>NW_025316689.1:613000-919500 GCF_910594005.1 Cervus elaphus | reverse complement strand
TTGAGGCTGCAAACTCAGGGTCCCTCTCACATACCTAGAGCTGAGAGAAGCCTCCTCTTGAGGTGCTTCTGGTAAGGTAGTATTCCTCTGGAGTCGAAGCCAGGGACTAACCTCTCATCTCGAGTTGATTTGTGGTCCACGGAGCTCTTTTGTGTTGCTACAGTGACCTCAGGATCCCTCTAGCCTTGAAACAGTGTTCTTGGGGTTTCTCTGGAGTGCCATCAAGGAAATCAAGGCTCCTTTCATGTGTGATGTGCAACACAGAATTGCTCTGCACGCAGTGCAGGGGAATCGGGCCTCATCTCGCGGCGAGGGGGAAGTCTCATGGTTTTTCTCGAGTTGCGGCGGGAACCTGGGGTATATTCTCGAGTTACGACGGGGATGGCCCTTCCACCCACATGTTTGTACAGCGACGTCAGGACTCCTGCCTAGTTGCCAGGGACAACTCGGGATTCTCCTCGAGGCTTGGCAGGGCAATTGGGACGCCTCTCCAGCTGAGGCGGGAGACCAAGGGTCCCTTTCCACGTGCCACAGGAATCCTGGGACTCCTATCAAGTTTCACGAGGAGTCAGGCATCGTCTCCTTTGGAGGCACTGATCTCCGCATACCTCTGGAGTTTTCAAAGGATGTGAGGCCTCCGGTCACGATGAGGTGGGCAACTAGGTCTTTCTCTGTGGTCTCCACAGGGGATTCAGACATCCTTTCATCTTGGGAGATGCAAGACGAACCTGCATTCAAGTCACTGCAGGGATATACGGCCTTATTTCGAGTCAGGGCATCGCGGTGTCCATTCCACCTGAGGCCGCAAAATCAGGGTCCCTCTCACATACCTAGAGCTGAGAGAAGCCTCCTCTTGAGGTGCTTGTGGTAAGGTGGTATTCCTCTGGAGTCGAAGCCAGGGACTAACCTCTCATCTCGAGTTGATTTTTGGTCCACGGAGCTCTTTCGTGTTGCTACAGTTACCTCAGGATCCCTCTAGCCTTGAAACAGTGTTCTTGGGGTTTCTCTGGAGTGCCATCAAGGAAATCAAGGCTCCTTTCATGTGTGATGTGCAACACGGAATTGCTCTGCATGCGGTGCAGGGGAATCGGGCCTCATCTCGCGGCGAGGCGGAAGTCTCATGGTTTTTCTCGAGTTGCGGCGGGAACAGGGGGTATATTCTCGAGTTACGACGGGGATGGCCCTTCCACCCACGTGTTTGTTCAGCGACGTCAGGACTCCTGCCTAGTTGCGAGGGACAACTCGGGATTCTCCTCGAGGCTTGGCAGGGCAATTGGGACGCCTCTCCAGCTGAGGCGGGAGACCAAGGGTCCCTTTCCACGTGCCACAGGAATCCTGGGACTCCTATCAAGTTTCACGAGGAGTCAGGCATCGTCTCCTTTGGAGGCAAGGATCTGAGCGTACCTCTGGTGTTTACAAAGAATGTGAGGCCTCCGGTCGCCCTGAAGTGGGGAACTAGGTCTTTCTCTGTGGTCTCCACAGGGGATTCAGACATCCTTTCGTCTTGGGAGATGCAAGACGAGCCTGCATTCAAGTCACTGCAGGGATATCCGGCCTTATTTCGAGTCAGGGCATCACGGTGTCCATTCCAATTGAGGCCGCAAACTCAGGGTCCCTCTCACATACCTAGAGCTGAGAGAAGCCTCCTCTTGAGGTGCTTGTGGTAAGGTGGTATTCCTCTGGAGTCGAAGCCAGGGACTAACCTCTCATCTCGAGTTGATTTTTGGTCCACGGAGCTCTTTCGTGTGGCTACAGTGACCTCCGGATCCCTCTAGCCTTGAAACAGTGTTCTTGGGGTTTCTCTGGAGTGCCATCAAGGAAATCAAGGCTCCTTTCATGTGTGATGTGCAACACGGAATTGCTCTGCATGCAGTGCAGGGGAATCGGGCCTCATCTCGCGGCGAGGGGGAAGTCTCATGGTTTTTCTCGAGTTGCGGCGTGAACCTGGGGTATATTCTCGAGTTACGACGAGGATGGCCCTTCCACCCACGTGTTTGTTCTGCGACGTCAGGACTCCTGCCTAGTTGCGAGGGACAACTCGGGATTCTCCTCGAGGCTTGACAGGGCAATTGGGACGCCTCTCCAGCTGAGGCGGGAGACCAAGTGTCCCTTTCCAAGTGCCACAGGAATCCTGGGACTCCTATCAAGTTTCACGAGGAGTCAGGCATCGTCTCCTTTGGAGGCACTGATCTCCGCATACCTCTGGAGTTTTCAAAGGATGTGAGGCCTCCGGTCGCCATGAGGTGGGGAACTAGGTCTTTCTCTGTGGTCTCCACAGGGGATTCAGACATCCTTTCATCTTGGGAGATGGAAGACGAGCCTGCATTCAACTCACTGCAGGGATATCCGGCCTTATTTCACGTCAGGGCATCGCGGTGTCCATTCCACTTGAGGCCGCAAACTCAGGGTCCCTCTCACATACCTAGAGCTGAGAGAAGCCTCCTCTTGAGGTGCTTCTGGAAAGGTGGTATTCCTCTGGAGTCGAAGCCAGGGACTAACCAAACCTCTCATCTCGAATTGATTTTTGGTCCACGGAGCTCTTTCCTGTTGCTACAGTGACCTCAGGATCCCTCTAGCCTTGAAACAGTGTTCTTGGGGTTTCTCTGGAGTGCCATCAAGGAAATCAAGTTTCCTTTCATGTGTGATGTGCAACACGTAATTGCTCTGCACGCAGTGCAGGGGAATCGGGCCTCATCTCGCGGCGAGGGGGAATTCTCATGGTTTTTTTCGAGTTGCGGCGGGAACCTGGGGTATATTCTCGAGTTATGACGGGGATGGCCCTTCCACACACATGTTTGTACAGCGACGTCAGGACTCCAGCCTAGTTGCGAGGGACAACTCGGGATTCTCCTCGAGGCTTGGCAGGGCAATTGGGACGCCTCTCCAGCTGAGGCGGGAGACCAAGGGTCCCTTTCCACGTGCCACAGGAATCCTGGGACTCCTATCAAGTTTCACGAGGAGTCAGGCATCGTCTCCTTTGGAGGCACTGATCTCCGCATACCTCTGGAGTTTTCAAAGGATGTGAGGCCTCCGGTCACGATGAGGTGGGCAACTAGGTCTTTCTCTGTGGTCTCCACAGGGGATTCAGACATCCTTTCATCTTGGGAGATGCAAGACGAACCTGCATTCAAGTCACTGCAGGGATATACGGCCTTATTTCGAGTCAGGGCATCGCGGTGTCCATTCCACCTGAGGCCGCAAAATCAGGGTCCCTCTCACATACCTAGAGCTGAGAGAAGCCTCCTCTTGAGGTGCTTGTGGTAAGGTGGTATTCCTCTGGAGTCGAAGCCAGGGACTAACCTCTCATCTCGAGTTGATTTTTGGTCCACGGAGCTCTTTCGTGTTGCTACAGTTACCTCAGGATCCCTCTAGCCTTGAAACAGTGTTCTTGGGGTTTCTCTGGAGTGCCATCAAGGAAATCAAGGCTCCTTTCATGTGTGATGTGCAACACGGAATTGCTCTGCATTCGGTGCAGGGGAATCGGGCCTCATCTCGCGGCGAGGCGGAAGTCTCATGGTTTTTCTCGAGTTGCGGCGGGAACAGGGGGTATATTCTCGAGTTACGACGGGGATGGCCCTTCCACCCACGTGTTTGTTCAGCGACGTCAGGACTCCTGCCTAGTTGCGAGGGACAACTCGGGATTCTCCTCGAGGCTTGGCAGGGCAATTGGGACGCCTCTCCAGCTGAGGCGGGAGACCAAGGGTCCCTTTCCACGTGCCACAGGAATCCTGGGACTCCTATCAAGTTTCAGGAGGAGTCAGGCATCGTCTCCTTTGGAGGCAAGGATCTGAGCGTACCTCTGGTGTTTACAAAGAATGTGAGGCCTCCGGTCGCCCTGAAGTGGGGAACTAGGTCTTTCTCTGTGGTCTCCACAGGGGATTCAGACATCCTTTCGTCTTGGGAGATGCAAGACGAGCCTGCATTCAAGTCACTGCAGGGATATCCGGCCTTATTTCGAGTCAGGGCATCGCGGTGTCCATTCCAATTGAGGCCGCAAACTCAGGGTCCCTCTCACATACCTAGAGCTGAGAGAAGCCTCCTCTTGAGGTGCTTGTGGTAAGGTGGTATTCCTCTGGAGTCGAAGCCAGGGACTAACCTCTCATCTCGAGTTGATTTTTGGTCCACGGAGCTCTTTCGTGTGGCTACAGTGACCTCCGGATCCCTCTAGCCTTGAAACAGTGTTCTTGGGGTTTCTCTGGAGTGCCATCAAGGAAATCAAGGCTCCTTTCATGTGTGATGTGCAACACGGAATTGCTCTGCATGCAGTGCAGGGGAATCGGGCCTCATCTCGCGGCGAGGGGGAAGTCTCATGGTTTTTCTCGAGTTGCGGCGGGAACCTGGGGTATATTCTCGAGTTACGACGAGGATGGCCCTTCCACCCACGTGTTTGTTCAGCGACGTCAGGACTCCTGCCTAGTTGCAAGGGACAACTCGGGA
Organism: Cervus elaphus; assembly: GCF_910594005.1. Lineage (NCBI taxonomy): Eukaryota > Metazoa > Chordata > Mammalia > Artiodactyla > Cervidae > Cervus > Cervus elaphus. The sequence goes on along the minus strand of NW_025316689.1, from coordinate 915,063 downwards.
TTCTCCTCGAGGCTTGACAGGGCAATTGGGACGCCTCTCCAGCTGAGGCGGGAGACCAAGGGTCCCTTTCCACGTGCCACAGGAATCCTGGGACTCCTATCAAGTTTCACGAGGAGTCAGGCATCGTCTCCTTTGGAGGCAAGGATCTCCGCGTACCTCTGGAGTTTACAAAGGATGTGAGGCCTCCGGTCGCGACGAGGTGGGGAACTAGGTCTTTCTCTGTGGTCTCCACAGGGGATTCAGACATCCTCTCGTCTTGGGAGATGCAAGACGAGCCTGCATTCAAGTCACTGCAGGGATATCCGGCCTTATTTCGAGTCAGGGCATGGCGGTGTCCATTCCAATTGAGGCCGCAAACTCAGGGTCCCTCTCACATACCTAGAGCTGAGAGAAGCCTCCTCTTGAGGTGCTTGTGGTAAGGTGGTATTCCTCTGGAGTCGAAGCCAGGGACTAACCTCTCATCTCAAGTTGATTTTTGGTCCACGGAGCTCTTTCGTGTTGCTACAGTAACCTCAGGATCCGGCTAGCCTTGAAACAGTGTTCTTGGGGTTTTTCTGGAGTGTCATCAAGGAAATCAAGGATCCTTTCATGTGTGATGTGCAACACGGAATTGCTCTTCACGCAGTGCAGGGGAATCGGGCCTCATATCACGGCGAGGGGGAAGTCTCATGGTTTTTCTCGAGTTGCGGCGGGAACCTGGGGTGTATTTTCGAGTTAAGACGGGGATGGCCCTTCCACCCACGTGTTTGTTCAGCGACGTCAGGACTCCCGCCTAGTTGCGAGGGACAACTCGGGATTCTCCTCGAGGCTTGGCAGGGCAATTGGGACGCTTCTCCAGCTGAGGCGGGAGACCAAGGGTCCCTTTCCACGTGCCACAGGAGTCCTGGGACTCCTATCAAGTTTCACGAGGAGTCAGGCATCGTCTCCTTTGGAGGCACTGATCTCCGCGTCCCTCTGGAGTTTACAAAGGATGTGAGGCCTCCGGTCGCGATGAGGTGGGGAACTAGGTCTTTCTCTGTGGTCTCCACAGGGGATTCAGACATCCTTTCGTCTTGGGAGATGCAAGACGAGCCTGCATTCAAGTCACTGCAGGGATATCCGGCCTTATTTCGAGTCAGGGCATCGCGATGTCCATTCCACTTGAGGCCGCAAACTCAGGGTCCCTCTCACATACCTAGAGCTGAGAGAAGCCTCCTCTTGAGGTGCTTGTGGTAAGGTGGTATTCCTCTGGAGTCGAAGCCAGGGACTAACCTCTCATCTCGAGTTGATTTTTGGTCCACGGAGCTCTTTCGTGTTGCTACAGTGACCTCAGGATCCATCTAGCCTTGAAACAGTGTTCTTGGGGTTTCTCTGGAGTGCCATCAAGGAAATCAAGTCTCCTTTCATGTGTGATGTGCAACACGGAATTGCTCTGCACGCAGTGCAGGGGAATCGGGCCTCATCTCGCGGTGAGGGGGAAGTCTCATGGTTTCTCTCGAGTTGCGGCGGGAACCTGGGGTATATTCTTGAGTTACGACGGGGATTGCCCTTCCACACCCGTGTTTGTTCAGCGACGTCAGGACTCCTGCCTAGTTGCGAGGGACAACTCGGGATTCTCCTCGAGGCTTGGCAGGGCAATTGGGACGCCTCTCCAGCTGAGGGGGGAGACCAAGGGTCCCTTTCCACGTGCCACAGGAATCCTGGGACTCCTATCAAGTTTCACGAGGAGTCAGGCATCGTCTCCTTTGGAGACAAGGATCTCCGTGTACCTCTGGAGTTTACAAAGGATGTGAAGCCTCCGGTCGCCATGAGGTGGGGAACTAGCTCTTTCTCTGTGGTCTCCACAGGGGATTCAGACATCCTTTCATCTTGGGAGATGCAAGACGAGCCTGCATTCAAGTCACTGCAGGAATATCCGGCCTTATTTCGAGTCAGATCATCGCGGTGTCCATTCCACTTGAGGCCGCAAACTCAGGGTCCCTCTCACATAGCTAGAGCTGAGAGAAGCCTCCTCTTGAGGTGCTTGTGGTAAGGTGGTATTCCTCTGGAGTCGAAGCCAGGGACTAACCTCTCATCTCGTGTTGGTTTTTGGTTCACGGAGCTCTTTCGTGTTGCTACAGTAACCTCAGGATCCGGCTAGCCTTGAAACAGGGTTCTTGGGGTTTTTCTGGAGTGTCATCAAGGAAATCAAGGATCCTTTCATGTGTGATGTGCAACACGGAATTGCTCTTCACTCAGTGCAGGGGAATCGGGCCTCATCTCTCGGCGAGGGGGAAGTCTCATGGTTTTTCTCGAGTTGCGGCGGGAACCTGGGGTATATTTTCGAGTTACGACGGGGATGGCCCTTCCACCCACGTGTTTGTTCAGCGACGTCAGGACTCCTGCCTAGTTGCGAGGGACAACTCGGGATTCTCCTCGAGGCTTGCCAGGGCAATTGTAACACCTCTCCAGCTGAGGCGGGAGACCAAGGGTCCCTTTCCACGTGCCACAGGAATCCTGGGACTCCTATCAAGTTTCACGAGGAGTCAGGCATCGTCTCCTTTGGAGGCACTGATCTCCGCGTACCTCTGGAGTTTTCAAAGGATGTGAGGCCTCCGGTCGCGATGAGCTGGGGAACTAGGTCTTTCTCTGTGGTCTCCACAGGGGATTCAGACATCCTTTCATCTTGGGAGATGCAAGACGAGCCTGCATTCAAGTCACTGCAGGGATATCCGGCCTTATTTCGAGTCAGGGCATCGCGGTGTCCATTCCAATTGAGGCCGCAAAATCAGGGTCCCTCTCACATACCTAGAGCTGAGAGAAGCCTCCTCTTGAGGTGCTTGTGGTAAGGTAGTATTCGTCTGGAGTCGAAGCCAGGGACTAACCTCTCATCTCGAGTTGATTTTTGGTCCACGGAGCTCTTTCGTGTTGCTACAGTGACCTCAGGATCCCTCTAGCCTTGAAACAGTGTTCTTGGGGTTTCTCTGGAGTGCCATCAAGGAAATCAAGGCTCCTTTCATGTGTGATGTGCAACACGGAATTGCTCTGCACGCAGTGCAGGGGAATCGGGCCTCATCTCGCGGCGAGGGGGAAGTCTCATGGTTTTTCTCGAGTTGCGGCGGGAACCTGGGGTATATTCTCGAGTTACGACGGGGATGGCCCTTCCACTCACGTGTTTGTTCAGCGACGTCAGGACTCCTGCCTAGTTGCGAGGGACAACTCGGGATTCTCCTCGAGGCTTGGCAGGGCAATTGGGACGCCTCTCAAGCTGAGGCAGGAGACCAAGGGTCCCTTTCCACGTCCCACAGGAATCCTGGGACTCCTATCAAGTTTCACGAGGAGTCAGGAATCGTCTCCTTTGGAGGCACGGATCTCCGCGTACCTCTGGAGTTTACAAAGGATGTGAGGCCTCCGGTCGCGATGAGGTGGGGAACTAGGTCTTTCTCTGTGGTCTCCACAGGGGATTCAGACATCCTTTCGTCTTGGGAGATGCAAGACGAGCCTGCATTCAAGTCACTGCAGGGATATCCGGCCTTATTTCGAGTCAGGGCATCGCGGTGTCCATTCCAATTGAGGCCGCAAACTCAGGGTCCCTCTCACATACCTAGAGCTGAGAGAAGCCTCCTCTTGAGGTGCTTGTGGTAAGGTGGTATTCCTCTGGAGTCGAAACCAGGGACTAACCTCTCATCTCGAGTTGATTTTTGGTCCACGGAGCTCTTTCGTGTTGCTACAGTGACCTCAGGATCCCTCTAGCCTTGAAACAGTGATCTTGGGGTTTCTCTGGAGTGCCACCAAGGAAATCAAGGCTCCTTTCATGTGTGATGTGCAACACGGAATTGCTCTGCACGCAGTGCAGGGGAATCGGGCATCATCTCGCGGCGAGGGGGAAGTCTCATGGTTTCTCTCGAGTTGCGGCGGGAACCTGGGGTATATTCTCGAGTTACGACGGGGATGGCCCTTCCACACACGTGTTTGTTCAGCGACGCAGGACTCCGGCCTAGTTGCGAGGGACAACTCGGGATTCTCCTCGAGGCTTGGCAGGGCAATTGGGACGCCTCTCCAGCTGAGGCGGGAGACCAAGTGTCCCTTTCCACGTGCCACAGGAATCCTGGGACTCCTATCAAGATTCACGAGGAGTCAGGCATCGTCTCCTTTGGAGGCAAGGATCTCCGTGTACCTCTGGAGTTTACAAAGGATGTGAGGCCTCCGGTCGCGATGAGGTGGCAACTTGGTCTTCTCTGTGGTCTCCACAGGGGATTCAGACATCCTTTCGTCTTGGGAGATGCAAGACGAGCCTGCATTCAGGTCACTGCAGGGATATCCGGCCTTATTTCGAGTCAGGGCATCGCGGTGTCCATTCCACTTGAGGCCGCAAACTCAAGGTCCCTCTCACATACCTAGAGCTGAGAGAAGCCTCCTCTTGAGGTGCTTGTGGTAAGGTGGTATTCCTCTGGAGTCGAAGCCAGGGACTAACCTCTCATCTCGAGTTGATTTTTGGTCCATGAAGCTCTTTCGTGTTGCTACAGTGACCTCAGGATCCCTCTAGCCTTGAAAGAGTGTTCTTGGGGTTTCTCTGGAGTGCCATGAAGGAAATCAAGGCTCCTTTCATGTGTGATGTGCAACACGGAATTGCTCTGCACGCAGTGCAGGGGAATCGGGCCTCATCTCGCGGCGAGGGGGAAGTCTCATGGTTATTCTCGAGTTGCGGTGGGAACCTGGGGTATATTCTCGAGTTACGACGGGGATGGCCCTTCCACGCACGTGTTTGTTCAGCGACGTCAGGACTCCTGCCTAGTTGCGAGGGACAACTCGAGATTCTCCTCGAGGCTTGCCAGGGCAATTGGGCCGCGTCTCCAGCTGAGGCGGGAAACCAAGGGTCCCTTTCCACGTGCCACAGGAATCCTGGGACTCCTATCAAGTTTCACGAAGAGTCAGGCATCGTCTCCTTTGGAGGCACTGATCTCCGCGTACCTCTGGAGTTTTCAAAGGATGTGAGGCCTCCGGTCGCGATGAGGTGGGCAACTAGGTCTTTCTCTGTGGTCTCCACAAGGGATTCAGAGATCCTTTCGTCTTGGGAGATGCAAGACGAGCCTGCATTCAAGTCACTGCAGGGATATCCGGCCTTATTTCGAGTCAGGGCATCGCGGTGTCCATTCCAATTGAGGCTGCAAACTCAGGGTCCCTCTCACATACCTAGAGCTGAGAGAAGCCTCCTCTTGAGGTGCTTGTGGTAAGGTGGTATTCCTCTGGAGTCGAAACCAGGGACTAACCTCTCATCTCGAGTTGATTTTTGGTCCACGGAGCTCTTTCGTGTGGCTACAGTGACCTCCGGATCCCTCTAGCCTTGAAACAGTGTTCTTGGGGTTTCTCTGGAGTGCCATCAAGGAAATCAAGGCTCCTTTCATGTGTGATGTGCAACACGGAATTGCTCTGCATGCAGTGCAGGGGAATCGGGCCTCATCTCGCGGCGAGGGGGAAGTCTCATGCTTTTCTCGAGTTGCGGCGGGAACCTGGGGTATATTCTCGAGTTACGACGAGGATGGCCCTTCCATCCACGTGTTTGTTCAGCGACGTCAGGACTCCTGCCTAGTTGCGAGGGACAACTCGGGATTCTCCTCGAGGCTTGGCAGGGCAATTGGGACGCCTCTCCAGCTGAGGCGGGAGACCAAGGGTCCCTTTCCACGTGCCACAGGAATCCTGGGACTCCTATCAAGTTTCACGAGGAGTCAGGCATCGTCTCCTTTGGAGGCAAGGATCTCCGCGTACCTCTGGAGTTTACAAAGGATGTGAGGCCTCCGGTTGCGATGAGGTGGGGAACTAGGTCTTTCTCTGTGGTCTCCACAGGGGATTCAGACATCCTTTCATCTTGGGAGATGGAAGACGAGCCTGCATTCAAGTCACTGCAGGGATATCCGGCCTTATTTCGAGTCAGGGCATCGCGGTGTCCATTCCACTTGAGGCCGCAAACTCAGGGTCCCTCTCACATACCTAGAGCTGAGAGAAGCCTCCTCTTGAGGTGCTTCTGGTAAGGTGGTATTCCTCTGGAGTCGAAGCCAGGGACTAACCAAACCTCTCATCTCGAGTTGATTTTTGGTCCACGGAGCTCTTTCCTGTTGCTACAGTGACCTCAGGATCCCTCTAGCCTTGAAACAGTGTTCTTGGGGTTTCTCTGGAGTGCCACCAAGGAAATCAAGGCTCCTTTCATGTGTGATGTGCAACACGGAATTGCTCTGCACGCAGTGCAGGGGAATCGGGCATCATCTCGCGGCGAGGGGGAAGTCTCATGGTTTCTCTCGAGTTGCGGCGGGAACCTGGGGTATATTCTCGAGTTACGACGGGGATGGCCCTTCCACCCACGTGTTTGTTCAGCGACGCAGGACTCCGGCCTAGTTGCGAGGGACAACTCGGGATTCTCCTCGAGGCTTGGCAGGGCAATTGGGACACCTCTCCAGCTGAGGCGGGAGACCAAGGGTCCCTTCCCACCGCCACAGGAATCCTGGGACTCCTATCAAGTTTCACGAGGAGTCAGGCATCGTCTCCTTTGGAGGAACTGATCTCCGCGTACCTCTGGAGTTTTCAAAGGATGTGAGGCCTCCGCTCGCCATGAGGTCGGGAACTAGGTCTTTCTCTGTGGTCTCCACAGGGAATTCAGACATCCTTTCATCTTGGGAGATGCAAGACGAGCCTGCATTCAAGTCACTGCAGGGATATCCGGCCTTATTTCGAGTCAGGGCATCGCGGTGTCCATTCCACCTGAGGCCGCAAACTCAGGGTCCCTCTCACATACCTAGAGCTGAGAGAAGCCTCCTCTTGAGGTGCTTGTGGTAAGGTGGTATTCCTCTGGAGTCGAAGCCAGGGACTAACCTCTCATCTCGAGTTGATTTTTGGTCCACGGAGCTCTTTCGTGTTGCTACAGTGACCTCAGGATCCCTCTAGCCTTGAAACAGTGTTCTTGGGGTTTCTCTGGAGTTCCATCAAGGAAATCAAGGCTCCTTTCATGTGTGATGTGCAACATGGAATTGCTCTGCATGCAGTGAAGGGGAATCGGGCCTCATCTCACGGCGAGGGGGAAGTCTCATGGTTTTTCTCGAGTTGCGGCGGGAACCTGGGGTATATTCTCGAGTTACGACGAGGATGGCCCTTCCACCCACGTGTTTGTTCAGCGACGTCAGGACTCCTGCCTAGTTGCGAGGGACAACTCGGGATTCTCCTCGAGGCTTGGCAGGGCAATTGGGACGCCTCTCCAGCTGAGGCGGGAGACCAAGGGTCCCTTTCCACGTGCCACAGGAATCCTGGGACTCCTATCAAGTTTCACGAGGAGTCAGGCATCGTCTCCTTTGGAGGCAAGGATCTCCGCGTACCTCTGGAGTTTACAAAGGATGTGAGGCCTCCGGTCGCGATGAGGTGGGGAACTAGGTCTTTCTCTGTGGTCTCCACAGGGGATTCAGACATCCTTTCATCTTGGGAGATGGAAGACGAGCCTGCATTCAAGTCACTGCAGGGATATCCGGCCTTATTTCGAGTCAGGGCATCGCGGTGTCCATTCCACTTGAGGCCGCAAACTCAGGGTCCCTCTCACATACCTAGAGCTGAGAGAAGCCTCCTCTTGAGGTGCTTCTGGTAAGGTGGTATTCCTCTGGAGTCGAAGCCAGGGACTAACCAAACCTCTCATCTCGAGTTGATTTTTGGTCCACGGAGCTCTTTCCTGTTGCTACAGTGACCTCAGGATCCCTCTAGCCTTGAAACAGTGTTCTTGGGGTTTCTCTGGAGTGCCACCAAGGAAATCAAGGCTCCTTTCATGTGTGATGTGCAACACGGAATTGCTCTGCACGCAGTGCAGGGGAATTGGGCATCATCTCGCGGCGAGGGGGAAGTCTCATGGTTTCTCTCGAGTTGCGGCGGGAACCTGGGGTATATTCTCGAGTTACGACGGGGATGGCCCTTCCACCCACGTGTTTGTTCAGCGACGCAGGACTCCGGCCTAGTTGTGAGGGACAACTCGGGATTCTCCTCGAGGCTTGGCAGGGCAATTGGGACGCCTCTCCAGCTGAGGCGGGAGACCAAGTGTCCCTTTCCACGTGCCACAGGAATCCTGGGACTCCTATCAAGATTCACGAGGAGTCAGGCATCGTCTCCTTTGGAGGCAAGGATCTCCGTGTACCTCTGGAGTTTACAAAGGATGTGAGGCCTCCGGTCGCGATGAGGTGGCAACTAGGTCTTTCTCTGTGGTCTCCACAGGGGATTCAGACATCCTTTCGTCTTGGGAGATGCAAGACGAGCCTGCATTCAGGTCACTGCAGGGATATCCGGCCTTATTTCGAGTCAGGGCATCGCGGTGTCCATTCCACTTGAGGCCGCAAACTCAAGGTCCCTCTCACATACCTAGAGCTGAGAGAAGCCTCCTCTTGAGGTGCTTGTGGTAAGGTGGTATTCCTCTGGAATCGAAGCCAGGGACTAACCTCTCATCTCGAGTTGATTTTTGGTCCACGGAGATCTTTCGTGTTGCTACAGTGACCTCAGGATCCCTCTAGCCTTGAAACAGTGTTCTTGGGGTTTCTCTGGAGTGCCATCAAGGAAATCAAGGCTCCTTTCATGTGTGATGTGCAACACGGAATTGCTCTGCACGCAGTGCAGGGGAATCGGGCCTCATCTCGCGGCGAGGGGGAAGTCTCATGGTTTTTCTCGAGTTGCGGTGGGAACCTGGGGTATATTCTCGAGTTACGACGGGGATGGCCCTTCCACCCACGTGTTTGTTCAGCGACGTCAGGACTCCTGCCTAGTTGCGAGGGACAACTCGGGATTCTCCTCGAGGCTTGCCAGGGCAATTGGGACGCCTCTCCAGCTGAGGCGGGAGACCAAGGGTCCCTTTCCACGTGCCACAGGAATCCTGGGACTCCTATCAAGTTTCACGAGGAGTCAGGCATCGTCTCCTTTGGAGGCAAGGATCTCCGCGTACCTCTGGAGTTTACAAAGGATGTGAGGCCTCCGGTCGCGATGAGGTGGGGAACTAGGTCTTTCTCTGTGGTCTCCACAGGGGATTCAGACATCCTTTCGTCTTGGGAGATGCAAGACGAGCCTGCATTCAAGTCACTGCAGGGATATCCGGCCTTATTTCGAGTCAGGGCATCGCGGTGTCCATTCCACTTGAGGCCGCAAACTCAGGGTCCCTCTCACATACCTAGATCTGAGAGAAGCCTCCTCTTGAGGTGCTTGTGGTAAGGTGGTTTTCCTCTGGAGTCGAAACCAGGGACTAACCTCTCATCTCGAGTTGATTTTTGGTCCACGGAGCTCTTTCGTGTGGCTACAGTGACCTCCGGATCCCTCTAGCCTTGAAACAGTGTTCTTGGGGTTTCTCTGGAGTGCCATCAAGGAAATCAAGGCTCCTTTCATGTGTGATGTGCAACACGGAATTGCTCTGCATGCAGTGCAGGGGAATCGGGCCTCATCTCGCGGCGAGGGGGAAGTCTCATGGTTTTTCTCGAGTTGAGGCGGGAACCTGGGGTATATTCTCGAGTTACGACGAGGATGGCCCTTCCACCCACGTGTTTGTTCAGCGACGTCAGGACTCCTGCCTAGTTGCGAGGAACAACTCGGGATTCTCCTCGAGGCTTGGCAGGGCAATTGGGACGCCTCTCCAGCTGAGGCGGGAGACCAAGTGTCCCTTTCCACGTGCCACAGGAATCCTGGGACTCCTATCAAGATTCACGAGGAGTCAGGCATCGTCTCCTTTGGAGGCAAGGATCTCCGGGTACCTCTGGAGTTTACAAAGGATGTGAGGCCTCCGGTAGCGATGAGGTCGGGAACTAGGTCTTTCTCTGTGGTCTCCACAGGGGATTCAGACATCCTTTCATCTTGGGAGATGCAAGACGAGCCTGCATTCAGGTCACTGTAGGGATATCCGGCCTTATTTCGAGTCAGGGCATCGCGGTGTCCATTCCAATTGAGGCCGCAAACTCAGGGTCCCTCTCACATACCTAGAGCTGAGAGAAGCCTCCTCTTGAGGTGCTTGTGGTAAGGTGGTATTCCTCTGGAGTCGAAACCAGGGACTAACCTCTCATCTCGAGTTGATTTTTGGTCCACAGAGCTCTTTCGTGTGGCTACAGTGACCTCCGGATCCCTCTAGCCTTGAAACAGTGTTCTTGGGGTTTCTCTGGAGTGCCATCAAGGAAATTAAGGCTCCTTTCATGTGTGATGTGCAACACGGTATTGCTCTGCATGCAGTGCAGGGGAATCGGGCCTCATCTCGCGGCGAGGGGGAAGTCTCATGGTTTTTCTCGAGTTGCGGCGGGAACCTGGGGTATATTCTCGAGTTACAACGGGGATGGCCCTTCCACCCACGTGTTTGTTCAGCGACCTCAGGACTCCTGCCTAGTTGCGAGGGACAACTCGGGATTCTCCTCGAGGCTTGGCAGGGCAATTGGGACGCTTCTCCAGCTGAGGCGGGAGACCAAGGGTCCCTTTCCACGTGCCACAGGAATCCTGGGACTCCTATCAAGTTTCACGAGGAGTCAGGCATCGTCTCCTTTGGAGGCAAGGATCTCCGTGTACCTCTTGAGTTTACAAAGGATGTGAAGCCTCCGGTCGCCATGAGGTGGGGAACTAGGTCTTTCTCTGTGGTCTCCACCGGGGATTGAGACATCGTTTCATCTTGGGAGATGCAAGACGAGCCTGCATTCAAGTCACTGCAGGGATAATCGGCCTTATTTCGAGTCAGATCATCGCGGTGTCCATTCCACTTGAGGCCGCAAACTCAGGGTCCCTCTCACATAGCTAGAGCTGAGAGAGGCCTCCACTTGAGGTGCTTGTGGTAAGGTGGTATTCCTCTGGAGTCGAAGCCAGGGACTAACCTCTCATCTCGTGTTGATTTTTGGTTCACGGAGCTCTTTCTTGTTGCTACAGTAACCTCAGGATCCGGCTAGCCTTGAAACAGTGTTCTTGGGGTTTTTCTGGAATGTCATCAAGGAAATCAAGGATCCTTTCATGTGTGATGTGCAACACGGAATTGCTCTTCACGCAGTGCAGGGGAATCGGGCCTCATATCACGGCGAGGGGGAAGTCTCATGGTTTTTCTCGAGTTGCGGCGGGAACCTGGGGTATATTTTCGAGTTAAGACGGGGATGGCCCTTCCACCCACGTGTTTGTTCAGCGACGTCAGGACTCCCGCCTAGTTGCGAGGGACAACTCGGGATTCTCCTCGAGGCTTTGCAGGGCAATTGGGACGCTTCTCCAGCTGAGGCGGGAGACCAAGGGTCCCTTTCCTCGTGCCACAGGAGTCCTGGGACTCCTATCAAGTTTCACGAGGAGTCAGGCATCGTCTCCTTTGGAGGCACTGATCTCCGCGTACCTCTGAAGTTTTCAAAGGATGTGAGGCCTCCGGTCGCGATGAGGTGGGGAACTAGGTCTTTCTCTGTGGTCTCCACAGGAGATTCAGACATCCTTTCGTCTTGGGAGATGCAAGACGAGCCTGCATTCAGGTCACTGCAGGGATATCCGGCCTTATTTCGAGTCAGGGCATCGCGGTGTCCATTCCACTTGAGGCCGCAAACTCAAGGTCCCTCTCACATACCTAGAGCTGAGAGAAGCCTCCTCTTGAGGTGCTTGTGGTAAGGTGGTATTCCTCTGGAGTCGAAGCCAGGGACTAACCTCTCATCTCGAGTTGATTTTTGGTCCATGGAGCTCTTTCTTGTTGCTACAGTGACCTCAGGATCCCTCTAGCCTTGAAACAGTGTTCTTGGGGTTTCTCTGGAGTGCCATCAAGGAAATCAAGGCTCCTTTCATATGTGATGTGCAACACGGAATTGCTCTGCACGCAGTGCAGGGGAATCGGGCCTCATCTCGCGGCGAGGGGGAAGTCTCATGGTTATTCTCGAGTTGCGGTGGGAACCTGGGGTATATTCTCGAGTTACGACGGGGATGGCCCTTTCACCCACGTGTTTGTTCAGCGACGTCAGGACTCCTGCCTAGTTGCGAGGGACAACTCGGGATTCTCCTCGAGGCTTGCCAGGGCAATTGGGACGCCTCTCCAGCTGAGGCGGGAGACCAAGGGTCCCTTTCCACGTGCCACAGGAATCCTGGGACTCCTATCAAGTTTCACGAAGAGTCAGGCATCGTCTCCTTTGGAGGCACTGATCTCCGCGTACCTCTGGAGTTTTCAAAGGATGTGAGGCCTCCGGTCCCGATGAGCTGGGGAACTAGGTCTTTCTCTGTGGTCTCCACAGGGGATTCAGACATCCTTTCATCTTGGGAGATGCAAGACGAGCCTGCATTCAAGTCACTGCAGGGATATCCGGCCTTATTTCGAGTCAGGGCATCGCGGTGTCCATTCCAATTGAGGCCGCAAAATCAGGGTCCCTCTCACATACCTAGAGCTGAGAGAAGCCTCCTCTTGAGGTGCTTGTGGTAAGGTAGTATTCGTCTGGAGTCGAAGCCAGGGACTAACCTCTCATCTCGAGTTGATTTTTGGTCCACGGAGCTCTTTCGTGTTGCAACAGTGACCTCAGGATCCCTCTAGCCTTGAAACAGTGTTCTTGGGGTTTCTCTGGAGTGCCATCAAGGAAATCAAGGCTCCTTTCATGTGTGATGTGCAACACGGAATTGCTCTGCACGCAGTGCAGGGGAATCGGGCCTCATCTCGCGGCGAGGGGGAAGTCTCATGGTTTTTCTCGAGTTGCGGCGGGAACCAGGGGTATATTCTCGAGTTACGACGGGGATGGCCCTTCCACTCACGTGTTTGTTCAGCGACGTCAGGACTCCTGCCTAGTTGCGAGGGACAACTAGGGATTCTCCTCGAGGCTTGGCAGGGCAATTGAGACACCTCTCCAGCTGAGGCGGGAGACCAAGGGTCCCTTTCCACGTGCCACAGGAATCCTGGGACTCCTATCAAGTTTCACGAGGAGTCAGGCATCGTCTCCTTTGGAGGAACTGATCTCCGCGTACCTCTGGAGTTTTCAAAGGATGTGAGGCCTCCGCTCGCCATGAGGTCGGGAACTAGGTCTTTCTCTGTGGTCTCCACAGGGAATTCAGACATCCTTTCATCTTGGGAGATGCAAGACGAGCCTGCATTCAAGTCACTGCAGGGATATCCGGCCTTATTTCGAGTCAGGGCATCGCGGTGTCCATTCCACCTGAGGCCGCAAACTCAGGGTCCCTCTCACATACCTAGAGCTGAGAGAAGCCTCCTCTTGAGGTGCTTGTGGTAAGGTGGTATTCCTCTGGAGTCGAAGCCAGGGACTAACCTCTCATCTCGAGTTGATTTTTGGTCCACGGAGCTCTTTCGTGTTGCTACAGTGACCTCAGGATCCCTCTAGCCTTGAAACAGTGTTCTTGGGGTTTCTCTGGAGTTCCATCAAGGAAATCAAGGCTCCTTTCATGTGTGATGTGCAACTTGGAATTGCTCTGCATGCAGTGAAGGGGAATCGGGCCTCATCTCACGGCGAGGGGGAAGTCTCATGGTTTTTCTCGAGTTGCGGCGGGAACCTGGGGTATATTCTCGAGTTACGACGGGGATGGCCCTTCCACCCACGTGTTAGTTCAGCGATGTCAGGACTCCTGCCTAGTTGCGAGGGACAACTCGGGATTCTCCTCGAGGCTTGGCAGGGCAATTGGGACGCCTCTCCAGCTGAGGCGGGAGACCAAGGGTCCCTTTCCACGTGCCACAGGAATCCTGGGACTCCTATCAAGTTTCACGAGGAGTCAGGCATCGTCTCCTTTGGAGGCACTGATCTCCGCATACCTCTGGATTTTTCAAAGGATGTGAGGCCTCCGGTCGCGATGAGGTGGGCAACTAGGTCTTTCTCTGTGGTCTCCACAGGGGATTCAGACATCCTTTCGTCTTGGGAGATGCAAGACGAGCCTGCATTGAAGTCACTGCAGGGATATCCGGCCTTATTTCGAGTCAGGGCATCGCGGTGCCATTCCAATTGAGGCCGCAAACTCAGGGTCCCTTTCACATACCTAGAGCTGAGAGAAGCCTCCTCTTGAGGTGCTTGTGGTAAGGTGGTATTCCTCTGGAGTCGAAACCAGGGACTAACCTCTCATCTCGAGTTGATTTTTGGTCCACGGAGCTCTTTCGTGTGGCTACAGTGACCTCCGGATCCCTCTAGCCTTGAAACAGTGTTCTTGGGGTTTCTCTGGAGTACCATCAAGGAAATCAAGGCTCCTTTCATGTGTGATGTGCAACACGGAATTGCTCTGCATGCAGTGCAGGGGAATCGGGCCTCATCTCGCGGCGAGGGGGAAGTCTCATGGTTTTTCTCGAGTTGCGGCGGAAACCTGGGGTATATTCTCGAGTTACGACGAGGATGGCCCTTCCACCCACGTGTTTGTTCAGCGACGTCAGGACTCCTGCCTAGTTGCGAGGGACAACTCGGGATTCTCCTCGAGGCTTGCCAGGGCAATTGGGACGCCTCTCCAGCTGAGGCGGGAGACCAAGGGTCCCTTTCCACGTGCCACAGGAATCCTGGGACTCCTATCAAGTTTCACGAGGAGTCAGGCATCGTCTCCTTTGGAGGCAAGGATCTCCGCGTACCTCTGGAGTTTACAAAGGATGTGAGGCCTCCGGTCGCGATGAGGTGGGGAACTAGGTCTTTCTCTGTGGTCTCCACAGGGGATTCAGACATCCTTTCATCTTGGGAGATGGAAGACGAGCCTGCATTCAAGTCACTGCAGGGATATCCGGCCTTATTACGAGTCAGGGCATCGCGGTGTCCATTCCACTTGAGGCCGCAAACTCAGGGTCCCTCTCACATACCTAGAGCTGAGAGAAGCCTCCTCTTGAGGTGCTTGTGGTAAGGTGGTATTCCTCTGGAGTCGAAGCCAGGGACTAACCAAACCTCTCATCTCGAATTGATTTTTGGTCCACGGAGCTCTTTCCTGTTGCAACAGTGATCTCAGGATCCCTCTAGCCTTGAAACAGTGTTCTTGGGGTTTCTCTGGAGTGCCATCAAGGAAATCAAGTCTCCTTTCATGTGTGATGTGCAACACGGAATTGCTCTGCACGCAGTGCAGGGGAATCGGGCCTCATCTCGCGGCGAGGGGGAATTCTCATGGTTTTTTTCGAGTTGCGGCGGGAACCTGGGGTATATTCTCGAGTTATGACGGGGATGGCCCTTCCACCCGCGTGTTTGTTCAGCGACGTCAGGACTCCTGCCTAGTTGCGAGGGACAACTCGGGATTCTCCTCGAGGCTTGGCAGGGCAATTGGGACGCCTCTCCAGCTGAGGGGGGAGACCAAGTGTCCCTTTCCACGTGCCACAGGAAACCTGGGACTCCTATCCAGTTTCACGAGGAGTCAGGCATCGTCTCCTTTGGAGGCAAGGATCTCCGTGTACCTCTGGAGTTTACAAAGGATGTGAAGCCTCCGGTCGCCATGAGGTGGGGAACTAGGTCTTTCTCTGTGGTCTCCACAGGGGATTCAGACATCCTTTCATCTTGGGAGATGCAAGACGAGCCTGCATTCAAGTCACTGCAGGAATATCCGGCCTTATTTCGAGTCAGATCATCGCGGTGTCCATTGCACTTGAGGCCGCAAACTCAGGGTCCCTCTCACATAGCTAGAGCTGAGAGAGGCCTCCTCTTGAGGTGCTTGTGGTAAGGTAGTATTCGTCTGGAGTCGAAGCCACGGACTAACCTCTCATCTCGAGTTGATTTTTGGTCCACGGAGCTCTTTCGTGTTGCTACAGTGACCTCAGGATCCCTCTAGCCTTGAAACAGTGTTCTTGGGGTTTCTCTGGAGTGCCATCAAGGAAATCAAGGCTCCTTTCATGTGTGATGTGCAACACGGAATTGCTCTGCACGCAGTGCAGGGGAATCGGGCCTCATCTCGCGGCGAAGGGGAAGTCTCATGGTTTTTCTTGAGTTGCGGCGGGAACCAGAGGTATATTCTCGAGTTACGACGGGGATGGCCCTTCCACTCACGTGTTTGTTCAGCGACGTCAGGACTCCTGCCTAGTTGTGAGGGACAACTCGGGATTCTCCTCGAGGCTTGGCATGGCAATTGGGACGCCTCTCCAGCTGAGGCGGGAGACCAAGGGTCCCTTTCCACGTGCCACAGGAATCCTGGTGCTCCTATCAAGTTTCACGAGGAATCAGGCATCGTCTCCTTTGGAGGCAAGGATCTCCGCATACCTCTGGAGTTTACAAAGGATGTGAGGCCTCCGGTCGCCATGAGGTGGGGAACTAGGTCTTTCTCTGTGGTCTCCACAGGGGATTCAGACATCCTTTCGTCTTGGGAGATGCAAGACGAGCCTGCATTCAAGTCACTGCTGGGATATCCGGCCTTATTTCGAGTCAGGGCATCGCGGTGTCCATTCCACTTGAGGCCGCAAACTCAGGGTCCCTCTCACATACCTAGAGCTGAGAGAAGCCTCCTCTTGAGGTGCTTGTGGTAAGGTGGTCTTCCTCTGGAGTCGAAGCCAGGGACTAACTTCTCATTCTCGAGTTGATTTTTGGTCCACGGAGCTCTTTCGTGTGGCTACAGTGACCTCAGGATCCCTCTAGCCTTGAAACAGTGTTCTTGGGGTTTCTCTGGAGTGCCATCAAGGAAATCAAGGCTCCTTTCATGTGTGATGTGCAACACGGAATTGCTCTGCATGCAGTGCAGGGGAATCGGGCCTCATCTCGCGGCGAGGGGAAGTCTCATGGTTTTTCTCGAGTTGCGGCGGGAACCTGGGGTATATTCTCGAGTTACGACGAGGATGGCCCTTCCACCCACGTGTTTGTTCAGCGACGTCAGGACTCCTGCCTAGTTGCGAGGGACAACTCGGGATTCTCCTCGAGGCTTGGCAGGGGAATTGGGACGCCTCTCCAGCTGAGGCGGGAGACCAAGTGTCCCTTTCCACGTGCCACAGGAATCCTGGGACTCCTATCAAGTTTCACGAGGAGTCAGGCATCGTCTCCTTTGGAGGCAAGGATCTCCGCGTACCTCCGGAGTTTACAAAGAATGTGAGGCCTCCGGTCGCGATGAGGTGGGGAACTAGGTCTTTCTCTGTGGTCTCCACAGGGGATTCAGACATCCTTTCATCTTGGGAGATGCAAGACGAGCCTGCATTCAAGTCACTGCAGGGATATCCGGCCTTATTTCGAGTCAGGGCATCGCGGTGTCCATTCCACTTGAGGCCGCAAACTCAGGGTCCCTCTCAC
The DNA here is from genome assembly GCF_910594005.1 of Cervus elaphus. Lineage (NCBI taxonomy): Eukaryota > Metazoa > Chordata > Mammalia > Artiodactyla > Cervidae > Cervus > Cervus elaphus. The sequence goes on along the minus strand of NW_025316689.1, from coordinate 897,967 downwards.
ATACCTAGAGCTGAGAGAAGCCTCCTCTTGAGGTGCTTCTGGTAAGGTGGTATTCCTCTGGAGTCGAAGCCAGGGACTAACCAAACCTCTCATCTCGAATTGATTTTTGGTCCACGGAGCTCTTTCCTGTTGCTACAGTGACCTCAGGATCCCTCTAGCCTTGAAACAGTGTTCTTGGGGTTTCTCTGGAGTGCCATCAAGGAAATCAAGGCTCCTTTCATGTGTGATGTGCAACACGGAATTGCTCTGCACGCAGTGCAGGGGAATCGGGCCTCATCTCGCGGCGAGGGGGAAGTCTCATGGTTTTTCTCGAGTTGCGGCGGGAACCTGGGGTATATTCTCGAGTTACGACGGGGATGGCCCTTCCACACACGTGTTTGTTCAGCGACGTCAGGACTCCTGCCTAGTTGCGAGGGACAACTCGGGATTCTCCTCGAGGCTTGGCAGGGCAATTGGGACCCCTCTCCAGCTGAGGCGGGAGACCAAGTGTCCCTTTCCACGTGCCACAGGAATCCTGGGACTCCTATCAAGTTTCACGAGGAGTCAGGCATCGTCTCCTTTGGAGGCAAGGATCTCCGCGTACCTCTGGAGTTTACAAAGGATGTGAGGCCTCCGGTCGCGACGAGGTGGGGAACTAGGTCTTTCTCTGTGGTCTCCACAGGGGATTCAGACATCCTCTCGTCTTGGGAGATGCAAGACGAGCCTGCATTCAAGTCACTGCAGGGATATCCGGCCTTATTTCGAGTCAGGGCATCGCGGTGTCCATTCCACTTGACGCCGCAAACTCAGGGTCCCTCTCACATACCTAGAGCTGAGAGAAGCCTCCTCTTGAGGTGCTTGTGGTAAGTGGTATTCCTCTGGAGTCGAAGCCAGGGACTAACCTCTCATCTCGAGTTGATTTTTGGTCCACGGAGCTCTTTCGTGTTGCTACAGTAACCTCAGTATCCGGCTAGCCTTGAAACAGTGTTCTTGGGGTTTTTCTGGAGTGTCATCAAGGAAATCAAGGATCATTTCATGTGTGATGTGCAACACGGAATTGCTCTTCACGCAGTGCAGGGGAATCGGGCCTCATATCACGGCGAGGGGGAAGTCTCATGGTTTTTCTCGAGTTGCGGCGGGAACCTGGGGTATATTTTCGAGTTAAGACGGGGATGGCCCTTCCACCCACGTGTTTGTTCAGCGACGTCAGGACTCCCGCCTAGTTGCGAGGGACAACTCGGGATTCTCCTCGAGGCTTGGCAGGGCAATTGGGACGCTTCTCCAGCTGAGGCGGGAGACCAAGGGTCCCTTTCCACGTGCCACAGGAGTCCTGGGACTCCTATCAAGTTTCACGAGGAGTCAGGCATCGTCTCCTTTGGAGGCACTGATCTCCGCGTCCCTCTGGAGTTTACAAAGGATGTGAGGCCTCCGGTCGCGATGAGGTGGGGAACTAGGTCTTTCTCTGTGGTCTCCACAGGGGATTCAGACATCCTTTCGTCTTGGGAGATGCAGGCCGAGCCTGCATTCAAGTCACTGCAGGGATATCCGGCCTTATTTCGAGTCAGGGCATCGCGATGTCCATTCCACTTGAGGCCGCAAACTCAAGGTCCCTCTCACATACCTAGAGCTGAGAGAAGCCTCCTCTTGAGGTGCTTGTGGTAAGGTGGTATTCCTCTGGAGTCGAAGCCAGGGACTAACCTCTCATCTCGAGTTGATTTTTGGTCCATGGAGCTCTTTCGTGTTGCTACAGTGACCTCAGGATCCCTCTAGCCTTGAAACAGTGTTCTTGGGGTTTCTCTGGAGTGCCATCAAGGAAATCAAGGCTCCTTTCATGTGTGATGTGCAACACGGAATTGCTCTGCACGCAGTGCAGGGGAATCGGGCCTCATCTCGCGGCGAGGGGGAAGTCTCATGGTTATTCTCGAGTTGCGGCGGGAACCTGGGGTATATTCTCGAGTTACGACGGGGATGGCCCTTCCACACACGTGTTTGTTCAGCGACGTCAGGACTCCTGCCTAGTTGCGAGGGACAACTCGGGATTCTCCTCGAGGCTTGCCAGGGCAATTGTAACACGTCTCCAGCTGAGGCGGGAGACCAAGGGTCCCTTTCCACGTGCCACAGGAATCCTGGGACTCCTATCAAGTTTCACGAGGAGTCAGGCATCGTCTCCTTTGGAGGCACTGATCTCCGCGTCCCTCTGGAGTTTTCAAAGGATGTGAGGCCTCCGGTCGCGATGAGCTGGGGAACTAGGTCTTTCTCTGTGGTCTCCACAGGGGATTCAGACATCCTTTCATCTTGGGAGATGCAAGACGAGCCTGCATTCAAGTCACTGCAGGGATATCCGGCCTTATTTCGAGTCAGGGCATCGCGGTGTCCATTCCACTTGAGGCCGCAAAATCAGGGTCCCTCTCACATACCTAGAGCTGAGAGAAGCCTCCTCTTGAGGTGCTTGTGGTAAGGTAGTATTCGTCTGGAGTCGAAGCCAGGGACTAACCTCTCATCTCGAGTTGATTTTTGGTCCACGGAGCTCTTTCGTGTTGCTACAGTGACCTCAGGATCCCTCTAGCCTTGAAACAGTGTTCTTGGGGTTTCTCTGGAGTGCCATCAAGGAAATCAAGGCTCCTTTCATGTGTGATGTGCAACACGGAATTGCTCTGCACGCAGTGCAGGGGAATCGGGCCTCATCTCGCGGCGAGGGGGAAGTCTCATGGTTTTTCTCGAGTTGCGGCGGGAACCAGGGGTATATTCTCGAGTTACGACGGGGATGGCCCTTCCACTCACGTGTTTGTTCAGCGACGTCAGGACTCCTGCCTAGTTGCGAGGGACAACTCTGGATTCTCCTCGAGGCTTGGCAGGGCAATTGGGACGCCTCTCCAGCTGAGGCAGGAGACCAAGGGTCCCTTTCCACGTTCCACAGGAATCCTGGGACTCCTATCAAGTTTCACGAGGAGTCAGGCATCGTCTCCTTTGGAGGAACTGATCTCCGGGTACCTCTGGAGTTTTCAAAGGATGTGAGGCTTCCGGTCGCCATGAGGTCGGGAACTAGGTCTTTCTCTGTGGTCTCCACAGGGGATTCAGACATCCTTTCATCTTGGGAGATGCAAGACGAGCATGCATTCAAGTCACTGCAGGGATATCCGGCCTTATTTCGAGTCAGGGCATCGCCGTGTCCATTCCACTTGAGGCCGTAAACTCAGGGTCCCTCTCACATACCTAGAGCTGAAGAAGCCTCCTGTTGAGGTGCTTGTGGTAAGGTGGTATTTCTCTGGAGTCGAAGCCAGGGACTAACCTCTCATCTCGAGTTGATTTTTGGTCCACGGAGCTCTTTCGTGTTGCTACAGTGACCTCAGGATCCCTCTAGCCTTGAAACAGTGTTCTTGGGGTTTCTCTGGAGTGCCATCAAGGAAATCAAGGCTCCTTTCATGTGTGATGTGCAACACGGAATTGCTCTGCATGCAGTGCAGGGGAATCGGGCATCATCTCGCGGCGAGGGGGAAGTCTCATGGTTTCTCTCGAGTTGCGGCGGGAACCTGGGGTATATTCTCGAGTTACGACGGGGATGGCCCTTCCACCCACGTGTTTGTTCAGCGACGCAGGACTCCGGCCTAGTTGCGAGGGACAACTCGGGATTCTCCTCGAGGCTTGGCAGGGCAATTGGGACGCCTCTCCAGCTGAGGCGGGAGACCAAGGGTCCCTTTCCACGTGCCACAGGAATCCTGGGACTCCTATCAAGTTTCACGAGGAGTCAGGCATCGTCTCCTCTGGAGGCACTGATCTCCCCATACCTCTGGAGTTTTCAAAGGATGTCAGGCCTCCGGTCGCGATGAGGTGGGCAACTAGGTCTTTCTCTGTGGTCTCCACAGGGGATTCAGACATCCTTTCATCTTGGGAGATGCAAGACGAGCCTGCATTCAGGTCACTGCAGGGATATCCGGCCTTATTTCGAGTCAGGGCATCGCGGTGTCCATTCCACCTGAGGCCGCAAAATCAGGGTCCCTCTCACATACCTAGAGCTGAGAGAAGCCTCCTCTTGAGGTGCTTGTGGTAAGGTGGTATTCCTCTGGATTCGAAGCCAGGGACTAACCTCTCATCTCGAGTTGATTTTTGGTCCACGGAGCTCTTTCGTGTTGCTACAGTGACCTCAGGATCCCTGTAGCCTTGAAACAGTGTTCTTGGGGTTTCTCTGGAGTGCCATCAAGGAAATCAAGGCTCCTTTCATGTGTGATGTGCAACACGGAATTGCTCTGCATGCAGTGCAGGGAAATCGGGCCTCATCTCGCGGCGAGGGGGAAGTCTCATGGTTTTTCTCGAGTTGCGGAGGGAACCTGGGGTATATTCTCGAGTTACGACGGGGATGGCCCTTTCACACACGTGTTTGTTCAGCGACGTCAGGACTCCTGCCTAGTTGCGAGGGACAACTCGGGATTCTCCTCGAGGCTTGGCAAGGCAATTGGGACGCCTCTCCAGCTGAGGCGGGAGACCAAGTGTCCCTTTCCACGTGCCACAGGAATCCTGGGACTCCTATCAAGTTTCACGAGGAGTCAGGCATCGTCTCCTTTGGAGGCAAGGATCTCCGCGTACCTCTGGAGTTTAAAAAGGATGTGAGGCCTCCGGTCGCGATGAGGTGGGGAACTAGGTCTTTCTCTGTGGTCTCCACAGGGGATTCAGACATCCTTTCGTCTTGGGAGATGCAAGACGAGCCTGCATTCAAGTCACTGCAGGGATATCCGGCCTTATTTCGAGTCAGGGCATCGCGGTGTCCATTCCAATTGAGGCCGCAAACTCAGGGTCCCTCTCACATACCTAGAGCTGAGAGAAGCCTCCTCTTGAGGTGCTTGTGGTAAGGTGGTATTCCTCTGGAGTCGAAACCAGGGACTAACCTCTCATCTCAAGTTGATTTTTGGTCCACGGAGCGCTTTCGTGTTGCTACAGTGACCTCAGGATCCCTCTAGCCTTGAAACAGTGTTCTTGGGGTTTCTCTGGAGTGCCACCAAGGAAATCAAGGCTCCTTTCATGTGTGATGTGCAACACGGAATTGCTCTGCACGCAGTGCAGGGGAATCGCTCATCATCTCGCGGCGAGGGGGAAGTCTCATGGTTTCTCTCGAGTTGCGGCGGGAACCTGGGGTATATTCTCGAGTTACGACGGGGATGGCCCTTCCACCCACGTGTTTGTTCAGCGACGCAGGACTCCGGCCTAGTTGCGAGGGACAACTCGGGATTCTCCTCGAGGCTTGGCAGGGCAATTGGGACGCCTCTCCAGCTGAGGCGGGAGACCAAGTGTCCCTTTCCACGTGCCACAGGAATCCTGGGACTCCTATCAAGTTTCACGAGGAGTCAGGCATCGTCTCCTTTGGAGGCACTGATCTCCGCGTACCTCTGGAGTTTACAAAGGATGTGAGGCCTCCGGTCGCGATGAGGTGGGGAACTAGGTCTTTCTCTGTGGTCTCCACATGGGATTCAGACATTCTTTCGTCTTGGGAGATGCAAGAAGAGCCTGCATTCAAGTCACTGCAGGGATATCCGGCCTTATTTCGAGTCAGGGCATCGCTGTGTCCATTCCAATTGAGGCCGCAAACTCAGGGTCCCTCTCACATACCTAGAGCTGAGAGAAGCCTCCTCTTGAGGTGCTTGTGGTAAGGTGGTATTCCTCTGGAGTCGAAGCCAGGGACTAACCTCTCATCTCGAGTTGATTTTTGGTCCAGGGAGCTCTTTCGTGTTGCTACAGTGACCTCAGGATCCCTCTAGCCTTGAAACAGTGTTCTTGGGGTTTCTCTGGAGTGCCATCAAGGAAATCAAGGCTCCTTTCATGTGTGATGTGCAACACGGAATTGCTCTGCATGCAGTGCAGGAAAATCGGGCCTCATCTCGCGGCGAGGGGGAAGTCTCATGGTTTTTCTCGAGTTGCGGCGGGAACCTGGGGTATATTTTCGAGTTAAGACGGGGATGGCCCTTCCACCCACGTGTTTGTTCAGCGACGTCAGGACTCCCGCCTAGTTGCGAGGGACAACTCGGGATTCTCCTCGAGGCTTGGCAGGGCAATTGGGACGCTTCTCCAGCTGAGGCGGGAGACCAAGGGTCCCTTTCCACGTGCCACAGGAGTCCTGGGACTCCTATCAAGTTTCACGAGGAGTCAGGCATCGTCTCCTTTGGAGGCACTGATCTCCGCGTCCCTCTGGAGTTTACAAAGGATGTGAGGCCTCCGGTCGCGATGAGGTGGGGAACTAGGTCTTTCTCTGTGGTCTCCACAGGGGATTCAGACATCCTTTCGTCTTGGGAGATGCAGGCCGAGCCTGCATTCAAGTCACTGCAGGGATATCCGGCCTTATTTCGAGTCAGGGCATCGCGATGTCCATTCCACTTGAGGCCGCAAACTCAAGGTCCCTCTCACATACCTAGAGCTGAGAGAAGCCTCCTCTTGAGGTGCTTGTGGTAAGGTGGTATTCCTCTGGAGTCGAAGCCAGGGACTAACCTCTCATCTCGAGTTGATTTTTGGTCCATGGAGCTCTTTCGTGTTGCTACAGTGACCTCAGGATCCCTCTAGCCTTGAAACAGTGTTCTTGGGGTTTCTCTGGAGTGCCATCAAGGAAATCAAGGCTCCTTTCATGTGTGATGTGCAACACGGAATTGCTCTGCACGCAGTGCAGGGGAATCGGGCCTCATCTCGCGGCGAGGGGGAAGTCTCATGGTTATTCTCGAGTTGCGGCGGGAACCTGGGGTATATTCTCGAGTTACGACGGGGATGGCCCTTCCACACACGTGTTTGTTCAGCGACGTCAGGACTCCTGCCTAGTTGCGAGGGACAACTCGGGATTCTCCTCGAGGCTTGCCAGGGCAATTGTAACACGTCTCCAGCTGAGGCGGGAGACCAAGGGTCCCTTTCCACGTGCCACAGGAATCCTGGGACTCCTATCAAGTTTCACGAGGAGTCAGGCATCGTCTCCTTTGGAGGCACTGATCTCCGCGTCCCTCTGGAGTTTTCAAAGGATGTGAGGCCTCCGGTCGCGATGAGCTGGGGAACTAGGTCTTTCTCTGTGGTCTCCACAGGGGATTCAGACATCCTTTCATCTTGGGAGATGCAAGACGAGCCTGCATTCAAGTCACTGCAGGGATATCCGGCCTTATTTCGAGTCAGGGCATCGCGGTGTCCATTCCACTTGAGGCCGCAAAATCAGGGTCCCTCTCACATACCTAGAGCTGAGAGAAGCCTCCTCTTGAGGTGCTTGTGGTAAGGTAGTATTCGTCTGGAGTCGAAGCCAGGGACTAACCTCTCATCTCGAGTTGATTTTTGGTCCACGGAGCTCTTTCGTGTTGCTACAGTGACCTCAGGATCCCTCTAGCCTTGAAACAGTGTTCTTGGGGTTTCTCTGGAGTGCCATCAAGGAAATCAAGGCTCCTTTCATGTGTGATGTGCAACACGGAATTGCTCTGCACGCAGTGCAGGGGAATCGGGCCTCATCTCGCGGCGAGGGGGAAGTCTCATGGTTTTTCTCGAGTTGCGGCGGGAACCAGGGGTATATTCTCGAGTTACGACGGGGATGGCCCTTCCACTCACGTGTTTGTTCAGCGACGTCAGGACTCCTGCCTAGTTGCGAGGGACAACTCGGGATTCTCCTCGAGGCTTGGCAGGGCAATTGGGACGCCTCTCCAGCTGAGGCAGGAGACCAAGGGTCCCTTTCCACGTTCCACAGGAATCCTGGGACTCCTATCAAGTTTCACGAGGAGTCAGGCATCGTCTCCTTTGGAGGAACTGATCTCCGGGTACCTCTGGAGTTTTCAAAGGATGTGAGGCTTCCGGTCGCCATGAGGTCGGGAACTAGGTCTTTCTCTGTGGTCTCCACAGGGGATTCAGACATCCTTTCATCTTGGGAGATGCAAGACGAGCATGCATTCAAGTCACTGCAGGGATATCCGGCCTTATTTCGAGTCAGGGCATCGCCGTGTCCATTCCACTTGAGGCCGTAAACTCAGGGTCCCTCTCACATACCTAGAGCTGAAGAAGCCTCCTGTTGAGGTGCTTGTGGTAAGGTGGTATTTCTCTGGAGTCGAAGCCAGGGACTAACCTCTCATCTCGAGTTGATTTTTGGTCCACGGAGCTCTTTCGTGTTGCTACAGTGACCTCAGGATCCCTCTAGCCTTGAAACAGTGTTCTTGGGGTTTCTCTGGAGTGCCATCAAGGAAATCAAGGCTCCTTTCATGTGTGATGTGCAACACGGAATTGCTCTTCATGCAGTGCAGGGGAATCGGGCATCATCTCGCGGCGAGGGGGAAGTCTCATGGTTTCTCTCGAGTTGCGGCGGGAACCTGGGGTATATTCTCGAGTTACGACGGGGATGGCCCTTCCACCCACGTGTTTGTTCAGCGACGCAGGACTCCGGCCTAGTTGCGAGGGACAACTCGGGATTCTCCTCGAGGCTTGGCAGGGCAATTGGGACGCCTCTCCAGCTGAGGCGGGAGACCAAGGGTCCCTTTCCACGTGCCACAGGAATCCTGGGACTCCTATCAAGTTTCACGAGGAGTCAGGCATCGTCTCCTCTGGAGGCACTGATCTCCCCATACCTCTGGAGTTTTCAAAGGATGTCAGGCCTCCGGTCGCGATGAGGTGGGCAACTAGGTCTTTCTCTGTGGTCTCCACAGGGGATTCAGACATCCTTTCATCTTGGGAGATGCAAGACGAGCCTGCATTCAGGTCACTGCAGGGATATCCGGCCTTATTTCGAGTCAGGGCATCGCGGTGTCCATTCCACCTGAGGCCGCAAAATCAGGGTCCCTCTCACATACCTAGAGCTGAGAGAAGCCTCCTCTTGAGGTGCTTGTGGTAAGGTGGTATTCCTCTGGATTCGAAGCCAGGGACTAACCTCTCATCTCGAGTTGATTTTTGGTCCACGGAGCTCTTTCGTGTTGCTACAGTGACCTCAGGATCCCTGTAGCCTTGAAACAGTGTTCTTGGGGTTTCTCTGGAGTGCCATCAAGGAAATCAAGGCTCCTTTCATGTGTGATGTGCAACACGGAATTGCTCTGCATGCAGTGCAGGGAAATCGGGCCTCATCTCGCGGCGAGGGGGAAGTCTCATGGTTTTTCTCGAGTTGCGGAGGGAACCTGGGGTATATTCTCGAGTTACGACGGGGATGGCCCTTTCACACACGTGTTTGTTCAGCGACGTCAGGACTCCTGCCTAGTTGCGAGGGACAACTCGGGATTCTCCTCGAGGCTTGGCAGGGCAATTGGGACGCCTCTCCAGCTGAGGCGGGAGACCAAGTGTCCCTTTCCACGTGCCACAGGAATCCTGGGACTCCTATCAAGTTTCACGAGGAGTCAGGCATCGTCTCCTTTGGAGGCAAGGATCTCCGCGTACCTCTGGAGTTTAAAAAGGATGTGAGGCCTCCGGTCGCGATGAGGTGGGGAACTAGGTCTTTCTCTGTGGTCTCCACAGGGGATTCAGACATCCTTTCGTCTTGGGAGATGCAAGACGAGCCTGCATTCAAGTCACTGCAGGGATATCCGGCCTTATTTCGAGTCAGGGCATCGCGGTGTCCATTCCAATTGAGGCCGCAAACTCAGGGTCCCTCTCACATACCTAGAGCTGAGAGAAGCCTCCTCTTGAGGTGCTTGTGGTAAGGTGGTATTCCTCTGGAGTCGAAACCAGGGACTAACCTCTCATCTCAAGTTGATTTTTGGTCCACGGAGCGCTTTCGTGTTGCTACAGTGACCTCAGGATCCCTCTAGCCTTGAAACAGTGTTCTTGGGGTTTCTCTGGAGTGCCACCAAGGAAATCAAGGCTCCTTTCATGTGTGATGTGCAACACGGAATTGCTCTGCACGCAGTGCAGGGGAATCGGGCATCATCTCGCGGCGAGGGGGAAGTCTCATGGTTTCTCTCGAGTTGCGGCGGGAACCTGGGGTATATTCTCGAGTTACGACGGGGATGGCCCTTCCACCCACGTGTTTGTTCAGCGACGCAGGACTCCGGCCTAGTTGCGAGGGACAACTCGGGATTCTCCTCGAGGCTTGGCAGGGCAATTGGGACGCCTCTCCAGCTGAGGCGGGAGACCAAGTGTCCCTTTCCACGTGCCACAGGAATCCTGGGACTCCTATCAAGTTTCACGAGGAGTCAGGCATCGTCTCCTTTGGAGGCACTGATCTCCGCGTACCTCTGGAGTTTACAAAGGATGTGAGGCCTCCGGTCGCGATGAGGTGGGGAACTAGGTCTTTCTCTGTGGTCTCCACATGGGATTCAGACATTCTTTCGTCTTGGGAGATGCAAGAAGAGCCTGCATTCAAGTCACTGCAGGGATATCCGGCCTTATTTCGAGTCAGGGCATTGCTGTGTCCATTCCAATTGAGGCCGCAAACTCAGGGTCCCTCTCACATACCTAGAGCTGAGAGAAGCCTCCTCTTGAGGTGCTTGTGGTAAGGTGGTATTCCTCTGGAGTCGAAGCCAGGGACTAACCTCTCATCTCGAGTTGATTTTTGGTCCAGGGAGCTCTTTCGTGTTGCTACAGTGACCTCAGGATCCCTCTAGCCTTGAAACAGTGTTCTTGGGGTTTCTCTGGAGTGCCATCAAGGAAATCAAGGCTCCTTTCATGTGTGATGTGCAACACGGAATTGCTCTGCATGCAGTGCAGGAAAATCGGGCCTCATCTCGCGGCGAGGGGGAAGTCTCATGGTTTTTCTCGAGTTGCGGCGGGAACCGGGGGTATATTCTCGAGTTACGACGGGGATGGCCCTTTCACACACGTGTTTGTTCAGCGACGTCAGGACTCCTGCCTAGTTGCGAGGGACAACTCGGGATTCTCCTCGAGGCTTGGCAGGGCAATTGGGACGCCTCTCCAGCTGAGGCGTGAGACCAAGTGTCCCTTTCCACGTGCCACAGGAATCCTGGGACTCCTATCAAGTTTCACGAGGAGTCAGGCATCGTCTCCTTTGGAGGCACTGATCTCCGCCTACCTATGGAGTTTACAAAGGATGTGAGGCCTCCGGTAGCGATGAGGTGGGGAACTAGGTCTTTCTCTGTGGTCTCCACAGGGTATTCAGACATCCTTTCGTCTTGGGAGATGCAAGACGAGCCTGCATTCAAGTCACTGCAGGGATATCCGGCCTTATTTCGAGTCAGGGCATCGCGGTGTCCATTCCAATTGAGCCCGCAAACTCAGGGTCCCTCTCACATACCTAGAGCTGAGAGAAGCCTCCTCTTGAGGTGCTTGTGGTAAGGTGGTTTTCCTCTGGAGTCGAAACCAGGGACTAACCTCTCATCTCGAGTTGATTTTTGGTCCACGGAGCTCTTTCGTGTGGCTACAGTGACCTCAGGATCCCTCTAGCCTTGAAACAGTGTTCTTGGGGTTTCTCTGGAGTGCCATCAAGGAAATCAAGGCTCCTTTCATGTGTGATGTGCAACACGGAATTGCTCTGCATGCAGTGCAGGGGAATCGGGCCTCATCTCGCGGCGAGAGGGAAGTCTCATGGTTTTTCTCGAGTTGCGGCGGGAACCTGGGGTATATTCTCGAGTTACGACGAGGATGGCCCTTCCACTCACGTGTTTGTTCAGCGACGTCAGGACTCCTGCCTAGTTGCGAGGGACAACTCGGGATTCTCCTCGAGGCTTGGCAGGGCAATTGGGACGCCTCTCCAGCTGAGGCGGGAGACCAAGTGTCCCTTTCCACGTGCCACAGGAATCCTGGGACTCCTATCAAGTTTCACGAGGAGTCAGGCATCGTCTCCTTTGGAGGCAAGGATCTCCGTGTACCTCTGGAGTTTACAAAGGATGTGAGGCCTCCGGTAGCGATGAGGTGGGGAACTAGGTCTTTCTCTGTGGTCTCCACAGGGGATTCAGACATCCTTTCGTCTTGGGAGATGCAAGACGAGCCTGCATTCAGGTCACTGCAGGGATATCCGGCCTTATTCGAGTCAGGGCATCGCGGTGTCCATTCCAATTGAGGCCGCAAACTCAGGGTCCCTCTCACATACCTAGAGCTGAGAGAAGCCTCCTCTTGAGGTGCTTGTGGTAAGGTGGTATTCCTCTGGAGTCGAAACCAGGGACTAACCTCTCATCTCGAGTTGATTTTTGGTCCACGGAACTCGTTCGTGTGGCTACAGTGACCTCAGGATCCCTCTAGCCTTGAAACAGTGTTCTTGGGGTTTCTCTGGAGTGCCATCAAGGAAATCAAGGCTCCTTTCATGTGTGATGTGCAACACGGAATTGCTCTGCATGCAGTGCAGGGGAATCGGGCCTCATCTCGCGGCGAGGGGGAAGTCTCATGGTTTTTCTCGAGTTGCGGCGGGAACCTGGGGTATATTCTCAAGTTATGACGGGGATGGCCCTTTCACACACGTGTTTGTTCAGCGACGTCAGGACTCGTACCTAGTTGCGAGGGACAACGCGGGATTCTCCTCGAGGCTTGGCAGGGCAATTGGGACGCCTCTCCAGCTGAGGCGGGAGACCAAGTGTCCCTTTCCACGTCCCACAGGAATCCTGGGACTCCTATCAAGTTTCACGAGGAGTCAGGCATCGTCTCCTTTGGAGGCACTGATCTCCGGGTACCTCTGGAGTTTTCAAAGGATGTGAGGCTTCCGGTCGCCATGAGGTCGGGAACTAGGTCTTTCTCTGTGGTCTCCACAGGGGATTCAGACATCCTTTCATCTTGGCAGATGCAAGACGAGCCTGCATTCAAGTCACTGCAGGGATATCCGGCCTTATTTCGAGTCAGGGCATCGCGGTGTCCATTCCACTTGAGGCGGCAAAATCAGGATCCCTCTCACATACTTAGAGCTGAAAGAAGCCTCCTCTTGAGGTGCTTGTGGTAAGGTGGTATTCCTCTGGAGTCGAAGCCAGGGACTAACCTCTCATCTCGAGTTGATTTTTGGTCCACGGAGCTCTTTCGTGTTGCTACAGTGACCTCAGGATCCCTCTAGCCTTGAAACAGTGTTCTTGGGGTTTCTCTGGAGTGCCATCAAGGAAATCAAGGCTCCTTTCATGTGTGATGTGCAACACAGAATTGCTCTGCACGCAGTGCAGGGGAATCGGGCATCATCTCGCGGCGAGGGGGAAGTCTCATGGTTTCTCTCGAGTTGCGGCGGGAACCTGGGGTATATTCTCGAGTTACGACGGGGATGGCCCTTCCACTCACGTGTTTGTTCAGCGACGTCAGGACTCCTGCCTAGTTGTGAGGGACAACTCGGGATTCACCTCGAGGCTTGGCAGGGAAATTGGGACGCCTCTCCAGCTGAGACGGGAGACCAAGTGTCCCTTTCCACGTGCCACAGGAATCCTGGGACTCCTATCAAGTTTCACGAGGAGTCAGGCATCGTCTCCTTGGGAGGCACTGATCTCCGCGTACCTCAAAGGATGTGAGGCCTCCGGTCGCCATGGGGTGGGGAACTAGGTCTTTCCTTGTTGTCTCCACAGGGTTTCAGACGTCCTTTCATCTTGGGAGATGCAAGACGAGCCTGCATTCAAGTCACTGCAGGGAAATCCGGCCGTATTTCACGTCAGGGCTTCGCAGTGTCCATTCCACTTGAGGCCGCAAACTCAGTGTCCCCCTCACATACCTAGAGCTGAGAGAAGCCTCCTCTTGAGGTGCTTGTGGTAAGGTGGTATTCCTCTGGAGTCGAAGCCAGGGACTAACCTCTCATCTCGAATTGATTTTTGGTCCACGGAGCTCTTTCCTGTTGCTACAGTGACCTCAGGATCCCTCTAGCCTTGAAACAGTGTTCTTGGGGTTTCTCTGGAGTGCCATCAAGGAAATCAAGGGTCCGTTCATGTGTGATGTGCAGCACGGAATTGCTCTGCACGCAGTGCAGGGGAATCGGGCCTCATCTCGCGGCGAGGGGGAAGTCTCATGGTTTTTCTCGAGTTGCGGCGGGAACCTGGGGTATATTCTCGAGTTACGACGGGGATGGCCCTTCCACACACGTGTTTGTTCAGCGACGCAGGACTCCGGCCTAGTTGCGAGGGACAACTCGGGATTCTCCTCGAGGCTTGGCAGGGCAATTGGGACGCCTCTCCAGCTGAGGCGGGAGACCAAGGGTCCCTTTCCACGTGCCACAGGAATCCTGGGACTCCTATCAAGTTTCACGAGGAGTCAGGCATCGTCACCTTTGGAGGCACTGATCTCCCCATACCTCTGGAGTTTTCAAAGGATGTGAGGCCTCCGGTCGCGATGAGGTGGGCAACTAGGTCTTTCTCTGTGGTCTCCACAAGGGATTCAGACATCCTTTCGTCTTCGGAGATGCAAGACGAGCCTGCATTCAAGTCACTGCAGGGATATCCGGCCTTATTTCGAGTCAGGGCATCGCGGTGTCCATTCCAATTGAGGCCGCATACTCAGGGTCCCTCTCACATACCTAGAGCTGAGAGAAGCCTCCTCTTGAGGTGCTTGTGGTAAGGTGGTATTCCTCTGGAGTCGAAGCCAGGGACTAACCAAACCTCTCATCTCGAATTGATTTTTGGTCCACGGAGCTCTTTCCTGTTGCTACAGTGACCTCAGGATCCCTCTAGCCTTGAAACAGTGTTCTTGGGGTTTCTCTGGAGTGATATCAAGGAAATCATGTCTCCTTTCATGTGTGATGTGCAACACGGAATTGCTCTGCACGCAGTGCAGGGGAATCGGGCCTCATCTCGCGGCGAGGGGGAATTCTCATGGTTTTTTTCGAGTTGCGGCGGGAACCTGGGGTATATTCTCGAGTTATGACGGGGATGGCCCTTCCACACACGTGTTTGTTCAGCGACGTCAGGACTCCTGCCTAGTTGCGAGGGACAACTCGGGATTCTCCTCGAGGCTTGGCAGGGCAATTGGGACGCCTCTCCAGCTGAGGCGGGAGACCAAGGGTCCCTTTCCACATGCCACAGGAATCCTGGGACTCCTATCAAGTTTCATGAGGAGTCAGGCATCGTCTCCTTTGGAGGCACTGATATCCGCATACCTCTGGAGTTTTCAAAGGATGTGAGGCCTCCGGTCGCGATGAGGTGGGGAACTAGGTCTTTCTCTGTGGTCTCCACAGGGGATTCAGACATCCTTTCATCTTGGGAGATGCAAGACGAGCCTGCATTCAAGTCACTGCAGGGATATCCGGCCTTATTTCGAGTCAGATCATCGCGGTGTCCATTCCACTTGAGGCCGCAAACTCAGGGTCCCTCTCACATAGCTAGAGCTGAGAGAAGCCTCCTCTTGAGGTGCTTGTGGTAAGGTGGTATTCCTCTGGAGTCGAAGCCAGGGACTAACCTCTCATCTCGTTTTGATTTTTGGTTCACGGAGCTCTTTCGTGTTGCTACAGTAACCTCAGGATCCGGCTAGCTTTGAAACAGTGTTCTTGGGGTTTTTCTGGAGTGTCATGAAGGAAATGAAGGATCCTTTCATGTGTGATGTGCAACACGGAATTGCTCTTCACGCAGTGCAGGGGAATCGGGCCTCATATCACGGCGAGGGGGAAGTCTCATGGTTTTTCTCGAGTTGCGGCGGGAACCTGGGGTATATTTTCGAGTTACGACGGGGATGGCCCTTCCACCCACGTGTTTGTTCAGCGACGTCAGGACTCCCGCCTAGTTGCGAGGGACAACTCGGGATTCTCCTCGAGGCTTGGCAGGGCAATTGGGACGCTTTTCCAGCTGAGGCGGGAGACCAAGGGTCCCTTTCCACGTGCCACAGGAGTCCTGGGACTCCTATCAAGTTTCACGAGGAGTCAGGCATCGTCTCCTTTGGAGGCACTGATCTCCGCGTACCTCTGAAGTTTTCAAAGGATGTGAGGCCTCCGGTCGCGATGAGCTGGGGAGCTAGGTCTTTCTCTGTGGTCTCCAGAGGGGATTCAGACATCCTTTCGTCTTCGGAGATGCAAGACGAGCCTGCATTCAAGTCACTGCAGGGATATCCGGCCTTATTTCGAGTCAGGGCATCGCGGTGTCCATTCCACTTGAGGCCGCAAACTCAAGGTCCCTCTCACATACCTAGAGCTGAGAGAAGCCTCCTCTTGAGGTTCTTGTGGTAAGGTGGTATTCCTCTGGAGTCGAAGCCAGGGACTAACCTCTCATCTCGAGTTGATTTTTGGTCCATGGAGCTCTTTCGTGTTGCTACAGTGACCTCAGGATCCCTCTAGCCTTGAAGCAGTGTTCTTGGGGTTTCTCTGGAGTGCCATCAAGGAAATCAAGGCTCCTTTCATGTGTGATATGCAACACGAAATTGCTCTGCACGCAGTGCAGGGGAATCGGGCCTCATCTCGCAGCGAGTTGGAAGTCTCACGGTTATTCTCGAGTTGCGGTGGGAACCTGGGGTATATTCTCGAGTTACGACGGGGATGGCCCTTCCACCCACGTGTTTGTTCAGCGACGTCAGGACTCCTGCCTAGTTGCGAGGGACAACTCGGGATTCTCCTCGAGGCTTGCCAGGGCAATTGTAACGCCTCTCCAGCTGAGGCGGGAGACCAAGGGTCCCTTTCCACGTGCCACAGGAATCCTGGGATTCCTATCAAGTTTCACGAGGAGTCAGGCATCGTCTCCTTTGGAGGCACTGATCTCCGCGTACCTCTGGAGTTTTCAAAGGATGTGAGGCCTCCGGTCGCGATGAGGTGGGGAACTAGGTCTTTCTCTGTGGTCTCCACAGGGGATTCAGACATCCTTTCATCTTGGGAGATGCAAGACGAGCCTGCATTCAAGTCACTGCAGGGATATCCGGCCTTATTTCGAGTCAGGGCATCGCGGTGTCCATTCCAATTGAGGCCGCAAAATCAGGGTCCCTCTCACATACCTAGAGCTGAGAGAAGCCTCCTCTTGAGGTGCTTGTGGTAAGGTGGTATTTCTCTGGAGTCGAAACCAGGGACTAACCTCTCATCTCGAGTTGATTTCTGGTCCACGGAGCTCTTTCGTGTTGCTACAGTGACCTCAGGATCCCTCTAGCCTTAAAACAGTGTTCTTGGTGTTTCTCTGGAGTGCCATCAAGGAAATCAAGGGTCCTTTCATGTGTGATGTGCAACACGGAATTGCTCTGCATGCAGTGCAGGGGAATCGGGCCTCATTTCGCGGCGAGGGGGAAGTCTCATGGTTTTTCTCGAGTTGCGGCGGGAACCTGGGGTATATTCTCGAGTTACGACGGGGATGGCCCTTCCAAACACGTGTTTGTTCAGCGACGTCAGGACTCCTGCCTAGTTGCGAGGGACAACTCGGGATTCTCCTCGAGGCTTGGCAGGGCAATTGGGACGCCTCTCCAGCTGAGGCGGAACTCCAAGGGTCCCTTTCCACGTCCCACAGGAATCCTGTGACTCCTATCAAGTTTCACGAGGAGTCAGGCATCGTCTCCTTTGGAGGCACTGATCTCCGCATACCTCTGGAGTTTTCAAAGGATGTGAGGCCTCCGGTCGCGATGAGGTGGGGAACTAGGTCTTTCTCTGTGGTCTCCACAGGGGATTCAGACATCCTTTCATCTTGGGAGATGCAAGACGAGCCTGCATTCAAGTCACTGCAGGGATATCCGGCCTTATTTCGAGTCAGATCATCGCGGTGTCCATTCCACTTGAGGCCGCACACTCAGGGTCCCTCTCACATAGCTAGAGCTGAGAGAAGCCTCCTCTTGAGGTGCTTGTGGTAAGGTGGTATTCCTCTGGAGTCGAAGCCAGGGACTAACCTCTCATCTCGTGTTGATTTTTGGTTCACGGAGCTCTTTCGTGTTGCTACAGTAACCTCAGGATCCGGCTAGCTTTGAAACAGTGTTCTTGGGGTTTTTCTGGAGTGTCATGAAGGAAATGAAGGATCCTTTCATGTGTGATGTGCAACACGGAATTGCTCTTCACGCAGTGCAGGGGAATCGGGCCTCATATCACGGCGAGGGGGAAGTCTCATGGTTTTTCTCGAGTTGCGGCGGGAACCTGGGGTATATTTTCGAGTTACGACGGGGATGGCCCTTCCACCCACGTGTTTGTTCAGCGACGTCAGGACTCCTGCCTAGTTGCGAGGGACAACTCGGGATTCTCCTCGAGGCTTGGCAGGGCAATTGGGACGCCTCTCCAGCTGAGGCGGGAGACAAAGGGTCCCTTTCCACGTGCCACAGGAAACCTGGGACTCCTATCAAGTTTGACGAGGAGTCAGCCATCGTCTCCTTTGGAGGCAAGGATCTCCGCGTACCTCTGGAGTTTACAAAGGAAGTGAGGCCTCCGGTCGCGATGAGGTGGGGAACTAGGTCTTTCTCTGTGGTCTCCACAGGGGATTCAGACATCCTTTCGTCTTGGGAGATGCAAGACGAGCCTGCATTGAAGTCACTGCAGGGATATCCGGCCTTATTTCGAGTCAGGGTATCGCGGTGTCCATTCCACTTGAGGCCGCAAACTCAGGGTCCCTCTCACATACCTAGAGCTGAGAGAAGCCTCCTCTTGAGGTGCTTGTGGTAAGGTGGTATTCCTCTGGAGTCGAAGCCAGGGACTAACCTCTCATCTTGAGTTGATTTTTGGTCCACGGAGCTCTTTAGTGTTGCTACAGTGACCTCAGGATCCCTCTAGCCTTGAAACAGTGTTCTTGGGGTTTCTCTGGAGTGCCATCAAGGAAATCAAGGCTCCTTTCATGTGTGATGTGCAACACGGAATTGCTCTGCATGCAGTGCAGGGGAATCGGGCCTCATCTCGCGGCGAGGGGGAAGTCTCATGGTTTTTCTCGAGTTGCGGCGGGAACCTGGGGTATATTCTCGAGTTACGACGGGGATGGCCCTTCCACACACGTGTTTGTTCAGCGACGTCAGGACTCCTGCCTAGTTGCGAGGGACAACTCGGGATTCTCCTCGAGGCTTGGCAGGGCAATTGGGACGCCTCTCCAGCTGAGGCGGGAGACCAAGTGTCCCTTTCCACGTCCCACAGGAATCCTGGGACTCCTATCAAGATTCACGAGGAGTCAGGCATCATCTCCTTTGGAGGAACTGATCTCCGCGTACCTCTGGAGTTTTCAAAGGATGTGAGGCCTCCGGTCGCGATGAGGTGGGGAACTAGGTCTTTCTCTGTGGTCTCCACAGGGGATTCAGACATCCTTTCTTCTTGGGAGATGCAAGACGAGCCTGCATTCAAGTCACTGCAGGGATATCCGGCCTTATTTCGAGTCAGGGCATCGCGGTGTCCACTCCACTTGAGGCCGCAAACTCAGGGTCCCTCTCACATAGCTAGAGCTGAGAGAAGCCTCCTCTTGAGGTGCTTGTGGTAAGGTGGTATTCCTCTGAAGTCGAAGCCGTGGACTAACATCTCATCTTGAGTTGATTTTTGGTCCACGGAGCTATTTCGTGTTGCTCCAGTGACCTCAGGATGCCTCTAGCCTTGAAACAGTGTTCTTGGTGTTTCTCTGGAGTGACATCAAGGAAATCAAGGCTCCTTTCATGTTTGATGTAGAACACGGAATTGCTCTGCACGCAGTGCAGGGGAATCGGGCCTCATCTCACGGCGAAGGGGAAGTCTCATGGTTTTTCTCGAGTTGCGGCGCGAACCTGGGGTATATTCTCGAGTTACGACGGGGATGGCCCTTCCACACACGTGTTTGTTCAGCGACGGCAGGACTCCTGCCTAGTTGCGAGGGACAACTCAGGATTCTCCTCGAGGCTTGGCAGGGCAATTGGGACGCCTCTCCAGCTGAGGCGGGAGACCAAGGGTCCCTTTCCACGTGCCACAGGAATCCTGGGACTCCTATCAAGTTTCACGAGGAGTCAGGCATCGTCTCCTTTGGAGGCACTGATCTCCGCGTACCTCTGGAGTTTTCAAAGGATGTGAGGCCTCCGGTCGCGATGAGGTGGGGAACTAGGTCTTTCTCTGTGGTCTCCACAGGGGATTCAGACATCCTTTCGTCTTGGGAGATGCAAGACGAGCCTGCATTCAAGTCACTGCAGGGATATCTGGCCTTATTTCGAGCCAGGACATCGCGGTGTCCGTTCCACTTGGGGCCGCAAACTCAGGGTCCCTCTCACATACCTAGAGCTGAGAGAAGCCTCCTCTTGAGGTGCTTGTGGTAAGGTGGTATTCCTCTGGAGTCGAAGTCAGGGACTAACCTCTCATCTCGAGTTGATTTTTGGTCCACGGAGCTCTTTCGTGTTGGTACAGTGACCGCAGGATCCCTCTAGCCTTGAAACAGTGTTCTTGGGGTTTCTCTGGAGTGCCATCAAGGAAATCAAGGCTCCTTTCATCTGTGATGTGCAACACGGAATTGCTCTGCACGCAATGCAGGGGAGTCGGGCCTCATCTCGCGGTGAGGGGGAAGTCTCAGGGTTTTTCTCGAGTTGCGGCGGGAACCTGGGGTATATTCTCGAGTTACGA
This sequence comes from Cervus elaphus, assembly GCF_910594005.1. Lineage (NCBI taxonomy): Eukaryota > Metazoa > Chordata > Mammalia > Artiodactyla > Cervidae > Cervus > Cervus elaphus. The sequence continues at coordinate 877,731 of NW_025316689.1, read as the reverse complement.
CGGGAATGGCCCTTCCACACACGTGTTTCTTCAGCGAGGTCAGGACTCCTGCCTAGTTGCGAGGGACAACTCGGGATTCTCCTCGAGGCTTGGCAGGGCAATTGGGACGCCTCTCCAGCTGAGGCGGGAGACCAAGTGTCCCTTTCCAAGTGCCACAGGAATCCTGGGACTCCTATCAAGTTTCACGAGGAGTCAGGCATCGTCTCCTTTGGAGGCACTGATCTCCGCGTACCTCTGGAGTTTTCAAAGGATGTGAGGCCTCCGGTCGCGATGAGGTGGGGAACTAGGTCTTTCTCTGTGGTCTCCACAGGGGATTCAGACATCCTTTCATCTTGGAGGATGAAAGACGAGCCTGCATTCAAGTCACTGCAGGGATATCCGGCCTTATTTCGCGACAGGGCATCGCGGTGTCCATTCCACTTGAGGCCGCAAACTCAGGGTCCCTCTCACATACCTAGAGCTGAGAGAAGCCTCCTCTTGAGGTGCTTGTGGTAAGGTGGTATTCCTCTGGAGTCGAAGTCAGGGACTAACCTCTCATCTCGAGTTGATTTTTGGTCCACGGAGCTCTTTCGTATTGCTACAGTGACCTCAGGATCCCTATAGCCTTGAAACAGTGTTCTTGGGGTTTCTCTGGAGTGCCATCAAGGAAATCAAGGCCCCTTTCATGTTTGATGTGCAACAAGGAATTGCTCTGCATGCAGTGCAGGGGAATCGGGCCTCATCTCACGGCGAGGGGGAAATCTCATGGTTTTACTCGACTTGCGGCGAGAACGTGGGGTATATTCTCGAGTTACGACGGGGATGGCCCTTCCACCCACGTGTTTATTCAGCGACGTCAGGACTCCTGCCTAGTTGCGAGGGACAACTCAGGATTCTCCTCGAAGCTTGGCAGGGCAAATGGAACGCCTCTCCAGCTGAGGCGGGAGACCAAGGGTCCCTTTCCACATGCCACAGGAATCTTGGGACTCCTATCAAGTTTCACGAGGAGTCAGGCATCGTCTCCTTTGGAGGCACTGATCTCCGCGTACCTCTGGAGTTTTCAAAGGATGTGAGACCTCCGGTCGCGATGAGGTGGGGAACTAGGTCTTTCTCTGTGGTATCCACAGGGGATGCAGACATCTTTTCTTCTTGGGAAATGCAAGACGAGCCTGCATTCAAGTCACTGCAGGGATATCCGGCCTTATTTCGAGTCAGGGCATTGCAGTGTCCATTCCACTTGAGGCTGCAAACTCAGGGTCCCTCTCACATACCTAGAGCTGAGAGAAGCCTCCTCTTGAGGTGCTTGTGGTAAGGTGGTATTCCTCTGGAGTCGAAGCCAGTGATTAACCTCTCATCTCGAGTTGATTCTTGGTCCACGGAGCTCTTTCCTGTTGCTACAGTGACCTCAGGATCCCTGTAGCCTTTAAACAGTGTTCTTGGTGTTTCTCTGGAGTGCCATCAAGGAAATCAAGGCTCCTATCGTGAGTGATGTGCCACAAGGAATTGCTCTGCATGCAGTGCAGGGGAATCGGGCCTCATCTCGCGGCGAGGGGGAAGTCTCATGGTTTTTCTCGAGTTGCGGCGGGAACCTGGGGTATATTTCCGAGTTACGATGGGAATGGCCCTTCCACACATGTGTTTGTTCAGCGACGTCAGGACTCCTGCCTAGTTGCGAGGGACAACTCGGGATTCTCCTCGAGGCTTGGCAGGGCAATTGGGACGCCTCTCCAGCTGAGGCGGGAGACCAAGGGTCCCTTTCCACGTGCCACAGGAATCCTGGGACTCCTATCAAGTTTCACGAGGAGTCAGGCATCGTCTCCTTTGGAGGCACTGATCTCCACGTACCTCTGGAGTTTTCAAAGGATGTGAGGCCTCCGGTCGCCATGAGGTGGGGAACTAGTCCTTTCTCTGTGGTCTCCACAGGGGATTCAGACATCCTTTCGTCTTGGGTGATGCAAGACGAGCCTGCATTCAAGTCACTGCAGGGATATCCGGCCTTATTTCGAGTCAGGACATCGCGGTGTCCATTCCACTTGAGGCCAAAAAATCACGGTCCCTCTCACATAGCTAGAGCTGAGAGAAGCCTCCTCTTGAGGTGCTTGTGGTAAGGTGGTATTCCTCTTTAGTCGAAGCCAGGGACTAACCTCTCATCTCGAGTTGATTCTTGGTCCACGGAGCTCTTTCGTATGGCTACAGTGACCACAGGATCCCTGTAGCCTTGAAACAGTGTTCTTGGGGTTTCTCTGGAGTGACATCAAGGAAATCAAGGCTCCTTTCATGTGTGATGTGCAACACGGAATTGCTCTGCATGCAGTGCAGGGGAATCGGGCCTCATCTCGCGGCGAGGGGGAAGTCTCATGGTTTTTCTCGAGTTGCGGCGGAAACCTGGGGAATATTCTCGAGTTACGACGGGGATGGCCCTTCCACCCACGTGTTTCTTCAGCGACGTCAGGACTCCTGTCTAGTTGCGAGGGACAACTCGGGATTCTCCTCGAGGCTTGGCAGGGCAATTGGGACGCCTCTCCAGCTGAGGCGGGAGACCAAGGGTCCCTTTCCACGTGCCACAGGAATCCTGGGACTCCTATCAAGATTCACGAGGAGTCAGGAATCGTCTCCTTTGGAGGCACTGATCTCCGCATACCTCTGGAGTTTTCAAAGGATGTGAGGCCTCCGGTCGCGATGATGTGGGGAACTAGGTCTTTCTCTGTGGTCTCCACAGGGGATTCAGACATCCTTTCATCGTGGGAGATGCAAGACGAGCCTGCATTCAAGTCACTGCAGGGATATTCGGCCTTATTTCGAGTCAGGGCATCGCGGTGTCCATTCCACTTGAGGCCAAAAAATCACGGTCCCTCTCACATAGCTAGAGCTGAGAGAAGCCTCCTTTTGAGGTGCTTGTGGTAAGGTGGTATTCCTCTGGAGTCGAAGCCAGGGACTAACCTCTCATCTCGAGTTGATTTTTGGTCCACGGAGCTCTTTCGTGTTGCTACAGTGACCTCAGGATCCCTCTAGCCTTGAAACAGTGTTCTTGGGGTTTCTCTGGAGTGCCATCAAGGAAATCAAGGCTCCTTTCATGTGTGATGTGCAACACGGAATTGCTCTGCACGCAGTGCAGGGGAATCGGGCCTCATCTCGCGGCGAGGGGGAAGTCTCATGGTTTTTCTCGAGTTGCGGCGGGAACCTGGGGTATATTCTCGAGTTACGACGGGGATGCCCCTTCCACCCACGTGTTTCTTCAGCGACGTCAGGACTCCTGCCTAGTTGCGAGGGACAACTCGGGATTCTCCTCGAGGCTTGGCAGGGCAATTGGGACGCCTCTCCAGCTGAGGCGGGAGACCAAGGGTCCCTTTCCACGTGCCACAGGAATCCTGGGACTCCTATTAAGTTTCACGAGGAGTCACGCATCGTCTCCTTTGGAGGCACTGATCTCCGCGTACCTCTGGAGTTTTCAAAGGATGTGAGGCCTCCGGTCGCGATGAGGTGGGGAACTAGGTCTTTCTCTGTGGTCTCCAAAGGGGATTCAGACATCCTTTCGTCTTCGGAGATGCAAGACGAGCCTGCATTCAAGTCACTGCAGGGATATCCGGCCTTATTTCGAGTCAGGGCATCGCGGTGTCCATTCCACTTGAGGCCGCAAACTCAGGGTCCCTCTCACATAGCTAGAGCTGAGAGAAGCCTCCTCTTGAGGTGCTTGTGGTAAGGTGGTATTCCTCTGGAGTCGAAGCCAGGGACTAACCTATCATCTCGAGTTGATTTGTGGTCCACGGAGCTCTTTGGTGTTGCTACAGTGACCTCAGGATCCCTCTAGCCTTGAAACAGTGTTCTTGGGGTTTCTCTGGAGTGCCATCAAGGAAATCAAGGCTCCTTTCATGTGTGATGTGCAGCACGTTATTGCTCTGCACGCAGTGCAGGGGAATCGGGCAGCATCTCGCGGCGAGGGGGAAGTCTCCTGGTTTTTCTCGAGTTGCGGCGGGAACCTGGGGTATATTCTCGATTTACGACGGGGATGGCCCTTCCACACACGTGTTTGTTCAGCGACGTCAGGACTCCTGCCTAGTTGCGAGGGACAACTCGGGATTCTCCTCGAGGCTTGGCAAGGCATTTGGGACGCCTCTCCAGCTGAGGCGGGAGACCAAGGGTCCCTTTCCACGTGCCACAGGAATCCTGGGACTCCTATCAAGTTTCACGAGGAGTCAGGCATCGTCTCCTTTTGAGGCACTGATCTCCGCGTACCTCTGGAGTTTTCAAAGAATGTGCGGCCTCCGGTCGCGATGATGTGGGGAACTAGGTCTTTCTCTGTGGTCTCCACATGGGATTCAGACATCCTTTCGTCTTGGGAGATGCAAGAAGAGCCTGCATTCAAGTCACTGCAGGGATATTCGGCCTTATTTCGAGTCAGGGCATCGCGGTGTCCATTCCACTTGAGGCCGCAAACTCAGGGTCCCTCTCACATAGCTAGAGCTGAGAGAAGCCTCCTCTTGAGGTGCTTGTGGTAAGGTGGTGTTCCTCTGGAGTCGAAGCCAGGGACTAACCTCTCATCTCGAGTTGATTTTTGGTCCACGGAGCTCTTTCGTGTTGCTACAGTGACCTCAGGATCCCTGTAGCCTTGAAACAGTGTTCTTGGGGTTTCTTTGGAGTGACATCAAGGAAATCAAGGCTCTTTTCATGTGTGATGTGCAACACGGAATTGCTCTGCATGCAGTGCAGGGGAATCGGGCCTCATCTCGCGGCGAGGGGGAAGTCTCATGGTTTTTCTCGAGTTGCGGCGGGAACCTGGGGAATATTCTCGAGTTACGACGGGGATGGCCCTTCCACCCACGTGTTTCTTCAGCGACGTCAGGACTCCTGTCTAGTTGCGAGGGACAACTCGGGATTCTCCTCGAGGCTTGGCAGGGCAATTGGGACGCCTCTCCAGCTGAGGCGGGAGACCAAGGGTCCCTTTCCACGTGCCACAGGAATCCTGGGACTCCTATCAAGATTCACGAGGAGTCAGGCATCGTCTCCTTTGGAGGCACTGATCTCCGCGTACTTCTGGAGTTTTCAAAGGATGTGAGGCCTCCGGTCGCGATGAGGTGGGGAACTAGGTCTTTCTCTGTGGTCTCCACAGGGGATTCAGACATCCTTTCGTCTTGGGAGATGCAAGACGAGCCTGCATTCAAGTCACTGCAGGGATATCTGGCCTTATTTCGAGCCAGGGCATCGCGGTGTCCGTTCCACTTGGGGCCGCAAACTCAGGGTCCCTCTCACATACTTAGACCTGAGAGAAGCCTCCTCTTGAGGTGCTTGTGGTAAGGTGGTGTTCCTCTGGAGTCGAAGCCAAGGACTAACCTGTCATCTCGAGTTGATTTTTGGTCCAGGGAGCTCTTTCATGTTGCTACAGTGACCTCAGGATCCCTCTAGCCTTGAAACAGTGTTCTTGGGGTTTCTCTGGAGTGACATCAAGGAAATCAAGGCTCCTTTCATGTGTGATGTGCAACACGGAATTGCTCTGCACGCAGTGCAGGGGAATCGGGCCTCATCTCGCGGCGAGGGGGAAGTCTCATGGTTTTTCGCGAGTTGCGGCGGGAACCTGGGGTATATTCTCGAGTTACGGCGGGGATGACACTTCCACACACGTGTTAGTTCAGCGACGGCAGGACTCCTGCCTAGTTGCGAGGGACAACTCGGGATTCTCCTCGAGGCTTGCCAGGGCAATTGGGACGCCTCTCCAGCTGAGGCGGGAGACCAAGGGTCCCTTTCCACGTGCCACAGGAATCCTGGGACTCCTATCAAGATTCACGAGGAGTCAGGAATCGTCTCCTTTGGAGGCACTGATCTCCGCATACCTCTGGAGTTTTCAACGGATGTGAGGCCTCCGGTCGCGATGAGGTGGGGAACTAGGTCTTTCTCTGTGGTCTCCACAGGGGATTCAGACATCCTTTCATCTTGGGAGATGCAAGACGAGCCTGCATTCAAGTCACTGCAGGGATATTCGGCCTTATTTCGAGTCAGGGCATCGCGGTGTCCATTCCACTTGAGGCCAAAAAATCACGGTCCCTCTCACATAGCTAGAGCTGAGAGAAGCCTCCTTTTAAGGTGCTTGTGGTAAGGTGGTATTCCTCTGGAGTCGAAGCCAGGGACTAACCTCTAATCTCGAGTTGATTTTTGGTCCACGGAGCTCTTTCGTGTTGCTACAGTGACCTCAGGATCCCTCTAGCCTTGAAACAGTGTTCTTGGTGTTTCTCTGGAGTGCCATCAAGGAAATCAAGGCTCCTTTCATGTGTGATGTGCAACACGGAATTGCTCTGCACGCAGTGCAGGGGAATCGGGCCTCATCTCGCGGCGAGGGGGAAGTCTCATGGTTTTTCTCGAGTTGCGGCGGGAACCTGGGGTATATTCTCGAGGTACGACGGGGATGCCCCTTCCACCCACGTGTTTCTTCAGCGACGTCAGGACTCCTGCCTAGTTGCGAGGGACAACTCGGGGTTCTCCTCGAGTCTTGGCAGGGCAATTGGGACGCCTCTCCAGCTGAGGCGGGAGACCAAGGGTCCCTTTCCACGTGCCACAGGAATCCTGGGACTCCTATTAAGTTTCACGAGGAGTCACGCATCGTCTCCTTTGGAGGCACTGATCTCCGCGTACCTCTGGAGTTTTCAAAGGATGTGAGGCCTCCGGTCGCGATGAGGTGGGGAACTAGGTCTTTCTCTGTGGTCTCCACAGGGGATTCAGACATCCTTTCATCTTCGGAGATGCAAGACGAGCCTGCATTCAAGTCACTGCAGGGATATCCGGCCTTATTTCGAGTCAGGGCATCGCGGTGTCCATTCCACTTGACGCCGCAAACTCAGGGTCCCTCTCACATAGCTAGAGCTGAGAGAAGCCTCCTCTTGAGGTGCTTGTGGTAAGGTGGTATTCCTCTGGAGTCGAAGCCAGGGGCTAACCTCGCATCTCGAGTTGATTTTTGGTCCCCGGAGCACTTTCGTTTTGCTACAGTGACCTCAGGATCCCTCTAGCCTTGAAACAGTGTTCTTGGGGATTCTCTGGAGTGCCATCAAGGAAATCAAGGCTCCTTTCATGTGTGATGTGCAAAACAGAATTGCTCTGCACGCAGTGCAAGGGAATCGGGCAGCATCTCGCGGCGAGGGGGAAGTCTCCTGGTCTTTCTCGAGTTGCGGCGGGAACCTGGGGTATATTCTCGAGTTACGACGGGAATGGCCCTTCCACACACGTGTTTGTTCAGCGACGTCAGGACTCCTACCTAGTTGCGAGGGACAACTCGGGATTCTCCTCGAGGCTTGGCAGGGCATTTGGGACGCCTCTCCAGCTGAGGCGGGAGACCAAGGGTCCCTTTCCACGTGCCACAGGAATCCTGGGACTCCTATCAAGTTTCATGAGGATTCAGGCATCGTCTCCTTTGGAGGCACTAATCTCCGCGTACCTCTGGAGTTTTCAAAGGATGTGAGGCCTCCGGTCGCGATGAGGTGGGGAACTAGTTCTTTCTCTGTGGTCTCCACAGGGGATTCAGACATCCTTTCGTCTTGGAAGATGCAAGACGAGCCTGCATTCAAGTCACTGCAGGGATATCCGGCCTTTTTTCGCGTCAGGGCATCGCGGTGTCCATTCCACTTGAGTCCGCAAACTCAGGGTCCCTCTCACATAGCTAGAGCTGAGAGAAGCCTCCTCTTGAGGTGCTTGTGGTAAGCTGGTATTCCTCTGGAGTCGAAGCCAGGGACTAACCTCTCATCTCGAGTTGATTTTTGGTCCACGGAGCTCTTTCGTGTTGCTACAGTGACCTCAGGATCCCTCTAGCTTTGAAACAGTGTTCTTGGGGTTTCTCTGGAGTGCCATCAAGGAAATCAAGGCTCCTTTCATGTGTGATGTAGAACACGGAATTGCTCTGCACGCAGTGCAGGGGAATCGGGCCTCATCTCACGGCGAGGGGGAAGTCTCATGGTTTTTCTCGAGTTGCGGCGCGAACCTGGGGTATATTCTCGAGTTACGACGGGGATGGCCCTTCCACACACGTGTTTGTTCAGCGACGGCAGGACTCCTGCCTAGTTGCGAGGGACAACTCAGGATTCTCCTCGAGGCTTTGCAGGGCAATTGGGACGCCTCTCCAGCTGAGGCGGGAGACCAAGTGTCCCTTTCCACGTGCCACAGGAATCCTGGGACTCCTATCAAGTTTCACGAGGAGTCAGGCATCGTCTCCTTTGGAGGCACTGATCTCCGCGTACTTCTGGAGTTTTCAAAGGATGTGAGGCCTCCGGTCGCGATGAGGTGGGGAACTAGGTCTTTCTCTGTGGTCTCCACAGGGGATTCAGACATCCTTTCGTCTTGGGAGATGCAAGACGAGCCTGCATTCAAGTCACTGCAGGGATATCTGGCCTTATTTCGAGCCAGGGCATCGCGGTGTCCGTTCCACTTGGGGCCGCAAACTCAGGGTCCCTCTCACATACTTAGACCTGAGAGAAGCCTCCTCTTGAGGTGCTTGTGGTAAGGTGGTGTTCCTCTGGAGTCGAAGCCAAGGACTAACCTGTCATCTCGAGTTGATTTTTGGTCCACGGAGCTCTTTCATGTTGCTACAGTGACCTCAGGATCCCTCTAGCCTTGAAACAGTGTTCTTGGGGTTTCTCTGGAGTGACATCAAGGAAATCAAGGCTCCTTTCATGTGTGATGTGCAACACGGAATTGCTCTGCACGCAGTGCAGGGGAATCGGGCCTCATCTCGCGGCGAGGGGGAAGTCTCATGGTTTTTCGCGAGTTGCGGCGGGAACCTGGGGTATATTCTCGAGTTACGGCGGGGATGACACTTCCACACACGTGTTAGTTCAGCGACGGCAGGACTCCTGCCTAGTTGCGAGGGACAACTCGGGATTCTCCTCGAGGCTTGGCAGGGCAATTGGGACGCCTCTCCAGCTGAGGCGGGAGACCAAGGGTCCCTTTCCACGTGCCACAGGAATCCTGGGACTCCTATCAAGTTTCACGAGGAGTCAGGCATCGTCCCCTTTGGAGGCACTTATCTGCGCGTACCTCTGGAGTTTTCAAGGGATGTGAGGCCTCCGGTCGCGATGAGGTGGGGAACTAGGTCTTTCTCTGTGGTCTCCACAGGGGATTCAGACATCCTTTCGTCTTGGGAGATGCAAGACGAGCCTGCATTCAAGTCACTGCACGGATATCCGGCCTTATTTCCCGTCAGGGCATCGCGGTGTCCATTCCAATTGAGGCCGCAAACTCAGGGTCCCTCTCACATAGCTAGAGCTGAGAGAAGCCTCTTCTTGAGGTGCTTGTGGTAAGGTGGTATTCCTCTGGAGTCGAAGCCAGGGACTAACCTCTCATCTCGAGTTGATTTTTGGTCCACGGAGCTCTTTCGTGTTGCTACAGTGACCTCAGGATCCCTCTAGCCTTGAAACAGTGTTCTTGGGGTTTCTCTGGAGTGCCATCAAGGAAATCAAGGCTCCTTTCATGTGTGATGTGCAAACCGGAATTGCTCTGCACGCAGTGCAGGGGAATCTGGCCTCATCTCGCGGCGAGGGGGAAGTCTCATGGTTTTTCTCGAGTTGCAGCGGGAACCTGGGGTATATTCTCGAGTTACGACGGGGATGGCCCTTCCACACACGTGTTTGTTCATCGACGTCAGGACTCCTGCCTAGATGCGAGGGCCAACTCGGGATTCTCCTCGAGGCTTTGCAGGGCAATTGGGACGCCTCTCCAGCTGAGGCGGGAGACCAAGGGCCCCTTTCCACGTGCCACAGGAATCCTGGGACTCCTATCAAGTTTCACGAGGAGTCAGGCATCGTCTCCTTTGGAGGCACTGATCTCCGCGTACCTCTGGAGTTTTCAAGGGATGTGAGGCCTCCGGTCGAGATGAGGTGGGGAACTAGGTCTTTCTCTGTGGTCTCCACAGGGGATTCAGACACCCTTTCGTCTTGGGAGATGCAAGACGAGCCTGCATTCAAGTCACTGCAGGGATATCCGGCCTAATTTTGCGTCAGGGCATCGCGGTGTCCATTCCACTTGAGGCCGCAAACTCCGGGTCGCTCTCACATAGCTAGAGCTGAGAGAAGCCTCCTCTTGAGGTGCTTGTGGTGAGGTGGTATTCCTCTGGAGTCGAAGCCAGGGACTAACCTCTCATCTCGAGGTGATTTTTGGTCCACGGAGCTCTTTCGTGTTGCTACAGTGACCTCAGGATCCCTCTAGCCTTGAAACAGTGTTCTTGGGGTTTCGCTGGAGTGCCATCAAGGAAATCAAGGCTCCTTTCATGTGTGATGTGCAACACGGAATTGCTCTGCACGCAGTGCAGGGGAATCGGGCCTCATCTCGCGGCGAGGGGGAAGTCTCATGGTTTTTCTCGAGTTGCGGCGGGAACATGGGGTATATTCTCGAGTTACGACGGGGATGGCCCTTCCACACACGTGTTTCTTCAGCGACGTCAGGACTCCTGCCTAGTTTCGAGGGACAACTCGGGGTTCTCCTCGAGGCTTGGCAGGGCAATTGGGACGACTCTCCAGCTGAGGCGGGAGACCAAGTGTCCCTTTCCACGTGCCACAGGAATCCTGGGACTCCTATCAAGTTTCACGAGGAGTCAGGCATCGTCTCCTTTGGAGGCACGGATCTCTGCGTACCTCTGGAGTTTTCAAAGAATGTGAGGCCTCCGGTCGCGATGAGGTGGGGAACTAGGTCTTTCTCTGTGGTCTCCACAGGGGATTCAGACTTCCTTTCGTCTTGGGAGATGCAAGACGAGCCTGCATTCAAGTCACTGCAGGGATATCCGGCCTTATTTCGAGTCAGGGCATCGCGGTGTCCATTCCACTTGAGGCCAAAAAATCACGGTCCCTCTCACATAGCTAGAGCTGAGAGAAGCCTCCTCTTGAGGTGCTTGTGGTAAGGTGGTATTCCTCTGGAGTTGAAGCCAGGGGCTAACCTCTCATCTCGAGTTGATTTTTGGTCCACGGAGCACTTTCGTTTTGCTACAGTGACCTCAGGATCCCTCTAGCCTTGAAACAGTGTTCTTGGGGATTCTCTGGAGTGCCATCAAGGAAATCAAGGCTCCTTTCATGTGTGATGTGCAAAACGGAATTGCTCTGCACGCAGTGCAGGGGAATCGGGCAGCATCTCGCGGCGAGGGGGAAGTCTCCTGGTTTTTCTCGAGTTGCGGCGGGAACCTGGGGTATATTCTCGAGTTACGACGGGGATGGCCCTTCCACACACGTGTTTGTTCAGCGACGTCAGGACTCCTGCCTAGTTGCGAGGGACAACTCGGGATTCTCCTCGAGGCTTTGCAGGGCCTTTGGGACGCCTCTCCAGCTGAGGCGGGAGACCAAGGGTCCCTTTCCACGTGCCACAGGAATCCTGGGACTCCTATCAAGTTTCACGAGGAGTCAGGCATCGTCTCCTTTGGAGGCACTGATCTCCGCGTACCTCTGGAGTTTTCAAAGAATGTGAGGCCTCCGGTCGCGATGAGGTGGGGAACTAGGTCTTTCTCTGTGGTCTCCACATGGGATTCAGACATTCTTTCGTCTTGGGAGATGCAAGACGAGCCTGCATTCAAGTCACTGCAGGGATATCCGGCCTTATTTCGAGTCAGGGCATCGCGGTGTCCATTCCACTTGAGGCCGCAAACTCAGGGTCCCTCTCACATAGCTAGAGCTGAGAGAAGCCTCCTCTTGAGGTGCTTGTGGTAAGGTGGTGTTCCTCTGGAGTCGAAGCCAGGGACTAACCTCTCATCTCGAGTTGATTTTTGGTCCACGGAGCTCTTTCGTGTTGCTACAGTGACCTCAGGATCCCTGTAGCCTTGAAACAGTGTTCTTGGGGTTTCTCTGGAGTGACATCAAGGAAATCAAGGCTCCTTTCATGTGTGATGTGCAACACGGAATTGCTCTGCATGCAGTGCAGGGGAATCGGGCCTCATCTCGCGGCGAGGGGGAAGTCTCATGGTTTTTCTCGAGTTGCGGCGGGAACCTGGGGAATATTCTCGAGTTACGACGGGGATGGCCCTTCCACCCACGTGTTTCTTCAGCGACGTCAGGACTCCTGTCTAGTTGCGAGGGACAACTCGGGATTCTCCTCGAGGCTTGACAGGGCAATTGGGACGCCTCTCCAGCTGAGGCGGGAGACCAAGGGTCCCTTTCCACGTGCCACAGGAATCCTGGGACTCCTATCAAGATTCACGAGGAGTCAGGAATCGTCTCCTTTGGAGGCACTGATCTCCGCATACCTCTGGAGTTTTCAAAGGATGTGAGGCCTCCGGTCGCGATGAGGTGGGGAACTAGGTCTTTCTCTGTGGTCTCCACAGGGGATTCAGACATCCTTTCATCTTGGGAGATGCAAGACGAGCCTGCATTCAAGTCACTGCAGGGATATTCGGCCTTATTTCGCGTCAGGGCATCGCGGTGTCCATTCCACTTGAGGCCAAAAAATCACGGTCCCTCTCACATAGCTAGAGCTGAGAGAAGCCTCCTTTTGAGGTGCTTGTGGTAAGGTGGTATTCCTCTGGAGTCGAAGCCAGGGACTAACCTCTCATCTCGAGTTCATTTTTGGTCCACGGAGCTCTTTCGTGTTGCTACAGTGACCTCAGGATCCCTCTAGCCTTGAAACAGTGTTCTTGGGGATTCTCTGGAGTGCCATCAAGGAAATCAAGGCTCCTTTCATGTGTGATGTGCAACACGGAATTGCTCTGCACGCAGTGCAGGGGAATCGGGCCTCATCTCGCGGCGAGGGGGAAGTCTCATGGTTTTTCTCGAGTTGCGGCGGGAACCTGGGGTATATTCTCGAGTTACGACGGGGATGCCCCTTCCACCCACGTGTTTCTTCAGCGACGTCAGGACTCCTGTCTAGTTGCGAGGGACAACTCGGGGTTCTCCTCGAGGCTTGGCAGGGCAATTGGGACGCCTCTCCAGCTGAGGCGGGAGACCAAGGGTCCCTTTCCACGTGCCACAGGAATCCTGGGACTCCTATTAAGTTTCACGAGGAGTCACGCATCGTCTCCTTTGGAGGCACTAATCTCCGCGTACCTCTGGAGTTTTCAAAGGATGTGAGGCCTCCGGTCGCGATGAGGTGGGGAACTAGGTCTTTCTCTGTGGTCTCCACAGGGGATTCAGACATCCTTTCGTCTTCGGAGATGCAAGACGAGCCTGCATTCAAGTCACTGCAGGGATATCCGGCCTTATTTCGAGTCAGGGCATCGCGGTGTCCATTCCACTTGAGGCCGCAAACTCCGGGTCGCTCTCACATAGCTAGAGCTGAGAGAAGCCTCCTCTTGAGGTGCTTGTGGTGAGGTGGTATTCCTCTGGAGTCGAAGCCAGGGACTAACCTCTCATCTCGAGTTGATTTTTGGTCCACGGAGCTCTTTCGTGTTGCTACAGTGACCTCAGGATCCCTCTAGCCTTGAAACAGTGTTCTTGGGGTTTCTCTGGAGTGCCATCAAGGAAATCAAGGCTCCTTTCATGTGTGATGTGCAACACGGAATTGCTCTGCACGCAGTGCAGGGGAATCGGGCCTCATCTCGCGGCGAGGGGGAAGTCACATGGTTTTTCTCGAGTTGCGGCGGGAACCTGGGGTATATTCTCGAGTTACGACGGGGATGCCCCTTCCACCCACGTGTTTCTTCAGCGACGTCAGGACTCCTGCCTAGTTGCGAGGGACAACTCGGGGTTCTCCTCGAGGCTTGGCAGGGCAATTGGGACGCCTCTCCAGCTGAGGCAGGAGACCAAGTGTCCCTTTCCACGTGCCACAGGAATCCTGGGACTCCTATTAAGTTTCACGAGGAGTCACGCATCGTCTCCTTTGGAGGCACTGATCTCCGCGTACCTCTGGAGTTTTCAAAGGATGTGAGGCCTCCGGTCGCGATGAGGTGGGGAACTAGGTCTTTCTCTGTGGTCTCCACAGGGGATTCAGACATCCTTTCGTCTTGGGAGATGCAAGACGAGCCTGCATTCAAGTCACTGCAGGGATATCCGGCCTTATTTCGAGTCAGGGCATCGCGGTGTCCATTCCACTTGAGGCCGCAAACTCAGGGTCCCTCTCACATAGCTAGAGCTGAGAGAAGCTTCCTCTTGAGGTGCTTGTGGTAAGGTGGTATTCCTCTGGAGTTGAAGCCAGGGGCTAACCTCTCATCTCGAGTTGATTTTTGGTCCACGGAGCACTTTCGTTTTGCTACAGTGACCTCAGAATCCCTCTAGCCTTGAAACAGTGTTCTTGGGGATTCTCTGGAGTGCCATCAAGGAAATCAAGGCTCCTTTCATGTGTGATGTGCAAAACGGAATTGCTCTGCACGCAGTGCAGGGGAATCGGGCAGCATCTCGCGGCGAGGGGGAAGTCTCCTGGTTTTTCTCGAGTTGCGGCGGGAACCTGGGGTATATTCTCGAGTTACGACGGGGATGGCCCTTCCACACACGTGTTTGTTCAGCGACGTCAGGACTCCTGCCTAGTTGCGAGGGACAACTCGGGATTCTCCTCGAGGCTTGGCAAGGCATTTGGGACGCCTCTCCAGCTGAGGCGGGAGACCAAGGGTCCCTTTCCACGTGCCACAGGAATCCTGGGACTCCTATCAAGTTTCACGAGGAGTCACGCATCGTCTCCTTTGGAGGCACTGATCTCCGCGTACCTCTGGAGTTTTCAAAGGATGTGAGGCCTCCGGTCGCGATGAAGTGGGGAACTAGGTCTTTCTCTGTGGTCTCCACAGGGGATTCAGACATCCTGTCATCTTCGGAGATGCAAGACGAGCCTGCATTCAAGTCACTGAAGGGATATCCGGCCTTATTTCGAGTCAGGGCATCGCGGTGTCCATTCCACTTGAGGCCGCAAACTCAGGGTCCCTCTCACATAGCTAGAGCTGAGAGAAGCCTCCTCTTGAGGTGCTTGTGGTAAGGTGGTATTCCTCTGGAGTCGAAGCCAGGGGCTAACCTCGCATCTCGAGTTGATTTTTGGTCCCCGGAGCACTTTCGTTTTGCTACAGTGACCTCAGGATCCCTCTAGCCTTGAAACAGTGTTCTTGGGGATTCTCTGGAGTGCCATCAAGGAAATCAAGGCTCCTTTCATGTGTGATGTGCAAAACGGAATTGCTCTGCACGCAGTTCAAGGGAATCGGGCAGCATCTCGCGGCGAGGGGGAAGTCTCCTGGTCTTTCTCGAGTTGCGGCGGGAACCTGGGGTATATTCTCGAGTTACGACGGGGATGGCCCTTCCACACACGTGTTTGTTCAGCGACGTCAGGACTCCTACCTAGTTGCGAGGGACAACTCGGGATTCTCCTCGAGGCTTGGCAGGGCATTTGGGACGCCTCTCCAGCTGAGGCGGGAGACCAAGGGTCCCTTTCCACGTGCCACAGGAATCCTGGGACTCCTATCAAGTTTCATGAGGATTCAGGCATCGTCTCCTTTGGAGGCACTAATCTCCGCGTACCTCTGGAGTTTTCAAAGGATGTGAGGCCTCCGGTCGCGATGAGGTGGGGAACTAGTTCTTTCTCTGTGGTCTCCACAGGGGATTCAGACATCCTTTCGTCTTGGAAGATGCAAGACGAGCCTGCATTCAAGTCACTGCAGGGATATCCGGCCTTATTTCGCGTCAGGGCATCGCGGTGTCCATTCCACTTGAGTCCGCAAACTCAGGGTCCCTCTCACATAGCTAGAGCTGAGAGAAGCCTCCTCTTGAGGTGCTTGTGGTAAGGTGGTATTCCTCTGGAGTCGAAGCCAGGGACTAACCTCTCATCTCGAGTTGATTTTTGGTCCACGGAGCTCTTTCGTGTTGCTACAGTGACCTCAGGATCCCTCTAGCTTTGAAACAGTGTTCTTGGGGTTTCTCTGGAGTGCCATCAAGGAAATCAAGGCTCCTTTCATGTGTGATGTAGAACACGGAATTGCTCTGCACGCAGTGCAGGGGAATCGGGCCTCATCTCACGGCGAGGGGGAAGTCTCATGGTTTTTCTCGAGTTGCGGCGCGAACCTGGGGTATATTCTCGAGTTACGACGGGGATGGCCCTTCCACACACGTGTTTGTTCAGCGACGGCAGGACTCCTGCCTAGTTGCGAGGGACAACTCAGGATTCTCCTCGAGGCTTGACAGGGCAATTGGGACGCCTCTCCAGCTGAGGCGGGAGACCAAGTGTCCCTTCCCACGTGCCACAGGAATCCTGGGACTCCTATCAAGTTTCACGAGGAGTCAGGCATCGTCTCCTTTGGAGGCACTGATCTCCGCGTACTTCTGGAGTTTTCAAAGGATGTGAGGCCTCCGGTCGCGATGAGGTGGGGAACTAGGTCTTTCTCTGTGGTCTCCACAGGGGATTCAGACATCCTTTCGTCTTGGGAGATGCAAGACGAGCCTGCATTCAAGTCACTGCAGGGATATCTGGCCTTATTTCGAGCCAGGGCATCGCGGTGTCCGTTCCACTTGGGGCCGCAAACTCAGGGTCCCTCTCACATACTTAGACCTGAGAGAAGCCTCCTCTTGAGGTGCTTGTGGTAAGGTGGTGTTCCTCTGGAGTCGAAGCCAAGGACTAACCTGTCATCTCGAGTTGATTTTTGGTCCACGGAGCTATTTCATGTTGCTACAGTGACCTCAGGATCCCTCTAGCCTTGAAACAGTGTTCTTGGGTTTTCTCTGGAGTGACATCAAGGAAATCAAGGCTCCTTTCATGTGTGATGTGCAACAAGGAATTGCTCTGCACGCAGTGCAGGGGAATCGGGCCTCATCTCGCGGCGAGGGGGAAGTCTCATGGTTTTTCGCGAGTTGCGGCGGGAACCTGGGGTATATTCTCGAGTTACGGCGGGGATGACACTTCCACACACGTGTTAGTTCAGCGACGGCAGGACTCCTGCCTAGTTGCGAGGGACAACTCGGGATTCTCCTCGAGGCTTGGCAGGGCAATTGGGACGCCTCTCCAGCTGAGGCGGGAGACCAAGGGTCCCTTTCCACGTGCCACAGGAATCCTGGGACTCCTATCAAGTTTCACGAGGAGTCAGGCATCGTCCCCTTTGGAGGCACTTATCTGCGCGTACCTCTGGAGTTTTCAAGGGATGTGAGGCCTCCGGTCGCGATGAGGTGGGGAACTAGGTCTTTCTCTGTGGTCTCCACAGGGGATTCAGACATCCTTTCGTCTTGGGAGATGCAAGACGAGCCTGCATTCAAGTCACTGCACGGATATCCGGCCTTATTTCCCGTCAGGGCATCGCGGTGTCCATTCCAATTGAGGCCGCAAACTCAGGGTCCCTCTCACATAGCTAGAGCTGAGAGAAGCCTCTTCTTGAGGTGCTTGTGGTAAGGTGGTATTCCTCTGGAGTCGAAGCCAGGGACTAACCTCTCATCTCGAGTTGATTTTTGGTCCACGGAGCTCTTTCGTGTTGCTACAGTGACCTCAGGATCCCTCTAGCCTTGAAACAGTGTTCTTGGGGTTTCTCTGGAGTGCCATCAAGGAAATCAAGGCTCCTTTCATGTGTGATGTGCAAACCGGAATTGCTCTGCACGCAGTGCAGGGGAATCTGGCCTCATCTCGCGGCGAGGGGGAAGTCTCATGGTTTTTCTCGAGTTGCGGCGGGAACCTGGGGTATATTCTCGAGTTACGACGGGGATTTCCCTTCCACACACGTGTTTGTTCATCGACGTCAGGACTCCTGCCTAGATGCGAGGGCCAACTCGGGATTCTCCTCGAGGCTTGGCAGGGCAATTGGGACGCCTCTCCAGCTGAGGCGGGAGACCAAGGGCCCCTTTCCACGTGCCACAGGAATCCTGGGACTCCTATCAAGTTTCACGAGGAGTCAGGCATCGTCTCCTTTGGAGGCACTGATCTCCGCGTACCTCTGGAGTTTTCAAGGGATGTGAGGCCTCCGGTCGAGATGAGGTGGGGAACTAGGTCTTTCTCTGTGGTCTCCACAGGGGTTTCAGACATCCTTTCGTCTTGGGAGATGCAAGACGAGCCTGCATTCAAGTCACTGCAGGGATATCCGGCCTAATTTTGCGTCAGGGCATCACGGTGTCCATTCCACTTGAGGCCGCAAACTCCGGGTCGCTCTCACATAGCTAGAGCTGAGAGAAGCCTCCTCTTGAGGTGCTTGTGGTGAGGTGGTATTCCTCTGGAGTCGAAGCCAGGGACTAACCTCTCATCTCGAGGTGATTTTTGGTCCACGGAGCTCTTTCGTGTTGCTACAGTGACCTCAGGATCCTTCTAGCCTTGAAACAGTGTTCTTGGGGTTTCGCTGGAGTGCCATCAAGGAAATCCATGCTCCTTTCATGTGTGATGTGCAACACGGAATTGCTCTGCACGCAGTGCAGGGGAATCGGGCCTCATCTCGCGGCGAGGGGGAAGTCTCATGGTTTTTCTCGAGTTGCGGCGGGAACATGGGGTATATTCTCGAGTTACGACGGGGATGGCCCTTTCACACACGTGTTTCTTCAGCGACGTCAGGACTCCTGCCTAGTTGCGAGGGACAACTCGGGGTTCTCCTCGAGGCTTGGCAGGGCAATTGGGACGACTCTCCAGCTGAGGCGGGAGACCAAGCGTCCCTTTCCACGTGCCACAGGAATCCTGGGACTCCTATCAAGTTTCACGAGGAGTCAGGCATCGTCTCCTTTGGAGGCACGGATCTCTCCGTACCTCTGGAGTTTTCAAAGGATGTGAGGCCTCCGGTCGCGATGAGGTGGGGAACTAGGTCTTTCTCTGTGGTCTCCACAGGGGATTCAGACTTCCTTTCGTCTTGGGAGATGCAAGACGAGCCTGCATTCAAGTCACTGCAGGGATATCCGGCCTTATTTCGAGTCAGGGCATCGCGGTGTCCATTCCACTTGAGGCCAAAAAATCACGGTCCCTCTCACATAGCTAGAGCTGAGAGAAGCCTCCTCTTGAGGTGCTTGTGGTAAGGTGGTATTCCTCTGGAGTTGAAGCCAGGGGCTAACCTCTCATCTCGAGTTGATTTTTGGTCCACGGAGCACTTTCGTTTTGCTACAGTGACCTCAGGATCCCTCTAGCCTTGAAACAGTGTTCTTGGGGATTCTCTGGAGTGCCATCAAGGAAATCAAGGCTCCTTTCATGTGTGATGTGCAAAACGGAATTGCTCTGCACGCAGTGCAGGGGAATCGGGCAGCATCTCGCGGCGAGGGGGAAGTCTCCTGGTTTTTCTCGAGTTGCGGCGGGAACCTGGGGTATATTCTCGAGTTACGACGGGGATGGCCCTTCCACACACGTGTTTGTTCAGCGACGTCAGGACTCCTGCCTAGTTGCGAGGGACAACTCGGGATTCTCCTCGAGGCTTGGCAGGGCAATTGGGACGCCTCTCCAGCTGAGGCGGGAGACCAAGGGTCCCTTTCCACGTGCCACAGGAATCCTGGGACTCCTATCAAGTTTCACGAGGAGTCAGGCATCGTCTCCTTTGGAGGCACTGATCTCCGCGTACCTCTGGAGTTTTCAAAGAATGTGAGGCCTCCGGTCGCCATGAAGTGGGGAACTAGGTCTTTCTCTGTGGTCTCCACATGGGATTCAGACATTCTTTCGTCTTGGGAGATGCAAGACGAGCCTGCATTCAAGTCACTGCAGGGATATCCGGCCTTATTTCGAGTCAGGGCATCGCGGTGTCCATTCCACTTGAGGCCGCAAACTCAGGGTCCCTCTCACATAGCTAGAGCTGAGAGAAGCCTCCTCTTGAGGTGCTTGTGGTAAGGTGTTGTTCCTCTGGAGTCGAAGCCAGGGACTAACCTCTCATCTCGAGTTGATTTTTGGTCCACGGAGCTCTTTCGTGTTGCTACAGTGACCTCAGGATCCCTGTAGCCTTGAAACAGTGTTCTTGGGGTTTCTCTGGAGTGACATCAAGGAAATCAAGGCTCCTTTCATGTGTGATGTGCAACACGGAATTGCTCTGCATGCAGTGCATGGGAATCGGGCCTCATCTCGCGGCGAGGGGGAAGTCTCATGGTTTTTCTCGAGTTGCGGCGGGAACCTGGGGAATATTCTCGAGTTACGACGGGGATGGCCCTTCCACCCACGTGTTTCTTCAGCGACGTCAGGACTCCTGTCTAGTTGCGAGGGACAACTCGGGATTCTCCTCGAGGCTTGGCAGGGCAATTGGGACGCCTCTCCAGCTGAGGCGGGAGACCAAGGGTCCCTTTCCACGTGCCACAGGAATCCTGGGACTCCTATCAAGATTCACGAGGAGTCAGGCATCGTCTCCTTTGGAGGCACTGATCTCCGCATACCTCTGGAGTTTTCAAAGGATGTGAGGCCTCCGGTCGCGATGAGGTGGGGAACTAGGTCTTTCTCTGTGGTCTCCACAGGGGATTCAGACATCCTTTCATCTTGGGAGATGCAAGACGAGCCTGCATTCAAGTCACTGCAGGGATATTCGGCCTTATTTCGCGTCAGGGCATCGCGGTGTCCATTCCCCTTGAGGCCAAAAAATCACGGTCCCTCTCACATAGCTAGAGCTGAGAGAAGCCTCCTTTTGAGGTGCTTGTGGTAAGGTGGTATTCCTCTGGAGTCGAAGCCAGGGACTAACCTCTCATCTCGAGTTGATTTTTGGTCCACGGAGCTCTTTCGTGTTGCTACAGTGACCTCAGGATCCCTCTAGCCTTGAAACAGTGTTCTTGGGGATTCTCTGGAGTGCCATCAAGGAAATCAAGGCTCCTTTCATGTGTGATGTGCAACACGGAATTGCTCTGCACGCAGTGCAGGGGAATCGGGCCTCATCTCGCGGCGAGGGGGAAGTCTCATGGTTTTTCTCGAGTTGCGGCGGGAACCTGGGGTATATTCTCGAGTTACGACGGGGATGCCCCTTTCACCCACGTGTTTCTTCAGCGACGTCAGGACTCCTGCCTAGTTGCGAGGGACAACTCGGGGTTCTCCTCGAGGCTTGGCAGGGCAATTGGGACGCCTCTCCAGCTGAGGCGGGAGACCAAGGGTCCCTTTCCACGTGCCACAGGAATCCTGGGACTCCTATTAAGTTTCACGAGGAGTCACGCATCGTCTCCTTTGGAGGCACTGATCTCCGCGTACCTCTGGAGTTTTCAAAGGATGTGAGGCCTCCGGTCGCGATGAGGTGGGGAACTAGGTCTTTCTCTGTGGTCTCCACAGGGGATTCAGACATCCTTTCGTCTTGGGAGATGCAAGACGAGCCTGCATTCAAGTCACTGCAGGGATATCCGGCCTTATTTCGAGTCAGGGCATCGCGGTGTCCATTCCACTTGAGGCCGCAAACTCCGGGTCGCTCTCACATAGCTAGAGCTGAGAGAAGCCTCCTCTTGAGGTGCTTGTGGTGAGGTGGTATTCCTCTGGAGTCGAAGCCAGGGACTAACCTCTCATCTCGAGTTGATTTTTGGTCCACGGAGCTCTTTCGTGTTGCTACAGTGACCTCAGGATCCCTCTAGCCTTGAAACAGTGTTCTTGGGGTTTCTCTGGAGTGCCATCAAGGAAATCAAGGCTCCTTTCATGTGTGATGTGCAACACGGCATTGCTCTGCACGCAGTGCAGGGGAATCGGGCCTCATCTCGCGGCGAGGGGGAAGTCACATGGTTTTTCTCGAGTTTCGGCGGGAACCTGGGGTATATTCTCGAGTTACGACGGGGATGCCCCTTCCACCCACGTGTTTCTTCAGCGACGTCAGGACTCCTGCCTAGTTGCGAGGGACAACTCGGGGTTCTCCTCGAGGCTTGGCAGGGCAATTGGGACGCCTCTCCAGCTGAGGCAGGAGACCAAGTGTCCCTTTCCACGTGCCACAGGAATCCTGGGACTCCTATTAAGTTTCACGAGGAGTCACGCATCGTCTCCTTTGGAGGCACTGATCTCCGCGTACCTCTGGAGTTTTCAAAGGATGTGAGGCCTCCGGTCGCGATGAGGTGGGGAACTAGGTCTTTCTCTGTGGTCTCCACAGGGGATTCAGACATCCTTTCGTCTTCGGAGATGCAAGACGAGCCTGCATTCAAGTCACTGCAGGGATATCCGGCCTTATTTCGAGTCAGGGCATCGCGGTGTCCATTCCACTTGAGGCCGCAAACTCAGGGTCCCTCTCACATAGCTAGAGCTGAGAGAAGCCTCCTCTTGAGGTGCTTGTGGTAAGGTGGTATTCCTCTGGAGTTGAAGCCAGGGGCTAACCTCTCATCTCGAGTTGATTTTTGGTACACGGAGCACTTTCGTTTTGCTACACTGACCTCAGAATCCCTCTAGCCTTGAAACAGTGTTCTTGGGGATTCTCTGGAGTGCCATCAAGGAAATCAAGGCTCCTTTCATGTGTGATGTGCAAAACGGAATTGCTCTGCACGCAGTGCAGGGGAATCGGGCAGCATCTCGCGGCGAGGGGGAAGTCTCCTGGTTTTTCTCGAGTTGCGGCGGGAACCTGGGGTATATTCTCGAGTTACGACGGGGATGGCCCTTCCACACATGTGTTTGTTCAGCGACGTCAGGACTCCTGCCTAGTTGCGAGGGACAACTCGGGATTCTCCTCGAGGCTTGGCAAGGCATTTGGGACGCCTCTCCAGCTGAGGCGGGAGACCAAGGGTCCCTTTCCACGTGCCACAGGAATCCTGGGACTCCTATCAAGTTTCACGAGGAGTCAGGCATCGTCTCCTTTGGAGGCACTGATCTCCGCGTACCTCTGGAGTTTTCAAAGAATGTGAGGCCTCCGGTCGCGATGATGTGGGGAACTAGGTCTTTCTCTGTGGTCTCCACATGGGATTCAGACATCCTTTCGTCTTGGGAGATGCAAGAAGAGCCTGCATTCAAGTCACTGCAGGGATATCCGGCCTTATTTCGAGTCAGGGCATCGCGGTGTCCATTCCACTTGAGGCCGCAAACTCAGGGTCCCTCTCACATAGCTAGAGCTGAGAGAAGCCTCCTCTTGAGGTGCTTGTGGTAAGGTGGTGTTCCTCTGGAGTCGAAGCCAGGGACTAACCTCTCATCTCGAGTTGATTTTTGGCCCACGGAGCACTTTCGTGTTGCTACAGTGACCTCAGGATCCCTGTAGCCTTGAAACAGTGTTCTTGGGGTTTCTCTGGAGTGACATCAAGGAAATCAAGGCTCTTTTCATGTGTGATGTGCAACACGGAATTACTCTGCATGCAGTGCAGGGGAATCGGGCCTCATCTCGCGGCGAGGGGGAAGTCTCATGGTTTTTCTCGAGTTGCGGCGGGAACCTGGGGAATATTCTCGAGTTACGACGGGGATGGCCCTTCCACCCACGTGTTTCTTCAGCGACGTCAGGACTCCTGTCTAGTTGCGAGGGACAACTCGGGATTCTCCTCGAGGCTTGGCAGGGCAATTGGGACGCCTCTCCAGCTGAGGCGGGAGACCAAGGGTCCCTTTCCACGTGCCACAGGAATCCTGGGACTCCTATCAAGATTCACGAGGAGTCAGGAATCGTCTCCTTTGGAGGCACTGATCTCCGCATACCTCTGGAGTTTTCAACGGATGTGAGGCCTCCGGTCGCGATGAGGTGGGGAACTAGGTCTTTCTCTGTGGTCTCCACAGGGGATTCAGACATCCTTTCATCTTGGGAGATGCAAGACGAGCCTGCATTCAAGTCACTGCAGGGATATTCGGCTTTATTTCGAGTCAGGGCATCGCGGTGTCCATTCCACTTGAGGCCAAAAAATCACGGTCCCTCTCACATAGCTAGAGCTGAGAGAAGCCTCCTTTTAAGGTGCTTGTGGTAAGGTGGTATTCCTCTGGAGTCGAAGCCAGGGACTAACCTCTAATCTCGAGTTGATTTTTGGTCCACGGAGCTCTTTCGTGTTGCTACAGTGACCTCAGGATCCCTCTAGCCTTGAAACAGTGTTCTTGGGGTTTCTCTGGAGTGCCATCAAGGAAATCAAGGCTCCTTTCATGTGTGATGTGCAACACGGAATTGCTCTGCACGCAGTGCAGGGGAATCGGGCCTCATCTCGCGGCGAGGGGGAAGTCTCCTGGTGTTTCTCGAGTTGCGGCGGGAACCTGGGGTATATTCTCGAGTTACGACGGGGATGGCCCTTCCACACACGTGTTTGTTCAGCGACGTCAGGACTCCTGCCTAGTTGCGAGGGACAACTCGGGATTCTCCTCTAGGCTTGGCAGGGCATTTGGGACGCCTCTCCAGCTGAGGCGGGAGACCAAGGGTCCCTTTCCACGTGCCACAGGAATCCTGGGACTTCTATCAAGTTTCACGAGGAGTCAGGCATCGTCTGCTTTGGAGGCACTGATCTCCGCGTACCTCTGGAGTTTTCAAAGAATGTGAGGCCTCCGGTCGCGATGATGTGGGGAACTAGGTCTTTCTCTGTGGTCTCCACATGGGATTCAGACATCCTTTCGTCTTGGGAGATGCAAGAAGAGCCTGCATTCAAGTCACTGCAGGGATATCCGGCCTTATTTCGAGTCAGGGCATCGCGGTGTCCATTCCACTTGAGGCCAAAAAATCACGGTCCCTCTCACATAGCTAGAGCTGAGAGAAGCCTCCTCTTGAGGTGCTTGTGGTAAGGTGGTATTCCTCTGGAGTCGAAGCCAGGGACTAACCTCTCATCTCGAGTTGATTTTTGGTCCACGGAGCTCTTTCGTGTTGCTACAGTGACCTCAGGATCCCTCTAGCCTTGAAACAGTGTTCTTGGGGTTTCTCTGGAGTGCCATCAAGGAAATCAAGGCTCCTTTCATGTGTGATGTGCAACACGGAATTGCTCTGCACGCAGTGCAGGGGAATCGGGCCTCATCTCGCGGCGAGGGGGAAGTCTCATGGTTTTTCTCGAGTTGTGGCGGGAACCTGGGGTATATTCTCGAGTTACGACGGGGATGCCCCTTCCACCCACGTGTTTCTTCAGCGACGTCAGGACTCCTGCCTAGTTGCGAGGGACAACTCGGGGTTCTCCTCGAGGCTTGGCAGGGCAATTGGGACGCCTCTCCAGCTGAGGCGGGAGACCAAGGGTCCCTTTCCACGTACCACAGGAATCCTGGGACTCCTATTAAGTTTCACGAGGAGTCACGCATCGTCTCCTTTGGAGGCACTGATCTCCGCGTACCTCTGGAGTTTTCAAAGGATGTGAGGCCTCCGGTCGCGATGAGGTGGGGAACTAGGTCTTTCTCTGTGGTCTCCACAGGGGATTCAGACATCCTTTCGTCTTCGGAGATGCAAGACGAGCCTGCATTCAAGTCACTGCAGGGATATCCGGCCTTATTTCGAGTCAGGGCATCGCGGTGTCCATTCCACTTGAGGCCGCAAACTCAGGGTCCCTCTCACATAGCTAGAGCTGAGAGAAGCCTCCTCTTGAGGTGCTTGTGGTAAGGTGGTATTCCTCTGGAGTTGAAGCCAGGGGCTAACCTCTCATCTCGAGTTGATTTTTGGTCCACGGAGCACTTTCGTTTTGCTACAGTGACCTCAGAATCCCTCTAGCCTTGAACCAGTGTTCTTGGGGATTCTCTGGAGTGCCATCAAGGAAATCAAGGCTCCTTTCATGTGTGATGTGCAAAACGGAATTGCTCCGCACGCAGTGCAGGGGAATCGGGCAGCATCTCGCGGCGAGGGGGAAGTCTCCTGGTTTTTCTGGAGTTGCGGCGGGAACCTGGGGTATATTCTCGAGTTACGACGGGGATGGCCCTTCCACACACGTGTTTGTTCAGCGACGTCAGGACTCCTGCCTAGTTGCGAGGGACAACTCGGGATTCTCCTCGAGGCTTGGCAGGGCCTTTGGGACGCCTCTCCAGCTGAGGCGGGAGACCAAGGGTCCCTTTCCACGAGCCACAGGAATCCTGGGACTCCTATCAAGTTTCACGAGGAGTCAGGCATCGTCTCCTTTGGAGGCACTGATCTCCGCGTACCTCTGGAGTTTTCAAAGAATGTGAGGCCTCCGGTCGCGATGATGTGGGGAACTAGGTCTTTCTCTGTGGTCTCCACAGGGGATTCAGACAACCTTTCGTCTTGGGAGATGCAAGAAGAGCCTGCATTCAAGTCACTGCAGGGATATCCGGCCTTATTTCGAGTCAGGGCATCGCGGTGACCATTCCACTTGAGGCCGCAAACTCAGGGTCCCTCTCACATAGCTAGAGCTGAGAGAAGCCTCCTCTTGAGGTGCTTGTGGTAAGGTGGTGTTCCTCTGGAGTCGAAGCCAGGGACTAACCTCTCATCTCGAGTTGATTTTTGGTCCACGGAGCTCTTTCGTGTTGCTACAGTGACCTCAGGATCCCTGTAGCCTTGAAACAGTGTTCTTGGGGTTTCTCTGGAGTGACATCAAGGAAATCAAGGCTCCTTTCATGTGTGATGTGCAACACGGAATTGCTCTGCATGCAGTGCAGGGGAATCGGGCCTCATCTCACGGCGAGGGGGAAGTCTCATGGTTTTTCTCGAGTTGCGGCGGGAACCTGGGGAATATTCTCGAGTTACGACGGGGATGGCCCTTCCACCCACGTGTTTCTTCAGCGACGTCAGGACTCCTGTCTAGTTGCGAGGGACAACTCGGGATTCTCCTCGAGGCTTAGCAGGGCAATTGGGACGCCTCTCCAGCTGAGGCGGGAGACCAAGGGTCCCTTTCCACGTGCCACAGGAATCCTGGGACTCCTATCAAGATTCACGAGGAGTCAGGAATCGTCTCCTTTGGAGGCACTGATCTCCGCATACCTCTGGAGTTTTCAAAGGATGTGAGGCCTCCGGTCGCGATGAGGTGGGGAACTAGGTCTTTCTCTGTGGTCTCCACAGGGGATTCAGACATCCTTTCATCTTGGGAGATGCAAGACGAGCCTGCATTCAAGTCACTGCAGGGATATTCGGCCTTATTTCGAGTCAGGGCATCGCGGTGTCCATTCCACTTGAGGCCAAAAAATCACGGTCCCTCTCACATAGCTAGAGCTGAGAGAAGCCTCCTTTTGAGGTGCTTGTGGTAAGGTGGTATTCCTCTGGAGTCGAAGCCAGGGACTAACCTCTCATCTCGAGTTGATTTTTGGTCCACGGAGCTCTTTCGTGTTGCTACAGTGACCTCAGGATCCCTCTATCCTTGAAACAGTGTTCTTGGGGTTTCTCTGGAGTGCCATCAAGGAAATCAAGGCTCCTTTCATGTGTGATGTGCAACACGGAATTGCTCTGCACGCAGTGCAGGGGAATCGGGCCTCATGTCGCGGCGAGGGGGAAGTCTCATGGTTTTTCTCGAGTTGCGGCGGGAACCTGGGGTATATTCTCGAGTTACGACGGGGATGCCCCTTCCACCCACGTGTTTCTTCAGCGACGTCAGGACTCCTGCCTAGTTGCGAGGGACTACTCGGGGTTCTCCTCGAGGCTTGGCAGGGCAATTCGGACGCCTCTCCAGCTGAGGCGGGAGACCAAGGGTCCCTTTCCACGTGCCACAGGAATCCTGGGACTCCTATTAAGTTTCACGAGGAGTCACGCATCGTCTCCTTTGGAGGCACTGATCTCCGCGTACCTCTGGAGTTTTCAAAGGATGTGAGGCCTCCGGTCGCGATGAGGTGGGGAACTAGGTCTTTCTCTGTGGTCTCCACAGGGGATTCAGACATCCTTTCGTCTTGGGAGATGCAAGACGAGCCTGCATTCAAGTCACTGCAGGGATATCCGGCCTTATTTCGAGTCAGGGCATCGCGGTGTCCATTCCACTTGAGGCCGCAAACTCAGGGTCCCTCTCACATAGCTAGAGCTGAGAGAAGCCTCCTCTTGAGGTGCTTGTGGTAAGGTGGTATTCCTCTGGAGTCGAAGCCAGGGACTAACCTATCATCTCGAGTTGATTTGTGGTCCACGGAGCTCTTTGGTGTTGCTACAGTGACCTCAGGATCCCTCTATCCTTGAAACAGTGTTCTTGGGGTTTCTATGGAGTGCCATCAAGGAAATCAAGGCTCCTTTCATGTGTGATGTGCAACACGGAATTGCTCTGCACGCAGTACAGGGGAATCGGGCCTCATCTCGCATCGAGGGGGAAGTCTCATGGTTTTTCTCGAGTTGCGGCGGGAACCTGGGGTATATTCTCGAGTTACGACGGGGATGGCCCTTCCACCCACGTGTTTGTTCAGCCACGTCAGGACTCCTGCCTAGTTGCGAGGGACAACTCTGGATTCTCCTCGAGGCTTGGCAGGGCAATTGGAATGCCTCTCCAGCTGAGGCGGGAGACCAAGTGTCCCTTTCCACGTGCCACAAGAATCCAGGGACTCCTATCAAGTTTCACGAGGAGTCAGGCATCGTCTCCTTTGGAGGCACTGATCTCCGCGTACCTCTGGAGTTTTCAAAGGATGTGATGCCTCCGGTCACGATGAGGTGGGGAACTAGGTCTTTCTCTGTGGTCTCCACAGGGGATTCAGACATCCTTTCTTCTTGGGAGATGCAAGACGAGCCTGCATTCAAGTCACTGCAGGCATATCCGGCCTTATTTCGAGTCAGGGCATCGCGGTGTCCATTCCACTTGAGGCCGCAAACTCAGGATCCCTCTCACATACCTAGAGCTGAGAGAAGCCTCCTCTTGAGGTGCTTGTGGTAAGGTGGTATTCCTCAGGAGTCGAAGCCAGGGACTAACCTCTCATCTCGTGTTGATTCTTGGTCCACGGAGCTCTTTCGTGTTGCTACAGTGACCTCAGGATCCCTCTAGCCTTGAAACAGTGTTCTTGGGGTTTCTCTGGAGTGCCATCAAGGAAATCAAGGCTCCTTTCATGTGTGATGTGCAACACGGAATTGCTCTGCACGCAGTGCAGGGGAATCGGGCCTCATCTCGCGGCGAGGGGGAAGTCTCATGGTTTTTCTCGAGTTGCGGCGGGAACCTGGGGTAAATTCTCGAGTTACGACGGGGATGGCCCTTCCACACACGTGTTTCTTCAGCGACGACAGGACTCCTGCCTAGTTGCGAGGGACAACTCGGGATTCTCCTCGAGGCTTTGCAGGGCAATTGGGATGCCTCTCGAGCTGAGACGGGAGACCAAGGGTCCCTTTCCACGTGCCACAGGAATCCTGGGTCTCCTATCAAGTTTCACGAGGAGTCAGGCATCGTCTCCTTTGGAGGCACTGATCTCCGCTTACCTCTGGAGTTTTCAAAGGATTTGAGGCCTCCTGTCGCGATGAGGTGGGGAACTAGGTCTTTCTCTGTGGTCTCCACAGGGGATTCAGACATCCTTTCGTCTTGGGAGATGCAAGACGAGCCTGCATTCCAGTCACTGCAGGGATATCCGGCCTTATTTCGAGTCAGGGCATCGCGGTGTCCATTCCACTTGAGGCCGCAAACTCAGGGTCCCTCTCACATACCTAGAGCTGAGAGAAGCCTCCTCTTGAGGTGCTTGTGGTAAGGTGGTATACCTCGGGAGTCGAAGCCAGAGACTAACCTCTCATCTCGAGTTGATTTTTGGCCCACGGAGCTCTTTCGTGTTGCTACAGTGACCTCAGGATCCCTCTAGCCTTGAAACAGTGTTCTTGGGGTTTCTCTGGAGTGCCATGAAGGAAATCAAGGCTCCTTTCATGTGTGATGTGCAACACAGAATTGCTCTGCATGCAGTGCAGGGGAATCGGGCCTCATCTCGCGGCGAGGGGGAAGTCTCATGGTTTTTCTCGAGTTGCGGCGGGAACCTGGGGTATATTCTTGAGTTACGACGGGGATGGCCCTTCCACACACGTGTTTGTTCAGCCACGTCAGGACTCTTGCCTAGTTGCGAGACACAACTCGGGATTCTCCTCGAGGCTTGGCAAGGCAATTGGGACGCCTCTCCAGCTGAGGCGGGAGACCAAGGGTCCCTTTCCACGTGCCACAGGAATCCTGGGACTCCTATCAAGTTTCACGAGGAGTCAGGCATCGTCTCCTTTGGAGGCACTGATCTCCGCGTACCTCGGGAGTTTTCAAAGGATGTGAGGCTATCGGTCGCGATGAGGTGGGGAACTAAGTCTTTCTCTGTGCTTTCCACAGGGGATTCAGACATCCTTTCGTCCTGGGAGATGCAAGACGAGCCTGCATTGAAGTCACTGCAGGGATAACCGGCCTTATTTCGCGTCAGGGCATCGCGGTGTCCATTCCACTTGAGGCCGCAAACTCAGGGTCCCTCTCACATACCTAGAGCTGAGAGAAGCCTCCTCTTGAGGTGCTTGTGGTAAGGTGGTATTCCTCTGGAGACGAATCCAGGGACTAACCTCTCTTTTCGAGTTGATTTTTGGTCCACAGAGTTCTTTCGTGTTGCTACAGTGACCTCAGGATCCCTCTAGCCTTGAAACAGTGTTCTTGGGGTTTCTCTGGAGTGCCATCAAGGAAATCAAGGCTCCTTTCATGTGTGATGTGCAACACAGAATTGCTCGGCACGCAGTGCAGGGGAATCGGACCTCATCTCGCGGCGAGGTGGAAGTCTCATGGTTTTTCTAGAGTTGCGGCGGGAACCTGGGGTATATTCTCGAGTTACGACGGGGATGGCCCTTCCACCCACGTGTTTCTTCAGCGACGTCAGGACTCCTGCCTAGTTGCGAGGAACAACTCTGGATTCTCCTCGAGGCTTGGCAGGGCAATTGGGACGCCTCTCCAGCTGAGGCGGGAGACCAAGTGTCCCTTTCCAAGTGCCACAGGTATCCTGGGTCTCCTATCAAGTTTGACGAGGAGTCAGGCATCGTCTCCTTTGGAGGCACTGATCTCCGCGTACCTCTGGAGTTTTCAAAGGATGTGAGGCTATCGGTCGCGATGAGGTGGGGAACTAAGTCTTTCTCTGTGCTTTCCACAGGGGATTCAGACATCCTTTCGCCCTGGGAGATGCAAGACGAGCCTGCATTCAAGTCACTGCAGGGATATCCGGCCTTATTTCGAGTCAGGGCATCGCGGTGTCCATTCCATTTGAGGCCGCAAACTCAGGGTCCCTCTCACATACCTAGAGCTGAGAGAAGCCTCCTCTTGAGGTGCTTGTGGTAAGGTGGTATTCCTCAGGAGTCGAAGCCAGGGACTAACCTCTCATCTCGTGTTGATTCTTGGTCCACGGAGCTCTTTCGTGTTGCTACAGTAACTTCAGGATCCCTCTAGCCTTGAAACAGTGTTCTTGGGGTTTCTCTGGAGTGCCATCAAGGAAATCAAGGCTCCTTTCATGTGTGATGTGCAACACGGAATTGCTCTGCACGCAGTGCAGGGGAATCGGGCCTCATCTCGCGGCGAGGGGGAAGTCTCATGGTTTTTCTCGAGTTGCGGCGGGAACCTGGGGTATATTCTCGAGTTACGACGGGGATGGCCCTTCCACACACGTGTGTGTTCAGCCATGTCAGGACTCCTGCCTAGTTGCGAGGGACAACTCGGGATTCTCCTCGAGGCTTTGCAGGGCAATTGGGACGCCTCTCCAGCTGAGACGGGAGACCAAGGGTCCCTTTCCACGTGCCACAGGAATCCTGGGTCTCCTATCAAGTTTCACGAGGAGTCAGGCATCGTCTCCTTTGGAGGCACTGATCTCCGCGTACCTCTGGAGTTTTCAAAGGTTGTGAGGCCTCCGGTCGCGATGAAGTGGGGAACTAGGTCTTTCTCTGTGGTCTCCACAGGGGATTCAGACATCCTTTCATCTTGGGAGATGCAAGACGAGCCTGCATTCAAGTCACTGCAGGGATATCCAGCCTTATTTCGCGTCAGGGCATCGCGGTGTCCATTCCACTTGAGGCCGTAAACTCAGGGTCCCTCTCACATACCTAGAGCTGAGTGAAGTCTCCTCTTGAGGTGCTTGTGGTAAGGTGGTATTCCTCTGGAGTCGAAGCCAGGGACTAACCTCTCATCTCGAGTTGATTTTTGGCCCACGGAGCTCTTTCGTGTTGCTACAGTGACCTCAGGATCCCTCTAGCCTTGAAACAGTGTTCTTGGGGTTTCTCTGGAGTGCCATCAAGGAAATCAAGGCTCCTTTCATGTGTGATGTGCAACACGGAATTGCTCTGCACGCAGTGCAGGGGAATCGGGCCTCATCTCGCGGCGAGGGGGAAGTCTCATGGTTTTTCTCGAGTTGCGGCGGGAACCTGGGGTATATTCTCGAGTTACGACGGGGATGGCCCTTCCACCCACGTGTTTCTTCAGCGACGTCACGACTCCTGCCTAGTTGCGAGGGACAACTCGGGATTCTCCTCGAGGCTTTGCAGGGCAATTGGGATGCCTCTCCAGCTGAGACGGGAGACCAAGGGTCCCTTTCCACGTGCCACAGGAATCCTGGGTCTCCTATCAAGTTTCACGAGGAGTCAGGCATCGTTTCCTTTGGAGGCACTGATCTCCGCATACCTCTGGAGTTTTCAAAGGATTTGAGGCCTCCTGTCGCAATGAGGTGGGGAACTAGGTCTTTCTCTGTGGTCTCCACAGGGGATTCAGACACCCTTTCGTCTTGGGAGATGCAAGACGAGCCTGCATTCCAGTCACTGCAGGGATATTCAGCCTTATTTCGAGTCAGGTCATCGCGGTGTCCATTCCACTTGAGGCCGCAAACTCAGGGTCCCTCTCACATACCTAGAGCTGAGAGAAGCCTCCTCTTGAGTTGCTTATGGTAAGGTGGTATTCCTCTGTAGTCGAAGCCAGGGACTAACCTCTCATCTCGAGTTGATTTTTGGTCCACGGAGCTCTTTCGTGTTGCTACAGTGACCTCAGGATCCCTCTAGCCCTGAAACAGTGTTCTTGGGGTTTCTCTGGAGTGCCATCAAGGAAATCAAGGCTCCTTTCATGTGTGATGTGCAACACAGAATTGCTCTGCACGCAGTGCAGGGGAATCGGGCCTCATCTCGCGGCGAGGGGGAAGTCTGATGGTTTTTCTCGAGTTGCGGCGGGAACCTGGAGTATATTCTCGAGTTACGACGGGGATGGCCCTTCCACCCACGTGTTTCTTCAGCGACGTCAGAACTCCTGCCTAGTTGCGAGGGACAACTCTGGATTCTCCTCGAGGCTTGTCAGGGCAATTGGGACGACTCTCCAGCTGAGGCGGGAGACCAAGTGTCCCTTTCCAAGTGCCACAGGTATCCTGGGTCTCCTATCAAGTTTCACGAGGAGTCAGGCATCGTCTCCTTTGGAGGCACTGATCTCCGCGTACCTCTGGAGTTTTCAAAAGATGTGAGGCTATCGGTCGCGATGAGGTGGGGAACTAAGTCTTTCTCTGTGCTTTCCACAGGGGATTCAGACATCCTTTCGTCCTGGGAGATGCAAGACGAGCCTGCATTGAAGTCACTGCATGGATATCCGGCCTTATTTCGAGTCAGGGCATCGCGGTGTCCATTCCACTTGAGGCCGCAAACTCAGGGTCCCTCTCACATACCTAGAGCTGAGAGAAGCCTCCTCTTGAGGTGCTTGTGGTAAGGTGGTATTCCTCTGGAGTCGAAGCCAGGGACTAACCTCTCATCTCGAGTTGATTTTTGGTCCACGGAGCTCTTTCGTGTTGCTACAGTGACCTCAGGATCCCTCTAGCCTTGAAACAGTGTTCTTGGGGTTTCTCTGGAGTGCCATGAAGGAAATCAAGGCTCCTTTCATGTGTGATGTGCAACACAGAATTTCTCTGCACGCAGTGCAAGGGAATCGGGCCTCATCTCGCGGCGAGGGGGAAGTCTCATGGGTTTTCTCGAGTTGCGGCGGGAACCTGGGGTATATTCTCGAGTTACGACGGGGATGGCCCTTCCACCCACGTGTTTGTTCAGCCACGTCAGGACTCTTGCCTAGTTGCGAGACACAACTCGGGATTCTCCTCGAGGCTTGGCAAGGCAATTGGGACGCCTCTCCAGCTGAGGCGGGAGACCAAGGGTCCCTTTCCATGTGCCACAGGAATCCTGGGACTCCTATCAAGTTTCATGAGGAGTCAGGCATCGTCTCCTTTGGAGGCACTGATCTCCGCGTACCTCTGGAGTTTTCAAAGGATGTGAGGCCTCCGGTCGCGATGAGGTGGGGAACTAGGTCTTTCTCTTTGGTCTCCACAGGGGATTCAGACATCCTTTCATCTTGGGAGATGCAAGACGAGCCTGCATTCAAGTCACTGCAGGGATATCCAGCCTTATTTCGCGTCAGGGCATCGCGGTGTCCATTCCACTTGAGGCCGCAAACTCAGGGTCCCTCTCACATACCTAGAGCTGAGAGAAGCCTCCTCTTGAGGTGCTTGTGGTAAGGTGGTATTCCTCTGGAGTCGAAGCCAGGGACTAACCTCTCATCTCGAGTTGATTTTTGGCCCACGGAGCTCTTTCGTGTTGCTACAGTGACCTCAGGATCCCTCTAGCCTTGAAACAGTGTTCTTGAGGTTTCTCTGGAGTGCCATCAAGGAAATCAAGGCTCCTTTCATGTGTGATGTGCACAACGGAATTGCTCTGCACGCAGTGCAGGGGAATCGGGCCTCATCTCGCGGCGAGGGGGAAGTCTCATGGTTTTTCTCGAGTTGCGGCGGGAACCTGGGGTATATTATCGAGTTACGACGGGGATGGCCCTTCCACCCACGTGTTTCTTCAGCGACGTCAGGACTCCTGCCTAGTTGCGAGGGACATCTCTGGATTCTCCTCGAGGCTTGGCAGGGCAATTGGGACGCCTCTCCAGCTGAGCCGGGAGACCAAGTGTCCCTTTCCAAGTGCCACAGGAATCCTGGGACTCCTATCAAGTTTCACGAGGAGTCAGGCATCGTCTCCTTTGGAGGCACTGATCTCCGCGTACCTCTGGAGTTTTCAGAGGATGTGAGGCTATCGGTCGCGATGAGGTGGGGAACTAAGTCTTTCTCTGTGCTTTCCACAGGGGATTCAGACATCCTTTCGTCCTGGGAGATGCAAGACGAGCCTGCATTGAAGTCACTGCAGGGATATCCGGCCTTATTTCGAGTCAGGGCATCGCGGTGTCCATTCCACTTGAGGCCGCAAACTCAGGGTCCCTCTCACATACATAGAGCTGAGAGAAGCCTCCTCTTGAGGTGCTTGTGGTAAGGTGGTATTCCTCTGGAGACGAATCCAGGGACTAACCTCTCTTTTCGAGTTGATTTTTGGTCCACAGAGTTCTTTCGTGTTGCTACAGTGACCTCAGGATCCCTCTAGCCTTGAAACAGTGTTCTTGGGGTTTCTCTGAAGTGCCATCAAGGAAATCAAGGCTCCTTTCATGTGTGATGTGCAAGACGGAATTGCTCTGCACGCAGGACAGGGGAATCGGGCCTCATCTCGCATCGAGGGGGAAGTCTCATGGTTTTTCTAGAGTTGCGGCGGGAACCTGGGGTATATTCTCGAGTTACGACGGGGATGGCCCTTCCACCCACGTGTTTGTTCAGCCACGTCAGGACTCCTGCCTAGTTGCGAGGGACAACTCGGGATTCTCCTCGAGGCTTGGCAGGGCAATTGGAACACCTCTCCAGCTGAGGCGGGAGACCAAGGGTCCCTTTCCACGTGCCACAAGAATTCTGGGACTCCTATCAAGTTTCACGAGGAGTCAGGCATCGTCTCTTTGGAGGCACTGATTTCCGCATACCTCTGGAGTTTTCAAAGGATGTGAGGCCTCCAGTCGCGATGAGGTGGGGAACTAGGTGTTTCTCTGTGGTCTCCACAGGGGATTCAGACACCCTTTCTTCTTGGGAGATGCAAGACGAGCCTGCATTCAAGTCACTGCAGGGATATCCGGCCTTATTTCGAGTCAGGGCATCGCGGTGTCCATTCCACTTGAGGCTGCAAACTCAGGATCCCTCTCACATACCTAGAGCTGAGAGAAGCCTCCTCTTGAGGTGCTTGTGGTAAGGTGGTATTCCTCTGGAGTCGAAGCCAGGGACTAACCTCTCATCTCGTGTTGATTCTTGGTCCACGGAGCTCTTTCGTGTTGCTACAGTGACCTCAGGATCCCTCTAGCCTTGAAACAGTGTTCTTGGGGTTTCTCTGGAGTGCCATGAAGGAAATCAAGGCTCCTTTCATGTGTGATGTGCAACACGGAATTGCTCTGCACGCAGTGCAGGGGAATCGGGCCTCATCTCACGGCGAGGGGGAAGTCTCATGGTTTTTCTCGAGTTGCGGCGGGAACCTGGGGTATATTCTCGAGTTACGACGGGGATGGCCCTTCCACACACGTGTTTGTTCAGCCACGTCAGGACTCCTGCCTAGTTGCGAGGGACAACTCGGGATTCTCCTCGAGGCTTTGCAGGGCAATTGGGACGCCTCTCCAGCTGAGACGGGAGACCAAGGGTCCCTTTCCTCGTGCCACAAGAATCCTGGGTCTCCTATCAAGTTTCACGAGGAGTCAGGCATCGTCTCCTTTGGAGGCACTGATCTCCGCATACCTCTGGAGTTTTCAAAGGATTTGAGGCCTCCTGTCGCGATGAGGTGGGGAACTACGTCTTTCTCTGTGGTCTCCACAGGGGATTCAGAAACCCTTTCGTCTTGGGAGATGCAAGACGAGCCTGCATTCCAGTCACTGCAGGGATATTCGGCCTTATTTCGAGTCAGGGCATCGCGATGTCCATTCCACTTGAGGCCGCAAACTAAGGGTCCCTCTCACATACCTAGAGCTGAGAGAAGCCTCCTCTTGAGGTGCTTGTGGTAAGGTGGTATTCCTCTGGAGTCAAATCCAGGGACTAATCTCTCATCTCGAGTTGATTTTGGTCCACGGAGCTCTTTCGTGTTGCTACAGTGACCTCAGGATCCCTCTAGCCTTGAAACAGTGTTCTTGGGGTTTCTCTGGAGTGCCATGAATGAAATCAAGGCTCCTTTCATGTGTGATGTGCAACACAGAATTGCTCTGCACGCAGTGCAGGGGAATCGGGCCTCATCTCGCGGCGAGGGGGAAGTCTCATGGTTTTTCTCGAGTTGCGGCGGGAACCTGGGGTATATTCTCGAGTTACGACGGGGATGGCCCTTCCACACACGTGTTTGTTCAACCACGTCAGGACTCTTGCCTAGTTGCGAGATTCAACTCGGGATTCTCCTCGAGGCTTGGCAAGGCAATTGGGACGCCTCTCCAGCTGAGGCGGGAGACCAAGGGTCCCTTTCCACGTGCCACAGGAATCCTGGGACTCCTATCAAGTTTCACGAGGAGTCAGGCATCGTCTCCTTTGGAGGCACTGATCTCCGCGTACCTCTGGAGTTTTCAAAGGATGTGAGGCCTCCGGTCGCGATGAGGTGGGGAACTAGGTCTTTCTCTGTGGTCTCCACAGGGGATTCAGACATCCTTTCTTCTTGGGAGATGCAAGACGAGCCTGCATTCAAGTCACTGCAGGGATATCCAGCCTTATTTCGCGTCAGGGCATCGCGGTGTCCATTCCACTTGAGGCCGCAAACTCAGGGTCCCTCTCACATACCTAGAGCTGAGAGAATCCTCCTCTTGAGGTGCTTGTGGTAAGGTGGTATTCCTCTGGAGTCGAAGCCAGGGACTAACCTCTCATCTCGAGTTGATTTTTAGCCCACGGAGCTCTTTCGTCTTGCTACAGTGACCTCAGGATCCCTCTAGCCTTGAAACAGTGTTCTTGGGTTTTATCTGGAGTGCCATCAAGGAAATCAAGGGTCCTTTCATGGGTGATGTGCAACACGGAATTGCTCTGCACGCAGTGCAGGGGAATCGGGCCTCATCTCGCGGCGAGGGGGAAGTCTCATGGTTTTTCTCGAGTTGCGGCGGGAACCTGGGGTATATTCTCGAGTTACGACAGGGATGGCCCTTCCACACACGTGTTTCTTCAGCGACGTCAGGACTCCTGCCTAGTTGCGAGGGACAACTCTGGATTCTCCTCGAGGCTTGGCAGGGCAATTGGGACGCCTCTCCAGCTGAGGCGGGAGACCAAGTGTCCCTTTCCAAGTGCCACAGGAATCCTGGGACTCCTATCAAGTTTCACGAGGAGTCAGGCATCATCTCCTTTGGAGGCACTGATCTCCGCGTACCTCTGGAGTTTTCAAAGGATGTGAGGCTATCGGTCGCGATGAGGTGGGGAACTAAGTCTTTCTCTGTGCTTTCCACAGGGGATTCAGACATCCTTTCGTCCTGGGAGATGCAAGACGAGCCTGCATTGAAGTCACTGCTGGGATATCCGGCCTTATTTCGAGTCAGGGCATCGCGGTGTCCATTCCACTTGAGGCCGCAAACTCAGGGTCCCTCTCACATACCTAGAGCTGAGAGAAGCCTCCTCTTGAGGTGCTTGTGGTAAGGTGGTATTCCTCTGGAGACGAATCCAGGGACTAACCTCTCTTTTCGAGTTGATTTTTGGTCCACAGAGTTCTTTCGTGTTGCTACAGTGACCTCAGGATCCCTCTAGCCTTGAAACAGTGTTCTTGGGGTTTCTCTGCAGTGCCATCAAGGAAATCAAGGCTCCTTTCATGTGTGATGTGCAAGACGGAATTGCTCTGCACGCAGTACAGGGGAATCGGGCCTCATCTCGCATCGAGGGGCAAGTCTCATGGTTTTTCTCGAGTTGCGGCGGGAACCTGGGGTATATTCTCGAGTTACGACGGGGATGGCCCTTCCACCCACGTGTTTGTTCAGCCACGTCAGGACTCCTGCCTAGTTGCCAGGGACAACTCGGGATTCTTCTCGAGGCTTGGCAGGGCAATTGGAACACCTCTCCAGCTGAGGCGCGAGACCAAGGGTCCCTTTCCACGTGCCACAAGAATCCTGGGACTCCTATCAAGTTTCACGAGGAGTCAGGCATCGTCTCCTTTGGAGGCACTGATCTCCGCGTACCTCTGGAGTTTTCAAAGGATGTGAGGCCTGCGGTCGCGATGAGGTGGGGAACTAGGTGTTTCTCTGTGGTCTCCACAGGGAATTCAGACATCCTTTCTTCTTGGGAGATGCAAGACGAGCCTGCATTCAAGTCACTGCAGGGATATCCGGCCTTATTTCGAGTCAGGGCATCGCGGTGTCCATTCCACTTGAGGCCCCAAACTCAGGATCCCTCTCACATACCTAGAGCTGAGAGAAGCCTCCTCTTGAGGTGCTTGTGGTAAGGTGGTATTCCTCAGGAGTCGAAGCCAGGGACTCACCTCTCATCTCGTGTTGATTCTTGGTCCACGGAGCTCTTTCGTGTTGCTACAGTGACCTCAGGATCCCTCTAGCCTTGAAACAGTGTTCTTGGGGTTTCTCTGGAGTGCCATCAAGGAAATCAAGGCTCCTTTCATGTGTGATGTGCAACACGGAATTGCTCTGCACGCAGTGCAGGGGAATCGGGCCTCATCTCGCGGCGAGGGGGAAGTCTCATGGTTTTTCTCGAGTTGCGGCGGGAACCTGGGGTATATTCTCGAGTTACGACGGGGATGGCCCTTCCACACACGTGTGTGTTCAGCCATGTCAGGACTCCTGCCTAGTTGCGAGGGACAACTCGTTATTCTCCTCGAGGCTTTGCAGGGCAATTGGGGACGCCTCTCCAGCTGAGACGGGAGACCAAGGGTCCCTTTCCACGTGCCACAGGAATCCTGGGTCTCCTATCAAGTTTCACGAGGAGTCAGGCATCGTCTCCTTTGGAGGCACTGATCTCCGCATACCTCTGGAGTTTTCAAAGGATTTGAGGACTCCTGTCGCGATGAGGTGGGGAACTAGGTCTTTCTCTGTGGTCTCCACAGGGGATTCAGACACCCTTTCGTCTTGGGAGATGCAAGACGAGCCTGCATTCAAGTCACTGCAGGGATATCCGGCCTTATTTCGAGTCAGGGCATCGCGGTGTCCATTCCACTTGAGGCCGCAAACTCAGGGTCCCTCTCACATACGTAGAGCTGAGAGAAGCCGCCTCTTGAGGTGCTTGTGGTAAGGTGGTATTCCTCTGGAGTCGAAGCCAGGGACTAACCTCTCATCTCGAGTTGATTTTTGGTCCACGGAGCTGTTTCGTGTTGCTACAGTGACCTCAGGATCCCTCTAGCCTTGAAACAGTGTTCTTGGGGTTTCTCTGGAGTGCCATCAAGGAAATCAAGGCTCCTTTCATGTGTGATGTGCAAGATGGAATTGCTCTGCACGCAGTACAGGGGAATCGGGCCTCATCTCGCATCGAGGTGGAAGTCTCATGGTTTTTCTCGAGTTGCGGCGGGAACCTGGGGTATATTCTCGAGTTACGACGGGGATGGCCCTTCCACCCACGTGTTTGTTCAGCCACGTCAGGACTCCTGCCTAGTTGCGAGGGACAACTCGGGATTCTCCTCGAGGCTTGGCAGGGCAATTGGAACGCCTCTCCAGCTGAGGCGGGAGACCAAGGGTCCCTTTCCACGTGCCACAAGAATCCTGGGACTCCTATCAATTTTCACGAGGAGTCAGGCATCGTCTCCTTTGGAGGCACTGATCTCCGCGTACCTCTGGAGTTTTCAAAGGATGTGAGGCCTCCGGTCGCGATGAGGTGGGGAACTAGGTCTTTCTTTGTGGTCTCCACAGGGGATTCAGACATCCTTTCTTCTTGGGAGATGCAAGACGAGCCTGCATTGAAGTCACTGCAGGGATATCCGGCCTTATTTCGAGTCAGGGCATCGCGGTGTCCATTCCACTTGAGGCCGCAAACTCAGGATCCCTCTCACATACCTAGAGCTGAGAGAAGCCTCCTCTTGAGGTGCTTGTGGTAAGGTGGTATTCCTCTGGAGTCGAAGCCAGGGACTAACCTCTCATCTCGAGTTGATTTTTGGTCCACGGAGCTCTTTCGTGTTGCTACAGTGACCTCAGGATCCCTCTAGCCTTGAAACAGTGTTCTTGGGGTTTCTCTGGAGTGCCATCAAGGAAATCAAGGCTCCTTTCATGTGTGATGTGCAACACGGAATTGCTCTGCACGCAGTGCAGGGGAATCGGGCCTCATCTCGCATCGAGGGGGAAGTCTCATGGTTTTTCTCGAGTTGCGGCGGGAACCTGGGGTATATTCTCGAGTTACGACGGGGATGGCCCTTCCACACACGTGTGTGTTCAGCCATGTCAGGACTCCTGCCTAGTTGCGAGGGACAATTCGGGATTCTCCTCGAGGCTTTGCAGGGCAATTGGGACGCCTCTCCAGCTGAGACGGGAGACCAAGGGTCCCTTTCCACGTGCCACAGGAATCGTGTGTCTCCTATCAAGTTTCACGAGGAGTCAGGCATCGTCTCCTTTGGAGGCACTGATCTCCGCATACCTCTGGAGTTTTCAAAGGATTTGAGGCCTCCTGTCGCGATGAGGTGGGGAACTAGGTC
Organism: Cervus elaphus; assembly: GCF_910594005.1. NCBI lineage: Eukaryota > Metazoa > Chordata > Mammalia > Artiodactyla > Cervidae > Cervus > Cervus elaphus. The sequence goes on along the minus strand of NW_025316689.1, from coordinate 836,846 downwards.
TTTCTCTGTGGTCTCCACAGGGGATTCAGACATCCTTTCGTCTTGGGAGATGCAAGACGAGCCTGCATTGAAGTCACTGCAGGGATATCCGGCCTTATTTCGCGTCAGGGCATCGCGGTGTTCATTCCACTTGAGGCCGCAAACTCAGGGTCCCTCTCACATACCTAGAGCTGAGAGAAGCCTCCTCTTGAGGTGCTTGTGGTAAGGTGGTATTCCTCTGGAGTCGAAGCCAGGGACTAACCTCTCATCTCGAGTTGATTTTTGGCCCACGGAGCTCTTTCGTGTTGCTACAGTGACCTCAGGATCCCTCTAGCCTTGAAACAGTGTTCTTGGGGTTTCTCTGGAGTGCCGTCAAGGAAATCAAGGCTCCTTTCATGTTTGATGTGCAACACGGAATTGCTCTGCACACAGTGCAGGGGAATCGGGCCTCATCTCGCGGCGAGGGGGAAGTCTCATGGTTTTTCTCGAGTTGCGGCGGGAACCTGGGGTATATTCTCGAGTTACGACGGGGATGGCCCTTCCACACACGTGTTTCTTCAGCGACGTCAGGACTCCTGCCTAGTTGCGAGGGACAACTCTGGATTCTCCTCGAGGCTTGGCAGGGCAATTGGGACGCCTCTCCAGCTGAGGCGGGAGACCAAGTGTCCCTTTCCAAGTGCCACAGGAATCCTGGGACTCCTATCAAGTTTCACGAGGAGTCAGGCATCGTCTCCTTTGGAGGCACTGATCTCCGCGTACCTCTGGAGTTTTCAAAGGATGTGAGGCTACCGGTCGCGATGAGGTGGGGAACTAAGTCTTTCTCTGTGCTTTCCACAGGGGATTCAGACATCCTTTCGTCCTGGGAGATGCAAGACGAGCCTGCATTGAAGTCACTGCAGGGATATCCGGCCTTATTTCGAGTCAGGGCATCGCGGTGTCCATTCCACTTGAGGCCGCAAACTCAGGGTCCCTCTCACATACCTAAAGCTGAGAGAAGCCTCCTCTTGAGGTGCTTGTGGTAAGGTGGTATTCCTCTGGAGACGAATCCAGGGACTAACCTCTCTTTTCGAGTTGATTTTTGGTCCACAGAGTTCTTTCGTGTTGCTACAGTGACCTCAGGATCCCTCTAGCCTTGAAACATTGTTCTTCGGGTTTCTCTGGAGTGCCATCAAGGAAATCAAGGCTCCTTTCATGTGTCATGTGCAAGACGGAATTGCTCTGCACGCAGTACAGGGGAATCGGGCCTCATCTCGCATCGAGGGGGAAGTCTCATGGTATTTCTCGAGTTGCGGCGGGAACCTGGGGTATATTCTCGAGTTACGACGGGGATGGCCCTTCCACCCACGTGTTTGTTCAGCCATGTCAGGACTCCTGCCTAGTTGCGAGGGACAACTCGGGATTCTCCTCGAGGCTTGGCAGGGCAATTGGAACGCCTCTCCAGCTGAGGCGGGAGACCAAGGGTCCCTTTCCACGTGCCACAAGAATCCTGGGACTCCTATCAAGTTTCACGAGGAGTCAGGCATCGTCTCCTTTGGAGGCACTGATCTCCGCGTACCTCTGGAGTTTTCAAAGGATGTGAGGCCTCCGGTCGCGATGAGGTGGGGAACTAGGTGTTTCTCTGTGGTCTCCACAGGGGATTCAGACATCCTTTCTTCTTGGGAGATGCAAGACGAGCCTGCATTCAAGTCACTGCAGGCATATCCGGCCTTATTTCGAGTCAGGGCAACGCGGTGTCCATTCCACTTGAGGCCGCAAACTCAGGATCCCTCTCACATACCTAGAGCTGAGAGAAGCCTCCTCTTGAGGTGCTTGTGGTAAGGTGGTATTCCTCAGGAGTCGAAGCCAGGGACTAACCTCTCATCTCGTGTTGATTCTTGGTCCACGGAGCTCTTTCGTGTTGCTACAGTGACCTCAGGATCCCTCTAGCCTTGAAACAGTGTTCTTGGGGTTTCTCTGGAGTGCCATCAAGGAAATCAAGGCTCCTTTCATCTGTGATGTGCAACACGGAATTGCTCTGCACGCAGTGCAGGGGAATCGGGCCTCATCTCGCGGCGAGGGGGAAGTCTCATGGTTTTTCTCGAGTTGCGGCGGGAACCTGGGGTACATTCTCGAGTTACGACGGGGATGGCCCTTCCACACACGTGTGTGTTCAGCCATGTCAGGACTCCTGCCTAGTTGCGAGGGACAACTCGGGATTCTCCTCGAGGCTTTGCAGGGCAATTGGGACGCCTCTCCAGCTGAGACGGGAGACCAAGGGTCCCTTTCCACGTGCCACAGGTATCCTGGGTCTCCTATCAAGTTTCACGAAGAGTCAGGCATCGTCTCCTTTGGAGGCACTGATCTCCGCATACCTCTGGAGTTTTCAAAGGATTTGAGGCCTCCTGTCGCGATGAGGTGGGGAACTAGGTGTTTCTCTGTGGTCTCCACAGGGGATTCAGACACCCTTTCGTCTTGGGAGATGCAAGACGAGCCTGCATTCCAGTCACTGCAGGGATATCCGGCCTTATTTCTAGTCAGGGCATCGCGGTGTCCATTCCACTTGAGGCCGCAAACTCATGGTCCCTCTCACATACCTAGAGCTGAGAGAAGCCTCCTCTTGAGGTGCTTGTGGTAAGGTGGTATTCCTCAGGAGTCGAAGCCAGGGACTAACCTCTCATCTCGTGTTGATTTTTGGTCCACGGAGCTCTTTCGTGTTGCTACAGTGACCTCAGGATCCCTCTAGCCTTGAAACAGTGTTCTTGGGGTTTCTCTGGAGTGCCATCAAGGAAATCAAGGCTCCTTTCATGTGTGATGTGCAACACAGAATTGCTCTGCACGCAGTGCAGGGGAATCGGTCCTCATCTCGCGGCGAGGGGGAAGTCTCATGGTTTTTCTCGAGTTGGGGCGGGAACCTGGGGTATATTCTCGAGTTACGACGGGGATGGCCCTTCCACACACGTGTTTTTTCAGCCACGTCAGGACTCTTGCCTAGTTGCGAGACACAACTCGGGATTCTCCTCGAGGCTTGGCAAGGCAATTGGGACGCCTCTCCAGCTGAGACGGGAGACCAAGGGTCCCTTTCCACGTGCCACAGGAATCCTGGGACTCCTATCAAGTTTCACGAGGAGTCAGGCATCGTCTCCTTTGGAAGCACTGATCTCCGCGTACCTCTGGAGTTTTCAAAGGATGTGAGGCCTCCGGTCGCGATGAGGTGGGGAACTAGGTCTTTCTCTGTGGTCTCCACAGGGGATTCAAACATCCTTTCATCTTGGGAGATGCAAGACGAGCCTGCATTCAAGTCACTGCAGGGATATCCAGCCTTATTTCGCGTCAGGGCATCGCGGTGTCCATTCCACTTGAGGCCGCAAACTCAGGGTCCCTCTCACATACCTAGAGCTGAGAGAAGCCTCCTCTTGAGGTGCTTGTGGTAAGGTGGTATTCCTCTGGAGTCGAAGCCAGGGACTAACCTCTCATCTCGAGTTGATTTTTGGCCCACGGAGCTCTTTCGTGTTGCTACAGTGACCTCAGGATCCCTCTAGCCTTGAAACAGTGTTCTTGGGGTTTCTCTGGAGTGCCATCAAGGAAATCAAGGCTCCTTTCATGTGTGATGTGCAACACGGAATTGCTCTGCACGCAGTGCAGGGGAATCGGGGCTCATATTGCGGCGAGGGGGAAGTCTCATGGTTTTTCTCGAGTTGCGGCGGGAACCTGGGGTATATTCTCGAGTTACGACGGGGATGGCCCTTCCACCCACGTGTTTCTTCAGCGACGTCAGGACTCCTGCCTAGTTGCGAGGGACAACTCTGGATTCTCCTCGAGGCTTGGCAGGGCAATTGGGACGCCTCTCCAGCTGAGGCGGGAGACCAAGTGTCCGTTTCCAAGTGCCACAGGAATCCTGGGACTCCTATCAAGTTTCACGAGGAGTCAGGCATCGTCTCCTTTGGAGGCACTGATCTCCGCATACCTCTGGAGTTTTCAAAGGATGTGAGGCTATCGGTCGCGATGAGGTGGGGAACTAGGTCTTTCTCTGTGGTCTCCACAGGGGATTCAGACACCCTTTCGTCTTGGGAGATGCAAGACGAGCCTGCATTCCAGTCACTGCAGGGATATCCGGCCTTATTTCGAGTCAGGGCATCGCGGTGTCCATTCCACTTGAGGCCGCAAACTCAGGGTCCCTCTCACATACCTAGAGCTGAGAGAAGCCTCCTCTTGAGGTGCTTGTGGTAAGGTGGTATTCCTCTGGAGTCGAAGCCAGGGACTAACCTCTCATCGCGAGTTGATTTTTGGTCCACAGAGCTCTTTCCTGTTGCTACAGTGACCTCAGGATCCGGCTAGCCTTGAAACAGTGTTCTTGGGGTTTCTCTGGAGTGCCATCAAGGAAATCAAGGCTCCTTTCATGTGTGATGTGCAACACGGAATTGCTCTGCATGCAGTGCAGGGGAATCGGGCCTCATCTCGCGGCGAGGGGGAAGTCTCATGGTTTTTCTCGAGTTGGGGCGGGAACCTGGGGTATATTCTCGAGTTACGACGGGGATGGCCCTTCCACACACGTGTTTGTTCAGCCACGTCAGGACTCTTGCCTAGTTGCGAGACACAACTCGGGATTCTCCTCGAGGCTTGGCAAGGCAATTGGGACGCCTCTCCAGCTGAGGCGGGAGACCAAGGGTCCCTTTCCACGTGCCACAGGAATCCTGGGACTCCTATCAAGTTTCACGAGGAGTCAGGCATCGTCTCCTTTGGAGGCACTGATCTCCGCGTACCTCTGGAGTTTTCAAAGGATGTGAGGCCTCCGGTCGCGATGAGGTGGGGAACTAGGTCTTTCTCTGTGGTCTCCACAGGGGATTCAGACATCCTTTCGTCTTGGGAGATGCAAGACGAGCCTGCATTCAAGTCACTGCAGGGATATCCAGCCTTATTTCGCGTCAGGGCATCGCGGTGTCCATTCCACTTGAGGCCGCAAACTCAGGGTCCCTCTCACATACCTAGAGCTGAGAGAAGCCTCCTCTTGAGGTGCTTGTGGTAAGGTGGTATTCCTCTGGAGTCGAAGCCAGGGACTAACCTCTCATCTCGAGTTGATTTTTGGCCCACGGAGCTCTTTCGTGTTGCTACAGTGACCTCAGGATCCCTCTAGCCTTGAAACAGTGTTCTTGGGGTTTCTCTGGAGTGCCATCAAGGAAATCAAGGCTCCTTTCATGTGTGATGTGCAACACGGAATTGCTCTGCACGCAGTGCAGGGGAATCGGGCCTCATCTCGCGGCAAGGGGGAAGTCTCATGGTTTTTCTCGAGTTGCGGCGGGAACCTGGGGTATATTCTCGAGTTACGACGGGGATGGCCCTTCCACCCACGTGTTTCTTCAGCGACGTCAGGACTCCTGCCTAGTTGCGAGGGACAACTCTGGATTCTCCTCGAGGCTTGGCAGGGCAATTGGGACGCCTCTCCAGCTGAGGCGGGAGACCAAGTGTCCCTTTCCAAGTGCCACAGGAATCCTGGGACTCCTATCAAGTTTCACGAGGAGTCAGGCATCGTCTCCTTTGGAGGCACTGATCTCCGCGTACCTCTGGAGTTTTCAAAGGATGTGACGCTATCGGTCGCGATGAGGTGGGGAACTAAGTCTTTCTCTGTGCTTTCCACAGGGGATTCAGACATCCTTTCGTCCTGGGAGATGCAAGACGAGCCAGCATTGAAGTCTTTGCAGGGATATCTGGCCTTATTTCGAGTCAGGGCATCGCGGTGTCCATTCCACTTGAGGCCGCAAACTCAGGGTCCCTCTCACATACCTAGAGCTGAGAGAAGCCTCCTCTTGAGGTGCTTGTGGTAAGGTGGTTTTCCTCTGGAGACGAATCCAGGGACTAACCTCTCTTTTCGAGGTGATTTTTGGTCCACAGAGTTCTTTCGTGTTGCTACAGTGACCTCAGGATCCCTCTAGCCTTGAAACAGTGTTCTTGGGGTTTCTCTGGAGTGCCATCAAGGAAATCAAGGCTCCTTTCATGTGTGATGTGCAAGACGGAATTGCTCTGCACGCAGTACAGGGGAATCGGGCCTCATCTCGCATCGAGGGGGAAGTCTCATGGTTTTTCTCGAGTTGCGGCGGGAACCTGGGGTATATTCTCGAGTTACGACGGGGATGGCCCTTCCACCCACGTGTTTGTTCAGCCACGTCAGGACTCCTGCCTAGTTGCGAGGGACAACTCGGGATTCTCCTCGAGGCTTGGCAGGGCAATTGGAACGCCTCTCCAGCTGAGGCGGGAGACCAAGGGTCCCTTTCCACGTGCCACAAGAATCCTGGGACTCCCTATCAAGTTTCACGAGGAGTCAGGCATCGTCTCCTTTGGAGGCACTGATCTCCGCGTACCTCTGGAGTTTTCAAAGGATGTGAGGCCTCCGGTCGCGATGAGGTGGGGAACTAGGTGTTTCTCTGTGGTCTCCACAGGGGATTCAGACATCCTTTCTTCTTGGGAGATGCAAGACGAGCCTGCATTCCAGTCACTGCAGGGATATCCGGCCTTATTTCGAGTCAGGGCATCGCGGTGTCCATTCCACTTGAGGCCGCAAACTCAGGGTCCCTCTCACATACCTAGAGCTGAGAGAAGCCTCCTCTTGAGGTGCTTGTGGTAAGGTGGTATTCCTCTGGAGTCGAAGCCAGGGACTAACCTCTCATCTCGAGTTGATTTTTGGTCCCACGGAGCTCTTTTCGTGTTGCTACAGTGACCTCAGGATCCCTCTAGCCTTGAAACAGTGTTCTTGGGGGTTTCTCTGGAGTGCATGAAGGAAATCAAGGCTCCTTTCATGTGTGATGTGCAACACAGAATTACTCTGCACGCAGTGCAGGGGAATCGGGCCTCATCTCGCGGCGAGGGGGAAGTCTCATGGTTTTTCTCGAGTTGCGGCGGGAACCTGGGGTATATTCTCGAGTTACGACGGGGATGGCCCTTCCACCCACGTGTTTGTTCAGCCACGTCAGGACTCTTGCCTAGTTGCGAGACACAACTCGGGATTCTCCTCGAGGCTTGGCAAGGCAATTGTGACGCCTCTCCAGCTGAGGCGGGAGACCAAGGGTCCCTTTCCACGTGCCACAGGAATCCTGGGTCTCCTATCAAGTTTCACGAGGAGTCAGGCATCGTCTCCTTTGGAGGCACTGATCTCCGCATACCTCTGGAGTATTCAAAGGATTTGAGGCCTCCTGTCGCGATGAGGTGGGGAACTAGGTCTTTCTCTGTGGTCTCCACAGGGGATTCAGACATCCTTTCATCTTCGGAGATGCAAGACGAGCCTGCATTCAAGTCACTGCAGGGATATCCGGCCTTATTTCGAGTCAGGGCATCGCGGTGTCCATTCCACTTGAGGCCACAAACTCAGGGTCCCTCTCACATACCTAGAGCTGAGAGAAGCCTCCTCTTGAGGTGCTTGTGGTAAGGTGGTATTCCTCTGGAGTCGAAGCCAGGACTAACCTCTCATCTCGAGTTGATTTTTGGCCCACGGAGCTCTTTCGTGTTGCTACAGTGACCTCAGGATCCCTCTAGCCTTGAAACAGTGTTCTTGGGGTTTCTCTGGAGTGTCATCAAGGAAATCAAGGCTCCTTTCATGTGTGATGTGCAACACGGAATTGCTCTGCACGCAGTGCAGGGGGAATCGGGCCTCATCTTGCGGCGAGGGGGAAGTCTCATGGTTTTTCTCGAGTTGCTGGCGGGAACCTGGGGTATATTCTCGAGTTACGACGGGGATGGCCCTTCCACCCACGTGTTTCTTCAGCGACGTCAGGACTCCTGCCTAGTTGCGAGGGACAACTCTGGATTCTCCTCGAGGCTTGGCAGGGCAATTGGGACGCCTCTCCACCTGCGGCGGGAGACCAAGTGTCCGTTTCCAAGTGCCACAGGAATCCTGGGACTCCTATCAAGTTTCACGAGGAGTCAGGCATCGTCTCCTTTGGAGGCACTGATCTCCGCGTACCTCTGGAGTTTTCAAAGGATGTGAGGCTATCGGTCGCGATGAGGTGGGGGAACTAAGTCTTTCTCTGTGCTTTCCACAGGGGATTCAGACATCCTTTCGTCCTGGGGAGATGCAAGACGAGCCTGCATTGAAGTCACTGCAGGGATATCCAGCCTTATTTCGAGGTCAGGGCATCGCGGTGTCCATTCCACTTGAGGCCGCAAACTCAGGGTCCCTCTCACATACCTAGAGCTGAGAGAAGCCTCCTCGTGAGGTGCTTGTGGTAAGGTGGTATTCCCTCTGGAGTCGAAGCCAGGGCCTAACCTCTCATCTCGAGTTGATTTTTGGTCCACGGAGCTCTTTCGTGTTGCTCCAGTGACCTCAGGATCCCTCTAGCCTTGAAACAGTGTTCTTGGGGTTTCTCTGGAGTGCCATGAAGGAAATCAAGGCTCCTTTCATGTGTGATGTGCAACACAGAATTACTCTGCACGCAGTGCAGGGGGAATCGGGCCTAATCTCGCGGCGAGGGGAAGTCTCATGGTTTTTCTCGAGTTGCGGCGGGAACCTGGGGTATATTGTCGAGTTACGACGGGGATGGCCCTTCCACACACGTGTTTGTTCAGCCACGTCAGGACTCTTGCCTAGTTGCGAGACACAACTCGGGATTCTCCTCGAGGCTTGGCAAGGCAATTGTGACGCCTCTCCAGCTGAGGCGGGAGACCAAGGGTCCCTTTCCACGTGCCACAGGAATCCTGGGTCTCCTATCAAGTTTCACGAGGAGTCAGGCATCGTCTCCTTTGGAGGCACTGATCTCCGCATACCTCTGGAGTATTCAAAGGATTTGAGGCCTCCTGTCGCGATGAGGTGGGGAACTAGGTCTTTCTCTGTGGTCTCCTCAGGGGATTCAGACATCCTTTCATCTTCGGAGATGCAAGACGAGCCTGCATTCAAGTCACTGCAGGTATATCCGGCCTTATTTCGAGTCAGGGCATCGCGGTGTCCATTCCACTTGAGGCCGCAAACTCAGGGTCCCTCTCACATAACTAGAGCTGAGAGAAGCCTCCTCTTGAGGTGCTTGTGGTAAGGTGGTATTCCTCTGGAGTCGAAGCCAGGGACTAACCTCTCATCTCGAGTTGATTTTTGGCCCACGGAGCTCTTTCGTGTTGCTACAGTGACCTCAGGATCCCTCTAGCCTTGAAACAGTGTTCTTGGGGTTTCTCTGGAGTGCCATCAAGGAAATCAAGGCTCCTTTCATGTGTGATGTGCAACACGGAATTGCTCTGCACGCAGTGCAGGGGAATCGGGCCTCATCTCGCGGCGAGGGGGAAGTCTCATGGTTTTTCTCGAGTTGCGGCGGGAACCTGGGGTATATTCTCGAGTTACGACGGGGATGGCCCTTCCACCCACGTGTTTGTTCAGCCACGTCAGGACTCCTGCCTAGTTGCGAGGGACAACTCGGGATTCTCCTCGAGGCTTGGCAGGGCAATTGGAACGCCTCTCCAGCTGAGGCGGGAGACCAAGGGTCCCTTTCCACGTGCCACAAGAATCCTGGGACTCCTATCAAGTTTCACGAGGAGTCAGGCATCGTCTCCTTTGGAGGCACTGATCTCCGCGTACCTCTGGAGTTTTCAAAGGATGTGAGGCCTCCGGTCGCCATGAGGTGGGGAACTAGGTGTTTCTCTGTGGTCTCCACAGGGGATTCAGACATCCTTTCTTCTTGGGAGATGCAAGACGAGCCTGCATTCAAGTCACTGCAGGGATATTCGGCATTATTTCGAGTCAGGGCATCGCGGTGTCCATTCCACTTGAGGCCGCAAACTCAGGATCCCTCTCACATACCTAGAGCTGAGAGAAGCCTCCTCTTGAGGTGCTTGTGGTAAGGTGGTATTCCTCAGGAGTCAAAGCCAGGGACTAACCTCTCATCTCGTGTTGATTCTTGGTCCACGGAGCTCTTTCGTGTTGCTACAGTGACCTCAGGATCCCTCTAGCCCTGAAACAGTGTTCTTGGGGTTTCTCTGGAGTGCCATCAAGGAAATCAAGGCTCCTTTCATGTGTAATGTGCAACACAGAATTGCTCTGCACGCAGTGCAGGGGAATCGGGCCTCATCTCGCGGCGAGGGGGAGGTCTCATGGTTTTTCTCGAGTTGCGGCGGGAACCTGGGGTATATTCTCGAGTTACGACGGGGATGGCCCTTCCACACACGTGTTTTTCTTCAGCCACGTCAGGACTCTTGCCTAGTTGCGAGACACAACTCGGGATTCTCTTCGAGGCTTGGCAAGGCAATTGGGACGCCTCTCCAGCTGAGACGGGAGACCAAGGGTCCCTTTCCACGTGCCACAGGAATCCTGGGACTCCTATCAAGTTTCACGAGGAGTCAGGCATCGTCTCCTTTGGAGGCACTGATCTCCGCGTACCTCTGGAGTTTTCAAAGGATGTGAGGCCTCCGGTCGCCATGAGGTGGGGAACTAGTTCTTTCTCTGTGGTTTCCACAGGGGATTCAGACATCCTTTCATCTTGGGAGATGCAAGACGAGCCTGCATTCAAGTCACTGCAGGGATATCCGGCCTTATTTCGCGTCAGGGCATCGCGGTGTCCATTCCACTTGAGGCCCCAAACTCAGGGTCCCTCTCACATACCTAGAGCTGAGAGAAGCCTCCTCTTGAGGTGCTTGTGGTAAGGTGGTATTCCTCTGGAGACGAATCCAGGGACTAACCTCTCTTTTCGAGTTGATTTCTGGTCCACAGAGTTCTTTCGTGTTGTTACAGTGACCTCAGGATCCCTCTATCCTTGAAACAGTGTTCTTGGGGTTTCTCTGGAGTGCCATCAAGGAAATCAAGGCTCCTTTCATGTGTGATGTGCAACACGGAATTGCTCTGCACGCAGTGCAGGGGAATCGGGCCTCATCTCGCATCGAGGGGGAAGTCTCATGGTTTTTCTCGAGTTGCGGCGGGAACCTCGGGTATATTCTCGAGTTACGACAGGGATGGCCCTTCCACCCACGTGTTTGTTCAGCCACGTCAGGACTCCTGCCTAGTTGCGAGGGACAACTCGGGATTCTCCTCGAGGCTTGGCAGGGCAATTGGAACGCCTCTCCAGCTGAGGCGGGAGACCAAGGGTCCCTTTCCACGTGCCACAAGAATCCTGGGACTCCTATCAAGTTTCACGAGGAGTCAGGCATCGTCTCCTTTGGAGGCACTGATCTCCGCGTACCTCTGGAGTTTTCAAAGGATGTGAGGCCTCCGGTCGCGATGAGGTGGGGAACTAGGTGTTTCTCTGTGGTCTCCAGAGGGGATTCAGACATCCTTTCTTCTTGGGAGATGCAAGACGAGCCTGCATTCAAGTCACTGCATGGATATTCGGCATTATTTCGAGTCAGGGCATCGCGGTGTCCATTCCACTTGAGGCTGCAAACTCAGGATCCCTCTCACATACCTAGAGCTGAGAGAAGCCTCCTCTTGAGGTGCTTGTGGTAAGGTGGTATTCCTCAGGAGTCAAAGCCAGGGACTAACCTCTCATCTCGTGTTGATTCTTGGTCCACGGAGCTCTTTCGTGTTCCTACAGTGACCTCAGGATCCCTCTAGCCCTGAAACAGTGTTCTTGGGGTTTCTCTGGAGTGCCATCAAGGAAATCAAGGCTCCTTTCATGTGTGATGTGCAACACGGAATTGCTCTGCACGCAGTGCAGGGGAATCGGGCCTCATCTCGCGGTGAGGGGGAAGTCTCATGGTTTTTCTCGAGTTGCGGCGGGAACCTGGGGTATATTCTCGAGTTACGACGGGGATGGCCCTTCCACACACGTGTTTGTTCAGCCACGTCAGGACTCTTGCCTAGTTGCGAGACACAACTCGGGATTCTCCTCGAGGCTTGGCAAGGCAATTGGGACGCCTCTCCAGCTGAGACGGGAGACCAAGGGTCCCTTTCCACGTGCCACAGGAATCCTGGGACTCCTATCAAGTTTCACGAGGAGTCAGGCATCGTCTCCTTTGGAGGCACTGATCTTCGCGTACCTCTGGAGTTTTCAAAGGATGTGAGGCCTCCGGTCGCCATGAGGTGGGGAACTAGGTCTTTCTCTGTGGTTTCCACAGGGGATTCAGACATCCTTTCATCTTGGGAGATGCAAGACGAGCCTGCATTCAAGTCACTGCAGGGATATCCGGCCTTATTTCGCGTCAGGGCATCGCGGTGTCCATTCCACTTGAGGACGCAAACTCAGGGTCCCTCTCACATACCTAGAGCTGAGAGAAGCCTCCTCTTGAGGTGCTTGTGGTAAGGTGGTATTCCTCTGGAGTCGAAGCCAGGGACTAACCTCTCATCTCGAGTTGATTTTTGGCCCACAGAGCTCTTTCGTGTTGCTACAGTGACCTCAGGATCCCTCTAGCCTTGAAACAGTGTTCTTGGGGTTTCTCTGGAGTGCCATCAAGGAAATCAAGGCTCCTTTCATGTGTGATGTGCAACACGGAATTGCTCTGCACGCAGTGCAGGGGAATCGGGCCTCATCTCGCGGCGAGGGGGAAGTCTCATGGTTTTTCTCGAGTTGCGGCGGGAACCTGGGGTATATTCTCGAGTTACGATGGGGATGGCCCTTCAACCCACGTGTTTCTTCAGCGACGTCAGGACTCCTGCCTAGTTGCGAGGGACAACTCGGGATTCTCCTCGAGGCTTGGCAGGGCAATTGGAACGCCTCTCCAGCTGAGGCGGGAGACCAAGGGTCCCTTTCCACGTGCCACAGGAATCCTGGGACTCCTATCAAGTTTCACGAGGAGTCAGGCATCGTCTCCTTTGGAGGCACTGATCTTCGCGTACCTCTGGAGTTTTCAAAGGATGTGAGGCCTCCGGGTCGCCATGAGGTGGGGAACTAGGTCTTTCTCTGTGGTTTCCACAGGGGATTCAGACATCCTTTCATCTTGGGAGATGCAAGACGAGCCTGCATTCAAGTCACTGCAGGGATATCCGGCCTTATTTCGCGTCAGGGCATCGCGGTGTCCATTCCACTTGAGGATGCAAACTCAGGGTCCCTCTCACATACCTAGAGCTGAGAGAAGCCTCCTCTTGAGGTGCTTGTGGTAAGGTGGTATTCCTCTGGAGTCGAAGCCAGGGACTAACCTCTCATCTCGAGTTGATTTTTGGCCCACAGAGCTCTTTCGTGTTGCTACAGTGACCTCAGGATCCCTCTAGCCTTGAAACAGTGTTCTTGGGGTTTCTCTGGAGTGCCATCAAGGAAATCAAGGCTCCTTTCATGTGTGATGTGCAACACGGAATTGCTCTGCACGCAGTGCAGGGGAATCGGGCCTCATCTCGCGGCGAGGGGGAAGTCTCATGGTTTTTCTCGAGTTGCGGCGGGGAACCTGGGGTATATTCTCGAGTTACGACGGGAATGGCCCCTTCCACCCACGTGTTTCTTCAGCGACGTCAGGACTCCTGCCTAGTTGCGAGGGACAACTCTGGATTCTCCTCGAGGCTTGGCAGGGCAATTGGGACGCCTCTCCAGCTGAGGCGGGAGACCAAGTGTCCCTTTCCAAGTGCCACAGGAATCCTGGGACTCCTATCAAGTTTCACGAGGAGTCAGGCATCGTCTCCTTTGGAGGCACTGATCTCCGCGTACCTCTGGAGTTTTCAAAGGATGTGACGCTATCGGTCGCGATGAGGTGGGGAACTAAGTCTTTCTCTGTCCTTTCCACAGGGGATTCAGACATCCTTTCGTCCTGGGAGATGCAAGACGAGCCTGCATTGAAGTCACTGCAGGGATATCCGGCCTTATTTCGAGTCAGGGCATCGCGGTGTCCATTCCACTTGAGGCCGCAAACTCAGGGTCCCTCTCACATACCTAGAGCTGAGAGAAGCGTCCTCTTGAGGTGCTTGTGGTAAGGTGGTATTCCTCTGGAGACGAATCCAGGGACTAACCTCTCTTTTCGAGTTGATTTTTGGTCCACAGAGTTCTTTCGTGTTGCTACAGTGACCTCAGGATCCCTCTATCCTTGAAACAGTGCTCTTGGGGTTTCTCTGGAGTGCCATCAAGGAAATCAAGGCTCCTTTCATGTGTGATGTGCAAGACGGAATTGCTCTGCACGCAGTACAGGAGAATCGGGCCTCATCTCGCATCGAGGGGCAAGTCTCATGGTTTTTCTCGAGTTGCGGCGGGAACCTGGGGTATATTCTCGAGTTAAGACGGGGATGGCCCTTCCACCCACGTGTTTGTTCAGCCACGTCAGGACTCCTGCCTAGTTGCGAGGGACAACTCGGGATTCTCCTCGAGGCTTGGCAGGGCAATTGGAACGCCTCTCCAGCTGAGGCGGGAGACCAAGGGTCCCTTTCCACGTGCCACAAGAATCCTGGGACTCCTATCAAGTTTCACGAGGAGTCAGGCATCGTCTCCTTTGGAGGCACTGATCTCCGCGTACCTCTGGAGTTTTCAAAGGATGTGAGGCCTCCGGTCGCCATGAGGTGGGGAACTAGGTGTTTCTCTGTGGTCTCCACAGGGGATTCAGACATCCTTTCTTCTTGGGAGATGCAAGACGAGCCTGCATTCAAGTCACTGCAGGGATATTCGGCATTATTTCGAGTCAGGGCATCGCGGTGTCCATTCCACTTGAGGCCGCAAACTCAGGGTCCCTCTCACATACCTAGAGCTGAGAGAAGCCTCCTCTTGAGGTGCTTGTGGTAAGGTGGTATTCCTCTGGAGTCGAAGCCAGGGAGTAACCTCTCATCTCGAGTTGATTTTTGGCCCACGGAGCTCTTTTGTGTTGCTACAGTGACCTCAGGATCCCTCTAGCCTTGAAACAGTGTTCTTGGGGTTTCTCTGGAGTGCCATCAAGGAAATCAAGGCTCCTTTCATGTGTGATGTGCAACACGGAATTGCTCTGCACGCAGTGCAGGGGAATCGGGCCTCATCTCGCGGCGAGGGGGAAGTCTCATGGTTTTTCTCGAGTTGCGGCGGGAACCTGGGGTATATTCTCGAGTTAAGACGGGGATGGCCCTTCCACACACGTGTTTCTTCAGCCACGTCAGGACTCTTGCCTAGTTGCGAGACACAACTCGGGATTCTCCTCGAGGCTTGGCAAGGCAATTGGGACGCCTCTCCAGCTGAGACGGGAGACCAAGGGTCCCTTTCCACGTGCCACAGGAATCCTGGGACTCCTATCAAGTTTCACGAGGAGTCAGGCATCGTCTCCTTTGGAGGCACTGATCTCCGCGTACCTCTGGAGTTTTCAAAGGATGTGAGGCCTCCGGTCGCCATGAGGTGGGGAACTAGGTCTTTCTCTGTGGTTTCCACAGGGGATTCAGACATCCTTTCATCTTGGGAGATGAAAGACGAGCCTGCATTCAAGTCACTGCAGGGATATTCGGCCTTATTTCGAGTCAGGGCTTCGCGGTGTCCATTCCACTTGAGGCCGCAAACTCAGGATCCCTCTCACATACCTAGAGCTGAGAGAAGCCTCCTCTTGAGGTGCTTGTGGTAAGGTGGTATTCCTCAGGAGTCAAAGCCAGGGACTAACCTCTCATCTCGTGTTGATTCTTGGTCCACGGAGCTCTTTCGTGTTGCTACAGTGACCTCAGGATCCCTCTAGCCTTGAAACAGTGTTCTTGGGGTTTCTCTGGAGTGCCATCAAGGAAATCAAGGCTCCTTTCATGTGTGATGTGCAACACGGAATTGCTCTGCACGCAGTGCAGGGGAATCGGGCCTCATCTCGCGGCGAGGGGGAAGTCTCATGGTTTTTCTCGAGTTGCGGCGGGAACCTGGGGTATATTCTCGAGTTACGACGGGGATGGCCCTTCCACACACGTGTGTGTTCAGCCATGTCAGGACTCCTGCCTAATTGCGAGGGACAACTCGGGATTCTCCTCGAGGCTTTGCAGGGCAATTGGGACGCCTCTCCAGCTGAGACTTGAGACCACGGGTCCCTTTCCACCTGCCACAGGAATCCTGGGTCTCCTATCAAGTTTCACGAGGAGTCAGGCATCGTCTCCTTTGGAGGCACTGATCTCCGCATACCTCTGGAGTTTTCAAAGGATTTGAGGCCTCCTGTCGCGATGAGGTGGGGAACTAGGTCTTTCTCTGTGGTCTCCACAGGGGATTCAGACACCCTTTCGTCTTGGGAGATGCAAGACGAGCCTGCATTCCAGTCACTGCAGGGATATCCGGCCTTATTTCGCGTCAGGGCATCGCGGTGTCCATTCCACTTGAGGCCGCAAACTCAGGGTCCCTCTCACATACCTAGAGCTGAGAGAAGCCTCCTCTTGAGGTGCTTGTGGTAAGGTGGTATTCCTCTGGAGTCGAAGCCAGGGACTAACCTCTCATCTCGAGTTGATTTTTGGCCCACGGAGTTCTTTCGTGTTGCTACAGTGACCTCAGGATCCCTCTAGCCTTGAAACAGTGTTCTTG
Organism: Cervus elaphus; assembly: GCF_910594005.1. NCBI lineage: Eukaryota > Metazoa > Chordata > Mammalia > Artiodactyla > Cervidae > Cervus > Cervus elaphus. The sequence goes on along the minus strand of NW_025316689.1, from coordinate 820,581 downwards.
GGGTTTCTCTGGAGTGCCATCAAGGAAATCAAGGCTCCTTTCATGTATGATGTGCAACACGGAATTGCTCTGCACGCAGTGCAGGGGAATCGGGCCTCATCTCGCGGCGAGGGGGAAGTCTCATGGTTTTTCTCGAGTTGCGGCGGGAACCTGGGGTATATTCTCGAGTTACGATGGGGATGGCCCTTCAACCCACGTGTTTCTTCAGCGACGTCAGGACTCCTGCCTAGTTGCGAGGGACAACTCTGGATTCTCCTCGAGGCTTGGCAGGGCAATTGGGACGCCTCTCCAGCTGAGGCGGGAGACCAAGTGTCCCTTTCCAAGTGCCACAGGAATCCTGGGACTCCTATCAAGTTTCACGAGGAGTCAGGCATCATCTCCTTTGGAGGCACTGATCTCCGCGTACCTCTGGAGTTTTCAAAGGATGTGAGGCTATCGGTCGCGATGAGGTGGGGAACTAAGTCTTTCTCTGTGCTTTCCACAGGGGATTCAGACATCCTTTCGTCCTGGGAGATGCAAGACGAGCCTGCATTGAAGTCACTGCAGGGATATCCGGCCTTATTTCGAGTCAGGGCATCGCAGTGTCCATTCCACTTGAGGCCGCAAACTCAGGGTCCCTTTCACATACCTAGAGCTGAGAGAAGCCTCCTCTTGAGGTGCTTGTGGTAAGGTGGTATTCCACTGGAGACGAATCCAGGGACTAACCTCTCTTTTCGAGTTGATTTTTGGTCCACAGAGTTCTTTCGTGTTGCTACAGTGACCTCAGGATCCCTCTATCCTTGAAACAGTGTTCTTGGGGTTTCTCTGGAGTGCCATCAAGGAAATCAAGGCTCCTTTCATGTGTGATGTGCAACAAGGAATTGCTCTGCACGCAGTACAGGGAAATCGGGCCTCATCTCGCATCGAGGTGGAAGTCTCATAGTTTTTCTCGAGTTGCGGCGGGAACCTGGGGTATATTCTCGAGTTACGACGGGGATGGCCCTTCCACCCACGTGTTTGTTCAGCCACGTCAGGACTCCTGCCTAGTTGCGAGGGACAACTCGGGATTCTCCTCGAGGCTTGGCAGGGAAATTGGAATGCCTCTCCAGCTGAGGCGGGAGACCAAGGGTCCCTTTCCACGTGCCACAAGAATCCTGGGACTCCTATCAAGTTTCACGAGGAGTCAGGCATCGTCTCCTTTGGAGGCACTGATCTCCGCGTACCTCTGGAGTTTTCAAAGGATGTGAGGCCTCCGGTCGCGATGAGGTCGGGAACTAGGTCTTGCTCTGTGGTCTCCACAGGGGATTCAGACATCCTTTCTTCTTGGGAGATGCAAGACGAGCCTGCATTCAAGTCACTGCAGGAATATCCAGCCTTATTTCAGGTCAGGGCATCGCGGTGTTCATTCCACTTGAGGCCGCAAACTCAGGGTCCCTCTCACATACCTAGAGCTGAGAGAAGCCTCCTCTTGAGGTGCTTGTGGTAAGGTGGTATTCCTCTGGAGTCGAAGCCAGGGACTAACCTCTCATCTCGAGTTGATTTTTGGCCCACGGAGCTCTTTCGTGTTGCTACAGTGACCTCAGGATCCCTCTAGCCTTGAAACAGTGTTCTTGGGGTTTCTCTGGAGTGCCATCAAGGAAATCAAGGCTCCTTTCATGTGTGATGTGCAACACGGAATTTCTCTGCACGCAGTGCAGGGGAATCGGGCCTCATCTCGCGGCGAGGGGGAAGTCTCATGGTTTTTCTCGAGTTGCGGCGGGAACCTGGGGTATATTCTCGAGTTACGACGGGGATGGCCCTTCCACCCACGTGTTTCTTCAGCGACGTCAGGACTCCTGCCTAGTTGCGAGGGACAACTCTGGATTCTCCTCGAGGCTTGGCAGGGCAATTGGGACGCCTCTCCAGCTGAGGCGGGAGACCAAGTGTCCCTTTCCAAGTGCCACAGGAATCCTGGGACTCCTTTCAAGTTTCACGAGGAGTCAGGCATCGTCTCCTTTGGAGGCACTGATCTCCGCGTACCTCTGGAGTTTTCAAAGGATGTGAGGCTATTGGTCGCGATGAGGTGGGGAACTAAGTCTTTCTCTGTGCTTTCCACAGGGGATTCAGACATCCTTTCGTCCTGGGAGATGCAAGACGAGCCTGCATTGAAGTCACTGCAGGGATATCCGGCCTTATTTCGAGTCAGGGCATCGCAGTGTCCATTCCACTTGAGGCCGCAAACTCAGGGTCCCTTTCACATACCTAGAGCTGAGAGAAGCCTCCTCTTGAGGTGCTTGTGGTAAGGTGGTATTCCTCTGGAGACGAATCCAGGGGACTAACCTCTCTTTTCGAGTTGATTTTTGGTCCACAGAGTTCTTTCGTGTTGCTAAAGTGACCTCAGGATCCCTCTATCCTTGAAACAGTGTTCTTGGGGTTTCTCTGGAGTGCCATCAAGGAAATCAAGGCTCCTTTCATGTGTGATGTGCAAGACGGAATTGCTCTGCATGCAGTACAGGGAAATCGGGCCTCATCTCGCATCGAGGGGGAAGTCTCATGGTTTTTCTCGAGTTGCGGCGGGAACCTGGGGTATATTCTCGAGTTACGACGGGGATGGCCCTTCCACCCACGTGTTTGTTCAGCCACGTCAGGACTCCTGCCTAGTTGCGAGGGACAACTCGGGATTCTCCTCGAGGCTTGGCAGGGCAATTGGAACGCCTCTCCAGCTGAGGCGGGAGACCAAGGGTCCCTTTCCACGTGCCACAAGAATCCTGGGACTCCTATCAAGTTTCACGAGGAGTCAGGCATCGTCTCCTTTGGAGGCACTGATCTCCGCGTACCTCTGGAGTTTTCAAAGGATGTGAGGCCTCCGGTCGCCATGAGGTGGGGAACTAGGTGTTTCTCTGTGGTCTCCACAGGGGATTCAGACATCCTTTCTTCTTGGGAGATGCAAGACGAGCCTGCATTCAAGTCACTGCAGGGATATTCGGCCTTATTTCGAGTCAGGGCATCGCGGTGTCCATTCCACTTGAGGCCGCAAACTCAGGATCCCTCTCACATACCTAGAGCTGAGAGAAGCCTCCTCTTGAGGTGCTTGTGGTAAGGTGGTATTCCTCAGGAGTCAAAGCCAGGGACTAACCTCTCATCTCGTGTTGATTCTTGGTCCACGGAGCTCTTTCGTGTTGCTACAGTGACCTCAGGATCCCTCTAGCCTTGAAACAGTGTCCTTGGGGTTTCTCTGGAGTGCCATCAAGGAAATCAAGGCTCCTGTCATGTGTGATGTGCAACACGGAATTGCTCTTCACGCAGTGCAGGGGAATCGGGCCTCATCTCGCGGCGAGGGGGAAGTCTCATGGTTTTTCTCGAGTTGCGGCGGGAACCTGGGGTATATTCTCGAGTTACGACGGGGATGGCCCTTCCACACACGTGTGTGTTCAGCCATGTCAGGACTCCTGCCTAGTTGCGAGGGACAACTCGGGATTCTCCTCGAGGCTTTGCAGGGCAATTGGGACGCCTCTCCAGCTGAGACGGGAGACCACGGGTCCCTTTCCACGTGCCACAGGAATCCTGGGTCTCCTATCAAGTTTCACGAGGAGTCAGGCATCGTCTCCTTTGGAGGCACTGATCTCCGCATACCTCTGGAGTTTTCAAAGGTTTTGAGGCCTCCTGTCGCGATGAGGTGGGGAACTAGGTGTTTCTCTGTGGTCTCCACAGGGGATTCAGACACCCTTTCGTCTTGGGAGATGCAAGACGAGCCTGCATTCCAGTCACTGCAGGGATATCCGGCCTTATTTCGAGTCAGGGCATCGCGGTGTCCATTTCACTTGAGGCCGCAAACTCAGGGTCCCTCTCACATACCTAGAGCTGAGAGAAGCCTCCTCTTGAGGTGCTTGTGGTAAGGTGGTATTCCTCTGGAGTCGAAGCCAGGGACTAACCTCTCATCTCGAGTTGATTTTTGGTCCACGGAGCTCTTTCGTGTTGCTACAGTGACCTCAGGATCCCTCTAGCCTTGAAACAGTGTTCTTCGTGTTTCTCTGGAGTGCCATCAAGGAAATCAAGGCTCCTTTCATGTGTGATGTGCAACACGGAATTGCTCTGCACGCAGTGCAGGGGAATCGGGCCTCATCTCGCGGCGAGGGGGAAGTCTCATGGTTTTTCTCGAGTTGCGGCGGGAACCTGGGGTATATTCTCGAGTTACGATGGGGATGGCCCTTCAACCCACGTGTTTCTTCAGCGACGTCAGGACTCCTGCCTAGTTGCGAGGGACAACTCTGGATTCTCCTCGAGGCTTGGCAGGGCAATTGGGACGCCTCTCCAGCTGAGGCGGGAGACCAAGTGTCCCTTTCCAAGTGCCACAGGAATCCTGGGACTCCTATCAAGTTTCACGAGGAGTCAGGCATCATCTCCTTTGGAGGCACTGATCTCCGCGTACCTCTGGAGTTTTCAAAGGATGTGAGGCTATCGGTCGCGATGAGGTGGGGAACTAAGTCTTTCTCTGTGCTTTCCACAGGGGATTCAGACATCCTTTCGTCCTGGGAGATGCAAGACGAGCCTGCATTGAAGTCACTGCAGGGATATCCGGCCTTATTTCGAGTCAGGGCATCGCAGTGTCCATTCCACTTGAGGCCGCAAACTCAGGGTCCCTTTCACATACCTAGAGCTGAGAGAAGCCTCCTCTTGAGGTGCTTGTGGTAAGGTGGTATTCCTCTGGAGACGAATCCAGGGACTAACCTCTCTTTTCGAGTTGATTTTTGGTCCACAGAGTTCTTTCGTGTTGCTACAGTGACCTCAGGATCCCTCTATCCTTGAAACAGTGTTCTTGGGGTTTCTCTGGAGTGCCATCAAGGAAATCAAGGCTCCTTTCATGTGTGATGTGCAAGATGGAATTGCTCTGCACGCAGTACAGGGAAATCGGGCCTCATCTCGCATCGAGGTGGAAGTCTCATGGTTTTTCTCGAGTTGCGGCGGGAACCTGGGGTATATTCTCGAGTTACGACGGGGATGGCCCTTCCACCCACGTGTTTGTTCAGCCACGTCAGGACTCCTGCCTAGTTGCGAGGGACAACTCGGGATTCTCCTCGAGGCTTGGCAGGGAAATTGGAATGCCTCTCCAGCTGAGGCGGGAGACCAAGGGTCCCTTTCCACGTGCCACAAGAATCCTGGGACTCCTATCAAGTTTCACGAGGAGTCAGGCATCGTCTCCTTTGGAGGCACTGATCTCCGCGTACCTCTGGAGTTTTCAAAGGATGTGAGGCCTCCGGTCGCGATGAGGTCGGGAACTAGGTGTTTCTCTGTGGTCTCCAGAGGGGATTCAGACATCCTTTCTTCTTGGGAGATGCAAGACGAGCCTGCATTCAAGTCACTGCAGGGATATTCGGCATTATTTCGAGTCAGGGCATCGCGGTGTCCATTCCACTTGAGGCCGCAAACTCAGGATCCCTCTCACATACCTAGAGCTGAGAGAAGCCTCCTCTTGAGGTGCTTGTGGTAAGGTGGTATTCCTCAGGAGTCAAAGCCAGGGACTAACCTCTCATCTCGTGTTGATTCTTGGTCCACGGAGCTCTTTCGTGTTGCTACAGTGACCTCAGGATCCCTCTAGCCCTGAAACAGTGTTCTTGGGGTTTCTCTGGAGTGCCATCAAGGAAATCAAGGCTCCTTTCATGTGTAATGTGCAACACGGAATTGCTCTGCACGCAGTGCAGGGGAATCGGGCCTCATCTCGCGGCGAGGGGGAGGTCTCATGGTTTTTCTCGAGTTGCGGCGGGAACCTGGGGTATATTCTCGAGTTAAGACGGGGATGGCCCTTCCACACACGTGTTTCTTCAGCCACGTCAGGACTCTTGCCTAGTTGCGAGACACAACTCGGGATTCTCCTCGAGGCTTGGCAAGGCAATTGGGACGCCTCTCCAGCTGAGACGGGAGACCAAGGGTCCCTTTCCACGTGCCACAGGAATCCTGGGACTCCTATCAAGTTTCACGAGGAGTCAGGCATCGTCTCCTTTGTAGGCACTGATCTCCGCGTACCTCTGGAGTTTTCAAAGGATGTGAGGCCTCCGGTCGCCATGAGGTGGGGAACTAGGTCTTTCTCTGTGGTTTCCACAGGGGATTCAGACATCCTTTCATCTTGGGATATGAAAGACGAGCCTGCATTCAAGTCACTGCAGGGATATTCGGCCTTATTTCGAGTCAGGGCATCGCGGTGTCCATTCCACTTGAGGCCGCAAACTCAGGATCCCTCTCACATACCTAGAGCTGAGAGAAGCCTCCTCTTGAGGTGCTTGTGGTAAGGTGGTATTCCTCAGGAGTCAAAGCCAGGGACTAACCTCTCATCTCCTGTTGATTCTTGGTCCACGGAGCTCTTTCGTGTTGCTACAGTGACCTCAGGATCCCTCTAGCCTTGAAACAGTGTTCTTGGGGTTTCTCTGGAGTGCCATCAAGGAAATCAAGGCTCCTTTCATGTGTGATGTGCAACACGGAATTGCTCTGCACGCAGTGCAGGGGAATCGGGCCTCATCTCGCGGCGAGGGGGAAGTCTCATGGTTTTTCTCGAGTTGCGGCGGGAACCTGGGGTATATTCTCGAGTTACGACGGGGATGGCCCTTCCACACACGTGTGTGTTCAGCCATGTCAGGACTCCTGCCTAATTGCGAGGGACAACTCGGGATTCTCCTCGAGGCTTTGCAGGGCAATTGGCACGCCTCTCCAGCTGAGACTTGAGACCACGGGTCCCTTTCCACCTGCCACAGGAATCCTGGGTCTCCTATCAAGTTTCACGAGGAGTCAGGCATCGTCTCCTTTGGAGGCACTGATCTCCACATACCTCTGGAGTTTTCAAAGAATTTGAGGCCTCCTGTCGTGATGAGGTGGGGAACTAGGTCTTTCTCTGTGGTCTCCACAGGGGATTCAGACACCCTTTCGTCTTGGGAGATGCAAGACGAGCCTGCATTCCAGTCACTGCAGGGATATCCGGCCTTATTTCGCGTCAGGGCATCGCGGTGTCCATTCCACTTGAGGCCGCAAACTCAGGGTCCCTCTCACATACCTAGAGCTGAGAGAAGCCTCCTCTTGAGGTGCTTGTGGTAAGGTGGTATTCCTCTGGAGTCGAAGCCAGGGACTAACCTCTCATCTCGAGTTGATTTTTGGCCCACGGAGTTCTTTCGTGTTGCTACAGTGACCTCAGGATCCCTCTAGCCTTGAAACAGTGTTCTTGGGGTTTCTCTGGAGTGCCATCAAGGAAATCAAGGCTCCTTTCATGTGTGATGTGCAACACGGAATTGCTCTGCACGCAGTGCAGGGGAATCGGGCCTCATCTCGCGGCGAGGGGGAAGTCTCATGGTTTTTCTCGAGTTGCGGCGGGAACCTGGGGTATATTCTCGAGTTACGATGGGGATGGCCCTTCAACCCACGTGTTTCTTCAGCGACGTCAGGACTCCTGCCTAGTTGCGAGGGACAACTCTGGATTCTCCTCGAGGCTTGGCAGGGCAATTGGGACGCCTCTCCAGCTGAGGCGGGAGACCAAGTGTCCCTTTCCAAGTGCCACAGGAATCCTGGGACTCCTATCAAGTTTCACGAGGAGTCAGGCATCATCTCCTTTGGAGGCACTGATCTCCGCGTACCTCTGGAGTTTTCAAAGGATGTGAGGCTATCGGTCGCGATGAGGTGGGGAACTAAGTCTTTCTCTGTGCTTTCCACAGGGGATTCAGACATCCTTTCGTCCTGGGAGATGCAAGACGAGCCTGCATTGAAGTCACTGCAGGGATATCCGGCCTTATTTCGAGTCAGGGCATCGCAGTGTCCATTCCACTTGAGGCCGCAAACTCAGGGTCCCTTTCACATACCTAGAGCTGAGAGAAGCCTCCTCTTGAGGTGCTTGTGGTAAGGTGGTATTCCTCTGGAGACGAATCCAGGGACTAACCTCTCTTTTCGAGTTGATTTTTGGTCCACAGAGTTCTTTCGTGTTGCTACAGTGACCTCAGGATCCCTCTATCCTTGAAACAGTGTTCTTGGGGTTTCTCTGGAGTGCCATCAAGGAAATCAAGGCTCCTTTCATGTGTGATGTGCAAGACGGAATTGCTCTGCACGCAGTACAGGGAAATCGGGCCTCATCTCGCATCGAGGTGGAAGTCTCATAGTTTTTCTCGAGTTGCGGCGGGAACCTGGGGTATATTCTCGAGTTACGACGGGGATGGCCCTTCCACCCACGTGTTTGTTCAGCCACGTCAGGACTCCTGCCTAGTTGCGAGGGACAACTCGGGATTCTCCTCGAGGCTTGGCAAGGCAATTGGAATGCCTCTCCAGCTGAGGCGGGAGACCAAGGGTCCCTTTCCACGTGCCACAAGAATCCTGGGACTCCTATCAAGTTTCACGAGGAGTCAGGCATCGTCTCCTTTGGAGGCACTGATCTCCGCGTACCTCTGGAGTTTTCAAAGGATGTGAGGCCTCCGGTCGCGATGAGGTCGGGAACTAGGTCTTGCTCTGTGGTCTCCACAGGGGATTCAGACATCCTTTCTTCTTGGGAGATGCAAGACGAGCCTGCATTCAAGTCACTGCAGGAATATCCAGCCTTATTTCGCGTCAGGGCATCGCGGTGTCCATTCCACTTGAGGCCGCAAACTCAGGGTCCCTCTCACATACCTAGAGCTGAGAGAAGCCTCCTCTTGAGGTGCTTGTGGTAAGGTGGTATTCCTCTGGAGTCGAAGCCAGGGACTAACCTCTCATCTCGAGTTGATTTTTGGCCCACGGAGCTCTTTCGTGTTGCTACAGTGACCTCAGGATCCCTCTAGCCTTGAAACAGTGTTCTTGCGGTTTCTCTGGAGTGCCATCAAGGAAATCAAGGCTCCTTTCATGTGTGATGTGCAACACGGAATTTCTCTGCACGCAGTGCAGGGGAATCGGGCCTCATCTCGCGGCGAGGGGGAAGTCTCATGGTTTTTCTCGAGTTGCGGCGGGAACCTGGGGTATATTCTCGAGTTACGACGGGGATGGCCCTTCCACCCACGTGTTTCTTCAGCGACGTCAGGACTCCTGCCTAGTTGCGAGGGACAACTCTGGATTCTCCTCGAGGCTTGGCAGGGCAATTGGGACGCCTCTCCAGCTGAGGCGGGAGACCAAGTGTCCCTTTCCAAGTGCCACAGGAATCCTGGGACTCCTTTCAAGTTTCACGAGGAGTCAGGCATCATCTCCTTTGGAGGCACTGATCTCCGCGTACCTCTGGAGTTTTCAAAGGATGTGAGGCCTCCGGTCGCCATGAGGTGGGGAACTAGGTGTTTCTCTGTGGTCTCCACAGGGGATTCAGACATCCTTTCTTCTTGGGAGATGCAAGACGAGCCTGCATTCAAGTCACTGCAGGGATATTCGGCCTTATTTCGAGTCAGGGCATCGCGGTGTCCATTCCACTTGAGGCCGCAAACTCAGGATCCCTCTCACATACCTAGAGCTGAGAGAAGCCTCCTCTTGAGGTGCTTGTGGTAAGGTGGTATTCCTCAGGAGTCAAAGCCAGGGACTAACCTCTCATCTCGTGTTGATTCTTGGTCCACGGAGCTCTTTCGTGTTGCTACAGTGACCTCAGGATCCCTCTAGCCTTGAAACAGTGTCCTTGGGGTTTCTCTGGAGTGCCATCAAGGAAATCAAGGCTCCTGTCATGTGTGATGTGCAACACGGAATTGCTCTTCACGCAGTGCAGGGGAATCGGGCCTCATCTCACGGCGAGGGGGAAGTCTCATGGTTTTTCTCGAGTTGCGGCGGGAACCTGGGGTATATTCTCGAGTTACGACGGGGATGGCCCTTCCACACACGTGTGTGTTCAGCCATGTCAGGACTCCTGCCTAGTTGCGAGGGACAACTCGGGATTCTCCTCGAGGCTTTGCAGGGCAATTGGGACGCCTCTCCAGCTGAGACGGGAGACCACGGGTCCCTTTCCACGTGCCACAGGAATCCTGGGTCTCCTATCAAGTTTCACGAGGAGTCAGGCATCGTCTCCTTTGGAGGCACTGATCTCCGCATACCTCTGGAGTTTTCAAAGGATTTGAGGCCTCCTGTCGCGATGAGGTGGGGAACTAGGTGTTTCTCTGTGGTCTCCACAGGGGATTCAGACACCCTTTCGTCTTGGGAGATGCAAGAAGAGCCTGCATTGAAGTCACTGCAGGGATATCCGGCCTTATTTCGAGTCAGGGCATCGCGGTGTCCATTTCACTTGAGGCCGCAAACTCAGGGTCCCTCTCACATACCTAGAGCTGAGAAAAGCCTCCTCTTGAGGTGCTTGTGGTAAGGTGGTGTTCCTCTGGAGTCGAAGCCAGGGACTAACCTCTCATCTCGAGTTGATTTTTGGTCCACGGAGCTCTTTCGTGTTGCTACAGTGACCTCAGGATCCCTCTAGCCTTGAAACAGTGTTCTTCGTGTTTCTCTGGAGTGCCATCAAGGAAATCAAGGCTCCTTTCATGTGTGATGTGCAACATGGAATTGCTCTGCACGCAGTGCAGGGGAATTGGGCCTCATCTCGCGGCGAGGGGGAAGTCTCATGGTTTTTCTCGAGTTGCGGCGGGAACCTGGGGTATATTCTCGAGTTACCATGGGGATGGCCCTTCAACCCACGTGTTTCTTCAGCGACGTCAGGACTCCTGCCTAGTTGCGAGGGACAACTCTGGATTCTCCTCGAGGCTTGGCAGGGCAATTGGGACGCCTCTCCAGCTGAGGCGGGAGACCAAGTGTCCCTTTCCAAGTGCCACAGGAATCCTAGGACTCCTATCAAGTTTCACGAGGAGTCAGGCATCATCTCCTTTGGAGGCACTGATCTCCGCGTACCTCTGGAGTTTTCAAAGGATGTGAGGCTATCGGTCGCGATGAGGTGGGGAACTAAGTCTTTCTCTGTGCTTTCCACAGGGGATTCAGACATCCTTTCGTCCTGGGAGATGCAAGACGAGCCTGCATTGAAGTCACTGCAGGGATATCCGGCCTTATTTCGAGTCAGGGCATCGCAGTGTCCATTCCACTTGAGGCCGCAAACTCAGGGTCCCTTTCACATACCTAGAGCTGAGAGAAGCCTCCTCTTGAGGTGCTTGTGGTAAGGTGGTATTCCTCTGGAGACGAATCCAGGGACTAACCTCTCTTTTCGAGTTGATTTTTGGTCCACAGAGTTCTTTCGTGTTGCTACAGTGACCTCAGGATCCCTCTATCCTTGAAACAGTGTTCTTGGGGTTTCTCTGGAGTGCCATCAAGGAAATCAAGGCTCCTTTCATGTGTGATGTGCAAGACGGAATTGCTCTGCACGCAGTACAGGGAAATCGGGCCTCATCTCGCATCGAGGTGGAAGTCTCACGGTTTTTCTCGAGTTGCGGCGGGAACCTGGGGTATATTCTCGAGTTACGACGGGGATGGCCCTTCCACCCACGTGTTTGTTCAGCCACGTCAGGACTCCTGCCTAGTTGCGAGGGACAACTCGGGATTCTCCTCGAGGCTTGGCAGGGAAATTGGAATGCCTCTCCAGCTGAGGCGGGAGACCAAGGGTCCCTTTCCACGTGCCACAAGAATCCTGGGACTCCTATCAAGTTTCACGAGGAGTCAGGCATCGTCTCCTTTGGAGGCACTGATCTCCGCGTACCTCTGGAGTTTTCAAAGGATGTGAGGCCTCCGGTCGCGATGAGGTCGGGAACTAGGTCTTGCTCTGTGGTCTCCACAGGGGATTCAGACATCCTTTCTTCTTGGGAGATGCAAGACGAGCCTGCATTCAAGTCACTGCAGAAATATCCAGCCTTATTTCGCGTCAGGGCATCGCGGTGTCCATTCCACTTGAGGCCGCAAACTCAGGGTCCCTCTCACATACCTAGAGCTGAGAGAAGCCTCCTCTTGAGGTGCTTGTGGTAAGGTGGTATTCCTCTGGAGTCGAAGCCAGGGACTAACCTCTCATCTCGAGTTGATTTTTGGCCCACGGAGCTCTTTCGTGTTGCTACAGTGACCTCAGGATCCCTCTAGCCTTGAAACAGTGTTCTTGGGGTTTCTCTGGAGTGCCATCAAGGAAATCAAGGCTCCTTTCATGTGTGATGTGCAACACGGAATTTCTCTGCACGCAGTGCAGGGGAATCGGGCCTCATCTCGCGGCGAGGGGGAAGTCTCATGGTTTTTCTCGAGTTGCGGCGGGAACCTGGGGTATATTCTCGAGTTACGACGGGGATGGCCCTTCCACACACGTGTTTCTTCAGCGACGTCAGGACTCCTGCCTAGTTGCGAGGGACAACTCTGGATTCTCCTCGAGGCTTGGCAGGGCAATTGGGACGCCTCTCCAGCTGAGGCGGGAGACCAAGTGTCCCTTTCCAAGTGCCACAGGAATCCTGGGACTCCTTTCAAGTTTCACGAGGAGTCAGGCATCATCTCCTTTGGAGGCACTGATCTCCGCGTACCTCTGGAGTTTTCAAAGGATGTGAGGCTATCGGTCGCGATGAGGTGGGGAACTAAGTCTTTCTCTGTGCTTTCCACAGGAGATTCAGACATCCTTTCGTCCTGGGAGATGCAAGACGAGCCTGCATTGAAGTCACTGCAGGGATATCCGGCCTTATTTCGAGTCAGGGCATCGCAGTGTCCATTCCACTTGAGGCCGCAAACTCAGGGTCCCTTTCACATACCTAGAGCTGAGAGAAGCCTCCTCTTGAGGTGTTTGTGGTAAGGTGGTATTCCTCTGGAGACGAATCCAGGGACTAACCTCTCTTTTCGAGTTGATTTTTGGTCCACAGAGTTCTTTCGTGTTGCTACAGTGACCTCAGGATCCCTCTATCCTTGAAACAGTGTTCTTGGGGTTTCTCTGGAGTGCCATCAAGGAAATCAAGGCTCCTTTCATGTGTGATGTGCAAGACGGAATTGCTCTGCATGCAGTACAGGGAAATCGGGCCTCATCTCGCATCGAGGGGGAAGTCTCATGGTTTTTCTCGAGTTGCGGCGGGAACCTGGGGTATATTCTCGAGTTACGACGGGGATGGCCCTTCCACCCACGTGTTTGTTCAGCCACGTCAGGACTCCTGCCTAGTTGCGAGGGACAACTCGGGATTCTCCTCGAGGCTTGGCAGGGCAATTGGAACGCCTCTCCAGCTGAGGCGGGAGACCAAGGGTCCCTTTCCACGTGCCACAAGAATCCTGGGACTCCTATCAAGTTTCACGAGGAGTCAGGCATCGTCTCCTTTGGAGGCACTGATCTCCGCGTACCTCTGGAGTTTTCAAAGGATGTGAGGCCTCCGGTCGCCATGAGGTGGGGAACTAGGTGTTTCTCTGTGGTCTCCACAGGGGATTCAGACATCCTTTCTTCTTGGGAGATGCAAGACGAGCCTGCATTCAAGTCACTGCAGGGATATTCGGCCTTATTTCGAGTCAGGGCATCGCGGTGTCCATTCCACTTGAGGCCGCAAACTCAGGATCCCTCTCACATACCTAGAGCTGAGAGAAGCCTCCTCTTGAGGTGCTTGTGGTAAGGTGGTATTCCTCAGGAGTCAAAGCCAGGGACTAACCTCTCATCTCGTGTTGATTCTTGGTCCACGGAGCTCTTTCGTGTTGCTACAGTGACCTCAGGATCCCTCTATCCTTGAAACAGTGTCCTTGGGGTTTCTCTGGAGTGCCATCAAGGAAATCAAGGCTCCTGTCATGTGTGATGTGCAACACGGAATTGCTCTTCACGCAGTGCAGGGGAATCGGGCCTCATCTCGCGGCGAGGGGGAAGTCTCATGGTTTTTCTCGAGTTGCGGCGGGAACCTGGGGTATATTCTCGAGTTACGACGGGGATGGCCCTTCCACACACGTGTGTGTTCAGCCATGTCAGGACTCCTGCCTAGTTGCGAGGGACAACTCGGGATTCTCCTCGAGGCTTTGCAGGGCAATTGGGACGCCTCTCCAGCTGAGACGGGAGACCAAGGGTCCCTTTCCACGTGCCACAGTAATCCTGGGTCTCCTATCAAGTTTCACGAGGAGTCAGGCATCGTCTCCTTTGGAGGCACTGATCTCCGCATACCTCTGGAGTTTTCAAAGGATTTGAGGCCTCCTGTTGCGATGAGGTGGGGAACTAGGTGTTTCTCTGTGGTCTCCACAGGGGATTCAGACACCCTTTCGTCTTGGGAGATGCAAGACGAGCCTGCATTCCAGTCACTGCAGGGATATCCGGCCTTATTTCGAGTCAGGGCATCGCGGTGTCCATTCCACTTGAGGCCGCAAACTCAGGGTCCCTCTCACATACCTAGAGCTGAGAGAAGCCTTCTCTTGAGGTGCTTGTGGTAAGGTGGTATTCCTCTTGAGTCGAAGCCAGGGACTAACCTCTCATCTCGAGTTGATTTTTGGTCCACGGAGCTCTTTCGTGTTGCTACAGTGACCTCAGGATCCCTCTAGCCTTGAAACAGTGTTCTTCGTGTTTCTCTGGAGTGCCATCAAGGAAATCAAGGCTCCTTTCATGTGTGATGTGCAACATAGAATTGCTCTGCACGCAGTGCAGGGGAATCGGGCCTCATCTCGCGGCGAGGGGGAAGTCTCATGGTTTTTCTCGAGTTGCGGCAGGAACCTGGGGTATATTCTCGAGTTACGACGGGGATGGCCCTTCCACACACGTGTTTGTTCAGCCACGTCAGGACTCTTGCCTAGTTGCGAGACACAACTCGGGATTCTCCTCGAGGCTTGGCAAGGCAATTGGAACGCCTCTCCAGCTGAGGCGGGAGACCAAGGGTCCCTTTCCACGTGCCACAGGAATCCTGGGACTCCTATCAAGTTTCACGAGGAGTCAGGCATCGTCTCCTTTGGAGGCACTGATCTCCGCGTACCTCTGGAGTTTTCAAAGGATGTGAGGCCTCCGGTCGCGATGAGGTGGGGAACTAGGTCTTTCTCTGTGGTCTCCACAGGGGATTCAGACATCCTTTCATCTTGGGAGATGCAAGACGAGCCTGCATTCAAGTCACTGCAGGGATATCCAGGCTTATTTCGCGTCAGGGCATCGCGGTGTCCATTCCACTTGAGGCCGCAAATTCAGGGTCCCTCTCACATACCTAGAGCTGAGAGAAGCCTCCTCTTGAGGTGCTTGTGGTAAGGTGGTATTCCTCTGGAGTCGAAGCCAGGGACTAACCTCTCATCTCGAGTTGATTTTTGGTCCACGGAGCTCTTTCGTGTTGCTACAGTGACCTCAGGATCCCTCTAGCCTTGAAACAGTGTTCTTGGGGTTTCTCTGGAGTGCCATCAAGGAAATCAAGGCTCCTTTCATGTGTGATGTGCAACACGGAATTGCTCTGCACGCAGTGCAGGGGAATCGGGCCTCATCTCGCGGCGAGGGGGAAGTCTCATGGTTTTTCTCGAGTTGCGGCGGGAACCTGGGGTATATTCTCGAGTTACGACGGGGATGGCCCTTCCACCCACGTGTTTGTTCAGCCACGTCAGGACTCCTGCCTAGTTGCGAGGGACAACTCGGGATTCTCCTCGAGGCTTGGCAGGGCAATTGGGACGCCACTCCAGCTGAGGCGGGAGACCAAGTGTCCCTTTCCAAGTGCCACAAGAATCCAGGGACTCCTATCAAGTTTCACGAGGAGTCAGGCATCGTCTCCTTTGGAGGCACTGATCTCCGCGTACCTCTGGAGTTTTCAAAGGATGTGAGGCAATCGGTCGCGATGAGGTGGGGAACTAAGTCTTTCTCTGTGCTTTCCACAGGGGATTCAGACATCCTTTCGTCCTGGGAGATGCAAGACGAGCCTGCATTGAAGTCACTGCAGGGATATCCGGCCTTATTTCGAGTCAGGGCATCGCGGTGTCCATTCCACTTGAGGCCGCAAACTCAGGGTCCCTCTCACATACCTAGAGCTGAGAGAAGCCTCCTCTTGAGGTGCTTGTGGTAAGGTCGTATTCCCCTGGAGACGAATCCAGGGACTAACCTCTCTTTTCGAGTTGATTTTTGGTCCACAGAGTTCTTTCGTGTTGCTACAGTGACCTCAGGATCCCTCTATCCTTGAAGCAGTGTTCTTGGGGTTTCTCTGGAGTGCCATCAAGGAAATCAAGGCTCCTTTCATGTGTGATGTGCAAGACGGAATTACTCTGCATGCAGTACAGGGGAATCGGGCCTCATCTCGCATCGAGGGGGAAGTCTCATGGTTTTTCTCGAGTTGCGGCGGGAACCTGGGGTATATTCTCGAGTTACGACGGGGATGGCCCTTCCACCCACGTGTTTGTTCAGCCACGTCAGGACTCCTGCCTAGTTGCGAGGGACAACTCGGGATTCTCCTCGAAGCTTGGCACGGCAATTGGAACGCCTCTCCAGCTGAGGCGGGAGACCAAGGGTCCCTTTCCACGTGCCACAAGAATCCTGGGACTCCTATCAAGTTTCACGAGGAGTCAGGCATCGTCTCCTTTGGAGGCACTGATCTCCGCGTACCTCTGGAGTTTTCAAAGGATGTGAGGCCTCCGGTCGCGATGAGGTGGGGAACTAGGTGTTTCTCTGTGGTCTCCACAGGGGATTCAGGCATCCTTTCTTCTTGGGAGATGCAAGACGAGCCTGCATTCAAGTCACTGCAGGGATATTCGGCCTTATTTCGAGTCAGGGCATCGCGGTGCCCATTCCACTTGAGGCCGCAAACTCAGGGTCCCTCTCACATACCTAGAGCTGAGAGAAGCCTCCTCTTGAGGTGCTTGTGGTAAGGTGGTATTCCTCTGGAGTCGAAGCCAGGGACTAACCTCTCATCTCGAGTTGATTTTTGGCCCACGGAGTTCTTTCGTGGTGCTACAGTGACCTCAGGATCCCTCTAGCCTTGAAACAGTGTTCTTGGGGTTTCTCTGGAGTGCCATCAAGGAAATCAAGGCTCCTTTCAAGTGTGATGTGCAACACGGAATTGCTCTGCACGCAGTGCAGGGGAATCGGGCCTCATCTCGCGGTGAAGGGGAAGTCTCATGGTTTTTCTCGAGTTGCGGCGGGAACCTGGGGTATATTCTCGAGTTACGACGGGGATGGCCCTTCCACCCACGTGTTTCTTCAGCGACGTCAGGACTCCTGCCTAGTTGCGAGGGACACCTCGGGATTCTCCTCGAGGCTTTGCAGGGCAATTGGGACGCCTCTCCAGCTGAGACGGGAGACCAAGGGTCCCTTTCCACGTGCCACAGGAATCCTGGGTCTCCTATCAAGTTTCACGAGGAGTCAGGCATCGTCTCCTTTGGAGGCACTGATCTCCGCGTACCTCTGGAGTTTTCAAAGGATGTGAGGCCTCCGGTCGCGATGAGGTGGGGAACTAGGTCTTTCTCTGTGGTCTCCATAAGGGATTCAGACATTCTTTCGTCTTGGGAGATGCAAGACGAGCCTGCATTCCAGTCACTGCAGGGATATCCGGCCTTATTTCGAGTCAGGGCATCGCGGTGTCCATTCCACTTGAGGCCGCAAACTCAGGGTCCCTCTCACATACCTAGAGCTGAGAGAAGCCTCCTCTTGAGGTGCTTGTGGTAAGGTGGTATTCCTCTGGAGTCGAAGCCAGGGACTAACCTCTCATCTCGAGTTGATTTTTGGTCCACGGAGCTCTTTCGTGTTGCTACAGTGACCTCAGGATCCCTCTAGCCTTGAAACAGTGTTCTTGGGGTTTCTCTGGAGTGCCATCAAGGAAATCAAGGCTCCTTTCATGTGTGATGTGCAACACAGAATTGCTCTGCACGCAGTGCAGGGGAATCGGGCCTCATCTCGCGGCGAGGGGGAAGTCTCATGGTTTTTCTCGAGTTGCGGCGGGAACCTGGGGTATATTCTCGAGTTACGACGGGGATGGCCCTTCCACCCATGTGTGTGTTCAGCCACGTCAGGACTCTTGCCTAGTTGCGAGACACAACTCGGGATGCTCCTCGAGGCTTGGCAAGGCAATTGGGACGCCTCTCCAGCTGTGGCGGGAGACCAAGGGTCCCTTTCCACGTGCCACAGGAATCCTGGGACTCCTATCAAGTTTCACGAGGAGTCAGGCATCGTCTCCTTTGGAGGCACTGATCTCCGCGTACCTCTGGAGTTTTCAAAGGATGTGAGGCTATCGGTCGCGATGAGGTGGGGAACTAAGTCTTTCTCTGTGCTTTCCACAGGGGATTCAGACATCCTTTCGTCCTGGGAGATGCAAGACGAGCCTGCATTGAAGTCACTGCAGGGATATCCGGCCTTATTTCGAGTCAGGGCATCGCGGTGTCCATTCCACTTGAGGCCGCAAACTCAGGGTCCCTCTCACATACCTAGAGCTGAGAGAAGCCTCCTCTTGAGGTGCTTGTGGTAAGGTGGTATTCCTCTGGAGACGAATCCAGGGACTAACCTCTCTTTTCGAGTTGATTTTTGGTCCACAGTGTTCTTTCGTGTTGCTACAGTGACCTCAGGATCCCTCTATCCTTGAAACAGTGTTCTAGGGTTTTCTCTGGAGTGCCATCAAGGAAATCAAGGCTCCTTTCATGTGTGATGTGTAAGACGGAATTGCTCTGCACGCATTACAGGGGAATCGGGCCTCATCTCGCATCGAGGGGCAAGTCTCATGGTTTTTCTCGAGTTGCGGCGGGAACCTGGGTTATATTCTCGAGTTACAACGGGGATGGCCCTTCCACCCACGTGTTTGTTCAGCCACGTCAGGACTCCTGCCTAGTTGTGAGGGACAACTCGGGATTCTCCTCGAGGCTTGGCAGGGCAATTGGAACGCCTCTCCAGCTGAGGCGGGAGACCAAGGGTCCCTTTCCACGTGCCACAAGAATCCTGGGACTCCTATCAAGTTTCACGAGGAGTCAGGCATCGTCTCCTTTGGAGGCACTGATCTCCGCGTACCTCTGGAGTTTTCAAAGTATGTGAGGCCTCCGGTCGCGATGAGGTGGGGAACTAGGTGTTTCTCTGTGGTCTCCACAGGGGATTCAGACATCCTTTCATCTTGGGAGATGCAAGACGAGCCTGCATTCAAGTCACTGCAGGGATATCCAGCCTTATTTCGCGTCAGGGCATCGCGGTGTCCATTCCATTTGAGGCCGCAAACTCAGGGTCCCTCTCACATACCTAGAGCTGAGAGAAGCCTCCTCTTGAGGTGCTTGTGGTAAGGTGGTATTCCTCTGGAGTCGAAGCCAGGGACTAACCTCTCATCTCGAGTTGATTTTTGGCCCACGGAGCTCTTTCGTGTTGCTACAGTGACCTCAGGATCCCTCTAGCCTTGAAACAGTGTTCTTGGGGTTTCTCTGGAGTGCCATCAAGGAAATCAAGGCTCCTTTCATGTGTGATGTGCAACACGGAATTGCTCTGCACAGAGTGCAGGGGAATCGGGCCTCATCTCGCGGCGAGGGGGAAGTCTCATGGTTTTTCTCGAGTTGCGGCGGGAACCTGGGGTATATTCTCGAGTTACGACGGGGATGGCCCTTCCACCCACGTGTTTGTTCAGCCACGTCAGGACTCCTGCCTAGTTGCGAGGGACAACTCGGGATTCTCCTCGAGGCTTGGCACGGCAATTGGAACGCCTCTCCAGCTGAGGCGGGAGACCAAGGGTCCCTTTCCACGTGCCACAAGAATCCTGGGACTCCTATCAAGTTTCACGAGGAGTCAGGCATCGTCTCCTTTGGAGGCACTGATCTCCGCGTACCTCTGGAGTTTTCAAAGGATGTGAGGCCTCCGGTCGCCATGAGGTGGGGAACTAGGTGTTTCTCTATGGTCTCCACAGGGGATTCAGACATCCTTTCTTCTTGGGAGATGCAAGACGAGCCTGCATTCAAGTCACTGCAGGGATATTCGGCCTTATTTCGAGTCAGGGTATCGCGGTGTCCATTCCACTTGAGGCCGCAAACTCAGGATCCCTCTCACATACCTAGAGCTGAGAGAAGCCTCCTCTTGAGGTGCTTGTGGTAAGGTGGTATTCCTCAGGAGTCAAAGCCAGGGACTAACCTCTCATCTCGTGTTGATTCTTGGTCCACGGAGCTCTTTCGTGTTGCTACAGTGACTTCAGGATCCCTCTAGCCTTGAAACAGTGTTCTTGGGGTTTCTCTGGAGTGCCATCAAGGAAATCAAGGCTCCTTTCATGTGTGATGTGCAACACGGAATTGCTCTGCACGCAGTGCAGGGGAATCGGGCCTCATCTCGCGGCGAGGGGGAAGTCTCATGGTTTTTCTCGAGTTGCGGCGGGAACCTGGGGTATATTCTCGAGTTACGACGGGGATGGCCCTTCCACACACGTGTGTGTTCAGCCACGTCAGGACTCCTGCCTAGTTGCGAGGGACAACTCGGGATTCTCCTCGAGGCTTTGCAGGGCAATTGGGACGCCTCTCCAGCTGAGACGGGAGACCAAGGGTCCCTTTCCACGTGCCACAGGAATCCTGGGTCTCCTATCAAGTTTCACGAGGAGTCAGGCATCGTCTCCTTTGGAGGCACTGATCTCCGCATACCTCTGGAGTTTTCAAAGGATTTGAGGCCTCCTGTCGCGATGAGGTGGGGAACTAGGTCTTTCTCTGTGGTCTCCACAGGGGATTCAGACACCCTTTCGTCTTGGGAGATGCAAGACGAGCCTGCATTCCAGTCACTGCAGGGATATCCGGCCTTATTTCGAGTCAGGGCATCGCGGTGTCCATTCCACTTGAGGCCGCAAACTCAGGATCCCTCTCACATACCTAGAGCTGAGAGAAGCCTCCTCTTGAGGTGCTTGTGGTAAGGTGGTATTCCTCTGGAGTCGAAGCCAGGGACTAACCTCTCATCTCGAGTTGATTTTTGGTCCACGGAGCTCTTTCGTGTTGCTACAGTGACCTCAGGATCCCTCTAGCCTTGAAACAGTGTTCTTGGGGTTTCTCTGGAGTGCCATCAAGGAAATCAAGGCTCCTTTCATGTGTGATGTGCAACACGGAATTGTTCTGCACGCAGTGCAGGGGAATCGGGCCTCATCTCGCGGCGAGGGGGAAGTCTCATGGCTTTTCTCGAGTTGCGGCGGGAACCTGGGGTATATTCTCGAGTTACGACGGGGATGGCCCTTCCACCCACGTGTTTCTTCAGCGACGTCAGGACTCCTGCCTAGTTGCGAGGGACAACTCTGGATTCTCCTCGAGGCTTGGCAGGGCAATTGGGACGCCACTCCAGCTGAGGCGGGAGACCAAGTGTCCCTTTCCAAGTGCCACAGGAATCCTGGGACTCCTATCAAGTTTCACGAGGAGTCAGGCATCGTCTCCTTTGGAGGCACTGATCTCCGCTACCTCTGGAGTTTTCAAAGGATGTGAGGCTATCGGTCGCGATGAGGTGGGGAACTAAGTCTTTCTCTGTGCTTTCCACAGGGGATTCAGACATCCTTTCGTCCTGGGAGATGCAAGACGAGCCTGCATTGAAGTCACTGCAGGGATATCCGGCCTTATTTCGAGTCAGGGCATCGCGGTGTCCATTCCACTTGAGACCGCAAACTCAGGATCCCTCTCACATACCTAGAGCTGAGAGAAGCCTCCTCTTGAGGTGCTTGTGGTAAGGTGGTATTCCTCTGGAGACGAATCCAGGGACTAACCTCTCTTTTCGAGTTGATTTTTGGTCCACAGAGTTCTTTCGTTTTGCTACAGTGACCTCAGGATCCCTCTATCCTTGAAACAGTGTTCTTGGGGTTTCTCTGGAGTGCCATCAAGGAAATCAAGGCTCCTTTCATGTGTGATGTGCAACACGGAATTGCTCTGCACGCAGTACAGGGGAATCGGGCCTCATCTCGCATCGAGGGGGAAGTCTCATGGTTTTTCTCGAGTTGCGGCGGGAACCTGGGGTATATTCTCGAGTTACGACGGGGATGGCCCTTCCACCCACGTGTTTGTTCAGCCACGTCAGGACTCCTGCCTAGTTGCGAGGGACAACTCGGGATTCTCCTGGAGGCTTGGCAGGGCAATTGGAACGCCTCTCCAGCTGAGGCGGGAGACCAAGGGTCCCTTTCCACGTGCCACAAGAATCCTGGGACTCCTATCAAGTTTCACAAGGAGTCAGGCATCGTCTCCTTTGGAGGCACTGATCTCCGCGTACCTCTGGAGTTTTCAAAGGATGTGAGGCCTCCGGTCGCGATGAGGTGGGGAACTAGGTGTTTCTCTGTGGTCTCCAGAGGGGATTCAGACATCCTTTCTTCTTGGGAGATGCAAGACGAGCCTGCATTCAAGTCACTGCAGGGATATTCGGCATTATTTCGAGTCAGGGCATCGCGGTGTCCATTCCACTTGAGGCCGCAAACTCAGGATCCCTCTCACATACCTAGAGCTGAGAGAAGCCTCCTCTTGAGGTGCTTGTGGTAAGGTGGTATTCCTCAGGAGTCAAAGCCAGGGACTAACCTCTCATCTCGTGTTGATTCTTGGTCCACGGAGCTCTTTCGTGTTGCTACAGTGACCTCAGGATCCCTCTAGCCCTGAAACAGTGTTCTTGGGGTTTCTCTGGAGTGCCATCAAGGAAATCAAGGCTCCTTTCATGTGTAATGTGCAACACGGAATTGCTCTGCACGCAGTGCAGGGGAATCGGGCCTCATCTCGCGGCGAGGGGGAAGTCTCATGGTTTTTCTCGAGTTGCGGCGGGAACCTGGGGTATATTCTCGAGTTACGACGGGGATGGCCCTTCCACACACGTGTTTGCTCAGCCACGTCAGGACTCTTGCCTAGTTGCGAGACACAACTCGGGATTCTCCTCGAGGCTTGGCAAGGCAATTGGGACGCCTCTCCAGCTGAGACGGGAGACCAAGGGTCCCTTTCCACGTGCCACATGAATCCTGGGACTCCTATCAAGTTTCACGAGGAGTCAGGCATCGTCTCCTTTGGAGGCACTGATCTCCGCGTACCTCTGGAGTTTTCAAAGGATGTGAGGCCTCCGGTCGCCATGAGGTGGGGAACTAGGTCTTTCTCTGTGGTTTCCACAGGGGATTCAGACATCCTTTCATCTTGGGAGATGCAAGACGAGCCTGCATTCAAGTCACTGCAGGGATATCCGGCCTTATTTCGCGTCAGGGCATCGCGGTGTCCATTCCACTTGAGGACGCAAACTCAGGGTCCCTCTCACATACCTAGAGCTGAGAGAAGCCTCCTCTTGAGGTGCTTGTGGTAAGGTGGTATTCCTCTGGAGTCGAAGCCAGGGACTAACCTCTCATCTCGAGTTGATTTTTGGCCCACGGAGCTCTTTCGTGTTGCTACAGTGACCTCAGGATCCCTCTAGCCTTGAAACAGTGTTCTTGGGGTTTCTCTGGAGTGCCATCAAGGAAATCAAGGCTCCTTTCATGTGTGATGTGCAAGACGGAATTGCTCTGCACGCAGTGCAGGGGAATCGGGCCTCATCTCGCGGCGAGGGGGAAGTCTCATGGTTTTTCTCGAGTTGCGGCGGGAACCTGGGGTATATTCTCGAGTTACGACGGGGATGGCCCTTCCACCCACGTGTTTCTTCAGCGACGTCAGGACTCCTGCCTAGTTGCGAGGGACAACTCTGCATTCTCCTCGAGGCTTGGCAGGGCAATTGGGACGCCTCTCCAGCTGAGGCAGGAGACCAAGTGTCCCTTTCCAAGTGCCACAGGAATCCTGGGACTCCTATCAAGTTTCACGAGGAGTCAGGCATCGTCTCCTTTGGAGGCACTGATCTCCGCGTACCTCTGGAGTTTTCAAAGGATGTGAGTCTATAGGTCGCGATGAGGTGGGGAACTAAGTCTTTCTCTGTGCTTTCCACAGGGGATTCAGACATCCTTTCGACCTGGGAGATGCAAGACGAGCCTGCATTGAAGTCACTGCAGGGATATCCGGCCTTATTTCGAGTCAGGGCATCGCGGTGTCCATTCCACTTGAGGCCGCAAACTCAGGGTCCCTCTCACATACCTAGAGCTGAGAGAAGCCTCCTCTTGAGGTGCTTGTGGTAAGGTGGTATTCCTCTGGAGACGAATCCAGGGACTAACCTCTCTTTTCGAGTTGATTTTTGGTCCACAGAGTTCTTTCGTGTTGCTACAGTGACCTCAGGATCCCTCTATCCTTGAAACAGTGTTCTTGGGGTTTCTCTGGAGTGCCATCAAGGAAATCAAGGCTCCTTTCATGTGTGATGTGCAACACGGAATTGCTCTGCACGCAGTGCAGGGGAATCGGGCCTCATCTCGCGGCGAGGGGGAAGTCTCATGGTTTTTCTCGAGTTGCGGCGGGAACCTGGGGTATATTCTCGAGTTACGACGGGGATGGCCCTTCCACCCACGTGTTTCTTCAGCGACGTCAGGACTCCTGCCTAGTTGCGAGGGACAACTCTGGATTCTCCTCGAGGCTTGGCAGGGCAATTGGGACGCCTCTCCAGGTGAGGCGGGAGACCAAGTGTCCCTTTCCAAGTGCCACAGGAATCCTGGGACTCCTATCAAGATTCACGAGGAGTCAGGCATCATCTCCTTTGGAGGCACTGATCTCTGCGTACCTCTGGAGTTTTCAAAGGATGTGAGGCTATCGGTCGCGATGAGGTGGGGAACTAAGTCTTTCTCTGTGCTTTCCAGAGGGGATTCAGACATCCTTTCGTCCTGGGAGATGCAAGACGAGCCTGCATTGAAGTCACTACAGGGATATCCGGCCTTATTTCACGTCAGGGCATCACAGTGTCCATTCCACTTGAGGCCGCAAACTCAGGGTCCCTCTCACATACCTAGAGCTGAGAGAAGCCTCCTCTTGAGGTGCTTGTGGTAAGGTGGTATTCCTCTGGAGACGAATCCAGGGACTAACCTCTCTTTTCGAGTTGATTTTTGGTCCACAGAGTTCTTTCGTGTTGCTACAGTGACCTCAGGATCCCTCTATCCTTGAAACAGTGTTCTTGGAGTTTCTCTGGAGTGCCATCAAGGAAATCAAGGCTCCTTTCATGTGTGATGTGCAAGACGGAATTGCTCTGCACGCAGTACAGGGGTATCGGGCCTCATCTCGCGGCGAGGGGGAAGTCTCATGGTTTTTCTCGAGTTGCGGCGGGAACCTGGGGTATATTCTCGAGTTACGACGGGGATGGCCCTTCCACCCATGTGTGTGTTCAGCCACGTCAGGACTCTTGCTTAATTGCGAGACACAACTCGGGATGCTCCTCGAGGCTTGGCAAGGCAATTGGGACGCCTCTCCAGCTGTGGCGGGAGACCAAGGGTCCCTTTCCACGTGCCACAGGAATCCTGGGACTCCTATCAAGTTTCACGAGGAGTCAGGCATCGTCTCCTTTGGAGGCACTGATCTCCGCGTACCTCTGGAGTTTTCAAAGGATGTCAGGCCTCCGGTCGCGATGAGGTGGGGAACTAGGTCTTTCTCTGTGTTCTCCACAGGGGATTCAGACATCCTTTCATCTTGTGAGATGCAAGACGAGCCTGCATTCAAGTCACTACAGGGATATCCAGCCTTATTTCGCGTCAGGGCATCGCGGTGTCCATTCCACTTGAGGCCGCAAACTCAGGGTCCCTCTCACATACCTAGAGCTGAGAGAAGCCTCCTCTTGAGGTGCTTGTGGTAAGGTGGTATTCCTCTGGAGTCGAAGCCAGGGACTAACCTCTCATTTCGAGTTGATTTTTGGCCCACGGAGCTCTTTCGTGT
Source organism: Cervus elaphus (assembly GCF_910594005.1). Lineage (NCBI taxonomy): Eukaryota > Metazoa > Chordata > Mammalia > Artiodactyla > Cervidae > Cervus > Cervus elaphus. The sequence goes on along the minus strand of NW_025316689.1, from coordinate 795,156 downwards.
TGCTACAGTGACCTCAGGATCCCTCTAGCCTTGAAACAGTGTTCTTGGGGTTTCTCTGGAGTGCCATCAAGGAAATCAAGGCTCCTTTCATGTGTGATGTGCAACACGGAATTGCTCTGCACGCAGTGCAGGGGAATCGGACCTCATCTGGCGGCGAGGGGGAAGTCTCATGGTTTTTCTCGAGTTGCGGCGGGAACCTGGGGTATATTCTCGAGTTACGACTGGGATGGCCCTTCCACCCACGTGTTTCTTCAGCGACGTCAGGACTCCTGCCTAGTTGCGAGGGACAACTCTGGATTCTCCTCGAGGCTTGGCAGGGCAATTGGGACGCCTCTCCAGCTGAGGCGGGAGACCAAGTGTCCCTTTCCAAGTGCCACAGGAATCCTGGGACTCCTATCAAGTTTCACGAGGAGTCAGGCATCGTCTCCTTTGGAGGCACTGATCTCCGCGTACCTCTGGAGTTTTCAAAGGATGTGAGGCTATCGGTCGCGATGAGGTGGGGAACTAAGTCTTTCTCTGTGCTTTTCACAGGGGATTCAGACATCCTTTCGTCCTGGGAGATGCAAGACGAGCCTGCATTGAAGTCACTGCAGGGATATCCGGCCTTATTTCGAGTCAGGGCATCGCGGTGTCCATTCCACTTGAGGCTGCAAACTCAGGGTCCCTCTCACATACCTAGAGCTGAGAGAAGCCTCCTCTTGAGGTGCTTGTGGTAAGGTGGTATTCCTCTGGAGACGAATCCAGGGACTAACCTCTCTTTTCGAGTTGATTTTTGGCCCACGGAGCTCTTTCGTGTTGCTACAGTGACCTCAGGATCCCTCTATCCTTGAAACATTTTTCTTGGGGTTTCTCTGGAGTGCCATCAAGGAAATCAAGGCTCCGTTCATGTGTGATGTGCAAGACGGAATTGCTCTGCACGCAGTGCAGGGGAATCGGGCCTCATCTCGCGGCGAGGGGGAAGTCTCATGGTTTTTCTCGAGTTGCGGCGGGAACCTGGGGTATATTCTCGAGTTACGACGGGGATGGCCCTTCCACCCAGGTGTTTGTTCAGCCACGTCATGACTCCTGCCTAGTTGCGAGGGACAACTCGGGATTCTCCTCGAGGCATGGCACGGCAATTGGGACGCCTCTCCAGCTGAGGCGGGAGACCAAGGGTCCCTTTCCACGTGCCACAAGAATCCTGGGACTCCTATCAAGTTTAACGAGGAGTCAGGCATCGTCTCCTTTGGAGGCACTGATCTCCGCGTACCTCTGGAGTTTTCAAAGGATGTGAGGCCTCCGGTCGCGATGAGTTGGGGAACTAGGTCTTTCTCTGTGGTCTCCACAGGGGATTCAGACATCCTTTCTTCTTGGGAGATGCAAGACGAGCCTGCATTCAAGTCACTGCAGGGATATCCGGCCTTATTTCGAGTCAGGGCATCGCGGTGTCCATTCCACTTGAGGCGGCAAACTCAGGATCCCTCTCACATACCTAGAGCTGAGAGAAGCCTCCTCTTGAGGTGCTTGTGGTATGGTGGTATTCCTCAGGAGTCGAAGCCAGGGACTAACCTCTCATCTCGTGTTGATTCTTGGTCCACGGAGCTCTTTCGTGTTGCTACAGTGACCTCAGGATCCCTCTAGCCTTGAAACAGTGTTCTTGGGGTTTCTCTGGAGTGCCATCAAGGAAATCAAGGCTCCTTTCATGTGTGATGTGCAACACGGAATTGCTCTGCACGTAGAACAGGGGAAGCGGGCCTCATCTCGCGGCGAGGGGGAAGTCTCATGGTTTTTCTCGAGTTGCGGCGGGAACCTGGGGTATATTCTCGAGTTACGACGGGGATGGCCCTTCCACCCACGTGTTTCTTCAGCCACGTCAGGACTCCTGCCTAGTTGCGAGGGACAACTCGGGATTCTCCTCGAGGCTTGGCAGGGCAATTGGAACGCCTCTCCAGCTGAGACGGGAGACCAAGGGTCCCTTTCCACGTGCCACAAGAATCCTGGGACTCCTATCAAGTTTCACGAGGAGTCAGGCATCGTCTCCTTTGGAGGCACTGATCTCCGCGTACCTCTGGAGTTTTCAAAGGATGTGAGGCCTCCGGTCGCGATGAGGTGGGGAACTAGGTCTTTCTCTGTGGTCTCCACAGGGGATTCAGACATCCTTTCTTCTTGGGAGATGCAAGACAAGCCTGCATTCAAGTCACTGCAGGGATATCCGGCCTTATTTCGAGTCAGGGCATCGCGGTGTCCATTCCACTTGAGGCCGCAAACTCAGGATCCCTCTCACATACCTAGAGCTGAGAGAAGCCTCCTCTTGAGGTGCTTGTGGTAAGGTGGTATTCCTCAGGAGTCGAAGCCAGGGACTAACCTCTCATCTCGTGTTGATTCTTGGTCCACGGAGCTCTTTCGTTTTGCTACAGTGACCTCAGGATCCCTCTAGCCTTGAAATAGTGTTCTTGGGGGTTCTCTGGAGTGCCATCAAGGAAATCAAGGCTCCTTTCATGTGTGATGTGCAACACGGAATTGCTCTGCACGCAGTGCAGGGGAATCGGGCCTCATCTCGCGGCGAGGGGGAAGTCTCATGGTTTTTCTCGAGTTGCGGCGGGAACCTGGGGTATATCCTCGAGTTACGACGGGGATGGCCCTTCCACACACGTGTGTGTTCAGCCATGTCAGGACTCCTGCCTAGTTGCGAGGGACAACTCGGGATTCTCCTCGAGGCTTTGCAGGGCAATTGGGACGCCTCTCCAGCTGAGACGGGAGACCAAGGGTCCCTTTCCACGTGCCACAGGAATCCTGGGTCTCCTATCAAGTTTCACGAGGAGTCAGGCATCGTCTCCTTTGGAGGCACTGATCTCCGCGTACCTCTGGAGTTTTCAAAGGATGTGAGGCCTCCGGTCGCGATGAGGTGGGGAACTAGGTCTTTCTCTGTGGTCTCCACAGGGGATTCAGACATCCTTTCATCTTGGGAGATGCAAGACGAGCCTGCATTCAAGTCACTGCAGGGATATCCAGCCTTATTTCGAGTCAGGGCATCGCGGTGTCCATTCCACTTGAGGCCGCAAACTCAGGGTCCCTCTCACATACCTAGAGCTGAGAGAAGCCTCCTCTTGAGGTGCTTGTGGTAAGGTGGTATTCCTCTGGAGTCGAAGCCAGGGACTAACCTCTCATCTCGAGTTAATTTTCGCCCACGGAGCTCTTTCGTGTTGCTACAGTGACCTCAGGATCCCTCTAGCCTTGAAACAGTGTTCTTGGGGTTTCTCTGGAGTGCCATCAAGGAAATCAAGGCTCCTTTCATGTGTGATGTGCAACACGGAATTGCTCTGCACGCAGTGCAGGGGAATCGGGCCTCATCTCGCGGCGAGGGGGAAGTCTCATGGTTTTTCTCGAGTTGCGGCGGGAACCTGGGGTACATTCTCGAGTTACGACGGGGATGGCCCTTCCACCCACGTGTTTCTTCAGCGACGTCAGGACTCCTGCCTAGTTGCGAGGGACAACTCTGGATTCTCCTCGAGGCTTGGCAGGGCAATTGGGACGCCTCTCCAGCTGAAGCGGGAGACCAAGTGTCCCTTTCCAAGTGCCACAGGAATCCTGGGACTCCTATCAAGTTTCACGAGGAGTCAGGCGTCGTCTCCTTTGGAGGCACTGATCTCCGCGTACCTCTGGAGTTTTCAAAGGATGTGAGGCTATCGGTCGCGATGAGGTGGGGAACTAAGTCTTTCTCTGTGCTTTCCACAGGGGATTCAGACATCCTTTCATCCTGGGAGATGCAAGACGAGCCTGCATTGAAGTCACTGCAGGGATATCCGGCCTTATTTCGAGTCAGGGCATCGCGGTGTCCATTCCACTTGAGGCCGCAAACTCAGGGTCCCTCTCACATACCTAGAGCTGAGAGAAGCCTCCTCTTGAGGTGCTTGTGGTAAGGTGGTATTCCTCTGGAGACGAATCCAGGGACTAAACTCTCTTTTCGAGTTGATTTTTGGTCCACAGAGTTCTTTCGTGTTGCTACAGTGACCTCAGGATCCCTCTATCCTTGAAACAGTGTTCTTGGGGTTTCTCTGGAGTGCCATCAAGGAAATCAAGGCTCCTTTCATGTGTGATGTGCAACACGGAATTGCTCTGCACGCAGTACAGGGGAATCGGGCCTCATCTCGCATCGAGGGGGAAGTCTCATGGTTTTTCTCGAGTTGCGGCGGGAACCTGGGGTATATTCTCGAGTTACGACGGGGATGGCCCTTCCACCCACGTGTTTCTTCAGCCACGTCAGGACTCCTGCCTAGTTGCGAGGGACAACTCTGGATTCTCCTCGAGGCTTGGCAGGGCAATTGGGACGCCTCTCCAGCTGAGGCGGGAGACCAAGGGTCCCTTTCCACGTGCCACAAGAATCCTGGGACTCCTATCAAGTTTCACGAGGAGTCAGGCATCGTCTCCTTTGGAGGCACTGATCTCCGCGTACCTCTGGAGTTTTCAAAGGATGTGAGGCCTCCGGTCGCGATGAGGTGGGGAACTAGGTGTTTCTCTGTGGTCTCCACAGGGAATTCAGACATCTTTTCTTCTTGGGAAATGCAAGACGAGCCTGCATTCAAGTCACTGCAGGGATATCCGGCCTTATTTCGAGTCAGGGCATCGCGGTGTCCATTCCACTTGAGGCCGCAAACTCAGGATCCCTCTCACATACCTAGAGCTGAGAGAAGCCTCCTCTTGAGGTGCTTGTGGTAAGGTGGTATTCCTCAGGAGTCGAAGCCAGGGACTAACCTCTCATCTCGTGTTGATTTTTGGTCCACGGAGCTCTTTCGTGTTGCTACAGTGACCTCAGGATCCCTCTAGCCTTGAAACAGTGTTCTTGGGGTTTCTCTGGAGTGCCATCAAGGAAATCAAGGCTCCTTTCATGTGTGATGTGCAAGACGGAATTGCTCTGCACGCAGTACAGGGGAATCGGGCCTCATCTCGCATCGAGGGGGAAGTCTCATGGTTTTTCTCGAGTTGCGGCGGGAACCTGGGGTATATTCCCGAGTTACGACGGGGATGGCCCTTCCACCCACGTGTTTGTTCAGCCACGTCAGGACTCCTGCCTAGTTGCGAGGGACAACTCGGGATTCTCCTCGAGGCTTGGCAGGGCAATTGGAACGCCTCCCCACCTGAGGCGGGAGACCAAGGGTCCCTTTCCACGTGCCACAAGAATCCTGGGACTCCTATCAAGTTTCACGAGGAGTCAGGCATCGTCTCCTTTGGAGGCACTGATCTCCGCGTACCTCTGGAGTTTTCAAAGGATGTGAGGCCTCCGGTCGCGATGAGGTGGGGAACTAGGTCTTTCTCTGTGGTCTCCACAGGGGATTCAGACATCCTTTCGTCTTGGGAGATGCAAGACGAGTCTGCATTCCAGTCACTGCAGGGATATCCGGCCTTATTTCGAGTCAGGGCATCGCGGTGTCCATTCCACTTGAGGCCGCAAACTCAGGATCCCTCTCACATACCTAGAGCTGAGAGAAGCCTCCTCTTGAGGTGCTTGTGGTAAGGTGGTATTCCTCAGGAGTCGAAGCCAGGGACTAACCTCTCATCTCGTGTTGATTCTTGGTCCACGGAGCTCTTTCGTGTTGCTACAGTGACCTCAGGATCCCTCTAGCCTTGAAACAGTGTTCTTGGGGTTTCTCTGGAGTGCCATCAAGGAAATCAAGGCTCCTTTCATGTGTGATGTGCAACACGGAATTGCTCTGCACGCAGTGCAGGGGAATCCGGCCTCATCTCGAGGCGAGGGGGAAGTCTCATGGTTTTTCTCGAGTTGCGGCGGGAACCTGGGGTATATTCTCGAGTTACGACGGGGATGGCCCTTCCACACACGTGTGTGTTCAGCCATGTCAGGACTCCTGCCTAGTTGCGAGGGACAACTCGGGATTCTCCTCGAGGCTTTGCAGGGCAATTGGGACGCCTCTCCAGCTGAGGCGGGAGACCAAGGGTCCCTTTCCACGTGCCACAGGAATCCTGGGTCTCCTATCAAGTTTCACGAGGAGTCAGGCATCGTCTCCTTTGGAGGCACTGATCTCCGCATACCTCTGGAGTTTTCAAAGATTTTGAAGCCTCCTGTCGCGATGAGGTGGGGAACTAGGTCTTTCTCTGTGGCCTCCACAGGGGATTCAGACACCCTTTCGTCTTGGGAGATGCAAGACGAGCCTGCATTCCAGTCACTGCAGGGATATCCGGCCTTGTTTCGAGTCAGGGCATCGCGGTGTCCATTCCACTTGAGGCCGCAAACTCAGGATCCCTCTCACATACCTAGAGCTGAGAGAAGCCTCCTCTTGAGGTGCTTGTGGTAAGGTGGTATTCCTCAGGAGTCGAAGCCAGGGACTAACCTCTCATCTCGATTTGATTTTTGGTCCACAGAGTTCTTTCGTGTTGCTACAGTGACCTCAGAATCCCTCTAGCCTTGAAACAGTGATCTTGGGGTTTCTCTGGAGTGCCATGAAGGAAATCAAGTCTCCTTTCATGTGTGATATGCAACACAGAATTGCTCTGCACGCAGTGCAGGGGAATCGGGCCTCATCTCGCGGCGAGGGGGAAGGCTCATGGTTTTTCTCGAGTTGCGGCGGGAACCTGGGGTATATTCTCCAGTTACGACGGGGATGGCCCTTCCACACACGTGTTTGTTCAGCCACGTCAGGACTCTTGCCTAGTTGCGAGACACAACTCGGGATTCTCCTCGAGGCTTTGCAGGGCAATTGGGACGCCTCTCCACCTGAGGCGGGAGACCAAGGGTCCCTTTCCACGTGCCACAGGAATCCTGGGACTCCTATCAAGTTTCACGAGGAGTCAGGCATCGTCTCCTTTGGAGGCACTGATCTCCGCGTACCTCTGGAGTTTTCAAAGGATGTGAGGCCTCCGGTCGCGATGAGGTGGGGAACTAGGTCTTTCTCTGTGGTCTCCACAGGGGATTCAGACATCCTTTCATCTTGGGAGATGCAAGACGAGCCTGCATTCAAATCACTGCAGGGATATCCAGCCTTATTTCGAGTCAGGGCATCGCGGTGTCCATTCCACTTGAGGCCGCAAACTCAGGGTCCCTCTCACATACCTAGAGCTGAGAGAAGCCTCCTCTTGAGGTGCTTGTGGTAAGGTGGTATTCCTCTGGAGACGAATCCAGGGACTAACCTCTCTTTTCGAGTTGATTTTTGGTCCACAGAGTTCTTTCGTGTTGCTACAGTGACCTCAGGATCCCTCTATCCTTGAAACAGTGTTCTTGGGGTTTCTCTGGAGTGCCATCAAGGAAATCAAGGCTCCTTTCATGTGTGATGTGCAACACGGAATTCCTCTGCACGCAGTACAGGGGAATCGGGCCTCATCTCGCATCGAGGGGGAAGTCTCATGGTTTTTCTCGAGTTGCGGCGGGAACCTGGGGTATATTCTCGAGTTACGACGGGGATGGCCCTTCCACCCACGTGTGTGTTCAGCCACGTCAGGACTCCTGCCTAGTTGCGAGGGACAACTCTGGATTCTCCTCGAGGCTTGGCAGGGCAATTGGGACGCCTCTCCAGCTGAGGCGGGTGACCAAGGGTCCCTTTCCACGTGCCACAAGAATCCTGGGACTCCTATCAAGTTTCACGAGGAGTCAGGCATCGTCTCCTTTGGAGGCACTGATCTCCGCGTACCTCTGGAGTTTTCAAAGGATGTGAGGCCTCCGGTCGCGATGAGGTGGGGAACTAGGTGTTTCTCTGTGGTCTCCACAGGGAATTCAGACATCTTTTCTTCTTGGGAAATGCAAGACGAGCCTGCATTCAAGTCACTGCAGGGATATCCGGCCTTATTTCGAGTCAGGGCATCGCGGTGTCCATTCCACTTGAGGCCGCAAACTCAGGATCCCTCTCACATACCTAGAGCTGAGAGAAGCCTCCTCTTGAGGTGCTTGTGGTAAGGTGGTATTCCTCAGGAGTCTAAGCCAGGGACTAACCTCTCATCTCGTGTTGATTTTTGGTCCACGGAGCTCTTTCGTGTTGCTACAGTGACCTCAGGATCCCTCTAGCCTTGAAACAGTGTTCTTGGGGTTTCTCTGGAGTGCCATCAAGGAAATCAAGGCTCCTTTCATGTGTGATGTGCAAGACGGAATTGCTCTGCACGCAGTACAGGGGAATCGGGCCTCATCTCGCATCGAGGGGGAAGTCTCATGGTTTTTCTCGAGTTGCGGCGGGAACCTGGGGTATATTCCCGAGTTACGACGGGGATGGCCCTTCCACCCACGTGTTTGTTCAGCCACGTCAGGACTCCTGCCTAGTTGCGAGGGACAACTCGGGATTCTCCTCGAGGCTTGGCAGGGCAATTGGAACGCCTCCCCACCTGAGGCGGGAGACCAAGGGTCCCTTTCCACGTGCCACAAGAATCCTGGGACTCCTATCAAGTTTCACGAGGAGTCAGGCATCGTCTCCTTTGGAGGCACTGATCTCCGCGTACCTCTGGAGTTTTCAAAGGATGTGAGGCCTCCGGTCGCGATGAGGTGGGGAACTAGGTCTTTCTCTGTGGTCTCCACAGGGGATTCAGACATCCTTTCGTCTTGGGAGATGCAAGACGAGCCTGCATTGAAGTCACTGCAGGGATATCCGGCCTTATTTCGAGTCAGGGCATCGCGGTGTCCATTCCACTTGAGGCCGCAAACTCAGGATCCCTCTCACATACCTAGAGCTGAGAGAAGCCTCCTCTTGAGGTGCTTGTGGTAAGGTGGTATTCCTCAGGAGTCGAAGCCAGGGACTAACCTCTCATCTCGTGTTGATTTTTGGCCCACGGAGCTCTTTCGTGTTGCTACAGTGACCTCAGGATCCCTCTATCCTTGAAACATTTTTCTTGGGGTTTCTCTGGAGTGCCATCAAGGAAATCAAGGCTCCGTTCATGTGTGATGTGCAAGACGGAATTGCTCTGCACGCAGTGCAGGGGAATCGGGCCTCATCTCGCGGCGAGGGGGAAGTCTAATGGTTTTTCTCGAGTTGCGGCGGGAACCTGGGGTATATTCTCGAGTTACGACGGGGATGGCCCTTCCACCCAGGTGTTTGTTCAGCCACGTCATGACTCCTGCCTAGTTGCGAGGGACAACTCGGGATTCTCCTCGAGGCATGGCACGGCAATTGGGACGCCTCTCCAGCTGAGGCGGGAGACCAAGGGTCCCTTTCCACGTGCCACAAGAATCCTGGGACTCCTATCAAGTTTAACGAGGAGTCAGGCATCGTCTCCTTTGGAGGCACTGATCTCCGCGTACCTCTGGAGTTTTCAAAGGATGTGAGGCCTCCGGTCGCGATGAGTTGGGGAACTAGGTCTTTCTCTGTGGTCTCCACAGGGGATTCAGACATCCTTTCTTCTTGGGAGATGCAAGACGAGCCTGCATTCAAGTCACTGCAGGGATATCCGGCCTTATTTCGAGTCAGGGCATCGCGGTGTCCATTCCACTTGAGGCGGCAAACTCAGGATCCCTCTCACATACCTAGAGCTGAGAGAAGCCTCCTCTTGAGGTGCTTGTGGTATGGTGGTATTCCTCAGGAGTCGAAGCCAGGGACTAACCTCTCATCTCGTGTTGATTCTTGGTCCACGGAGCTCTTTCGTGTTGCTACAGTGACCTCAGGATCCCTCTAGCCTTGAAACAGTGTTCTTGGGGTTTCTCTGGAGTGCCATCAAGGAAATCAAGGCTCCTTTCATGTGTGATGTGCAACACGGAATTGCTCTGCACGTAGAACAGGGGAAGCGGGCCTCATCTCGCGGCGAGGGGGAAGTCTCATGGTTTTTCTCGAGTTGCGGCGGGAACCTGGGGTATATTCTCGAGTTACGACGGGGATGGCCCTTCCACCCACGTGTTTCTTCAGCCACGTCAGGACTCCTGCCTAGTTGCGAGGGACAACTCGGGATTCTCCTCGAGGCTTGGCAGGGCAATTGGAACGCCTCTCCAGCTGAGACGGGAGACCAAGGGTCCCTTTCCACGTGCCACAAGTATCCTGGGACTCCTATCAAGTTTCACGAGGAGTCAGGCATCGTCTCCTTTGGAGGCACTGATCTCCGCGTACCTCTGGAGTTTTCAAAGGATGTGAGGCCTCCGGTCGCGATGAGGTGGGGAACTAGGTCTTTCTCTGTGGTCTCCACAGGGGATTCAGACATCCTTTCTTCTTGGGAGATGCAAGACGAGCCTGCATTCAAGTCACTGCAGGGATATCCGGCCTTATTTCGAGTCAGGGCATCGCGGTGTCCATTCCACTTGAGGCCGCAAACTCAGGATCCCTCTCACATACCTAGAGCTGAGAGAAGCCTCCTCTTGAGGTGCTTGTGGTAAGGTGGTATTCCTCAGGAGTCGAAGCCAGGGACTAACCTCTCATCTCGTGTTGATTCTTGGTCCACGGAGCTCTTTCGTTTTGCTACAGTGACCTCAGGATCCCTCTAGCCTTGAAATAGTGTTCTTGGGGGTTCTCTGGAGTGCCATCAAGGAAATCAAGGCTCCTTTCATGTGTGATGTGCAACACGGAATTGCTCTGCACGCAGTGCAGGGGAATCGGGCCTCATCTCGCGGCGAGGGGGAAGTCTCATGGTTTTTCTCGAGTTGCGGCGGGAACCTGGGGTATATCCTCGAGTTACGACGGGGATGGCCCTTCCACACACGTGTGTGTTCAGCCATGTCAGGACTCCTGCCTAGTTGCGAGGGACAACTCGGGATTCTCCTCGAGGCTTTGCAGGGCAATTGGGACGCCTCTCCAGCTGAGACGGGAGACCAAGGGTCCCTTTCCACGTGCCACAGGAATCCTGGGTCTCCTATCAAGTTTCACGAGGAGTCAGGCATCGTCTCCTTTGGAGGCACTGATCTCCGCGTACCTCTGGAGTTTTCAAAGGATGTGAGGCCTCCGGTCGCGATGAGGTGGGGAACTAGGTCTTTCTCTGTGGTCTCCACAGGGGATTCAGACATCCTTTCATCTTGGGAGATGCAAGACGAGCCTGCATTCAAGTCACTGCAGGGATATCCAGCCTTATTTCGAGTCAGGGCATCGCGGTGTCCATTCCACTTGAGGCCGCAAACTCAGGGTCCCTCTCACATACCTAGAGCTGAGAGAAGCCTCCTCTTGAGGTGCTTGTGGTAAGGTGGTATTCCTCTGGAGTCGAAGCCAGGGACTAACCTCTCATCTCGAGTTGATTTTTGGCCCACGGAGCTCTTTCGTGTTGCTACAGTGACCTCAGGATCCCTCTAGCCTTGAAACAGTGTTCTTGGGGTTTCTCTGGAGTGCCATCAAGGAAATCAAGGCTCCTTTCATGTGTGATGTGCAACACGGAATTGCTCTGCACGCAGTGCAGGGGAATCGGGCCTCATCTCGCGGCGAGGGGGAAGTCTCATGGTTTTTCTCGAGTTGCGGCGGGAACCTGGGGTATATTCTCGAGTTACGACGGGGATGGCCCTTCCACCCACGTGTTTCTTCAGCGACGTCAGGACTCCTGCCTAGTTGCGAGGGACAACTCTGGATTCTCCTCGAGGCTTGGCAGGGCAATTGGGACGCCTCTCCAGCTGAAGCGGGAGACCAAGTGTCCCTTTCCAAGTGCCACAGGAATCCTGGGACTCCTATCAAGTTTCACGAGGAGTCAGGCGTCGTCTCCTTTGGAGGCACTGATCTCCGCGTACCTCTGGAGTTTTCAAAGGATGTGAGGCTATCGGTCGCGATGAGGTGGGGAACTAAGTCTTTCTCTGTGCTTTCCACAGGGGATTCAGGACATCCTTTCATCCTGGGAGATGCAAGACGAGCCTGCATTGAAGTCACTGCAGGGATATCCGGCCTTATTTCGAGTCAGGGCATCGCGGTGTCCATTCCACTTGAGGCCGCAAACTCAGGGTCCCTCTCACATACCTAGAGCTGAGAGAAGCCTCCTCTTGAGGTGCTTGTGGTAAGGTGGTATTCCTCTGGAGACGAATCCAGGGACTAACCTCTCTTTTCGAGTTGATTTTTGGTCCACAGAGTTCTTTCGTGTTGCTACAGTGACCTCAGGATCCCTCTATCCTTGAAACAGTGTTCTTGGGGTTTCTCTGGAGTGCCATCAAGGAAATCAAGGCTCCTTTCATGTGTGATGTGCAACACGGAATTGCTCTGCACGCAGTACAGGGGAATCGGGCCTCATCTCGCATCGAGGGGGAAGTCTCATGGTTTTTCTCGAGTTGCGGCGGGAACCTGGGGTATATTCTCGAGTTACGACGGGGATGGTCCTTCACCCACGTGTTTCTTCAGCCACGTCAGGACTCCTGCCTAGTTGCGAGGGACAACTCTGGATTCTCCTCGAGGCTTGGCAGGCGCAATTGGGACGCCTCTCCAGCTGAGGCGGGAGACCAAGGGTCCCTTTCCACGTGCCACAAGAATCCTGGGACTCCTATCAAGTTTCACGAGGAGTCAGGCATCGTCTCCTTTGGAGGCACTGATCTCCGCGTACCTCTGGAGTTTTCAAAGGATGTGAGGCCTCCGGTCGCGATGAGGTGGGGAACTAGGTGTTTCTCTGTGGTCTCCACAGGGAATTCAGACATCTTTTCTTCTTGGGAAATGCAAGACGAGCCTTGCATTCAAGTCACTGCAGGGATATCCGGCCTTATTTCGAGTCAGGGCATCGCGGTGTCCATTCCACTTGAGGCCCGCAAAACTCAGGATCCCTCTCACATACCTAGAGCTGAGAGAAGCCTCCTCTTGAGGTGCTTGTGGTAAGGTGGTATTCCTCAGGAGTCGAAGCCAGGGACTAACCTCTCATCTCGTGTTGATTTTTGGTCCACGGAGCTCTTTCGTGTTGCTACAGTGACCTCAGGATCCCTCTAGCCTTGAAACAGTGTTCTTGGGGTTTCTCTGGAGTGCCATCAAGGAAATCAAGGCTCCTTTCATGTGTGATGTGCAAGACGGAATTGCTCTGCACGCAGTACAGGGGAATCGGGCCTCATCTCGCATCGAGGGGGAAGTCTCATGGTTTTTCTCGAGTTGCGGCGGGAACCTGGGGTATATTCCCGAGTTACGACGGGGATGGCCCTTCCCACCCACGTGTTTGTTCAGCCACGTCAGGACTCCTGCCTAGTTGCGAGGGACAACTCGGGATTCTCCTCGAGCTTGGCAGGGCAATTGGAACGCCTCCCCACCTGAGGCGGGAGACCAAGGGTCCCTTTCCACGTGCCACAAGAATCCTGGGACTCCTATCAAGTTTCACGAGGAGTCAGGCATCGTCTCCTTTGGAGGCACTGATCTCCGCGTACCTCTGGAGTTTTCAAAGGATGTGAGGCCTCCGGTCGCGATGAGGGTGGGGAACTAGGTCTTTCTCTGTGGTCTCCACAGGGGATTCAGACATCCTTTCGTCTTGGGAGATGCAAGACGAGCCTGCATTCCAGTCACTGCAGGGATATCCGGCCTTATTTCGAGTCAGGGCATCGCGGTGTCCATTCCACTTGAGGCCGCAAACTCAGGATCCCTCTCACATACCTAGAGCTGAGAGAAGCCTCCTCTTGAGGTGCCTTGTGGTAAGGTGGTATTCCTCAGGAGTCGAAGCCAGGGACTAACCTCTCATCTCGTGTTGATTCTTGGTCCACGGAGCTCTTTCGTGTTGCTACAGTGACCTCAGGATCCCTCTAGCCTTGAAACAGTGTTCTTGGGGTTTCTCTGGAGTGCCATCAAGGAAATCAAGGCTCCTTTCATGTGTGATGTGCAACACGGAATTGCTCTGCACGCAGTGCAGGGGAATCCGGCCTCATCTCGCGGCGAGGGGGAAGTCTCATGGTTTTTCTCGAGTTGCGGCGGGAACCTGGGGTATATTCTCGAGTTACGACGGGGATGGCCCTTCCACACACGTGTGTGTTCAGCCATGTCAGGACTCCTGCCTAGTTGCGAGGGACAACTCGGGATTCTCCTCGAGGCTTTGCAGGGCAATTGGGACGCCTCTCCAGCTGAGGCGGGAGACCAAGGGTCCCTTTCCACGTGCCACAGGAATCCTGGGTCTCCTATCAAGTTTCACGAGGAGTCAGGCATCGTCTCCTTTGGAGGCACTGATCTCCGCATACCTCTGGAGTTTTCAAAGATTTTGAAGCCTCCTGTCGCGATGAGGTGGGCAACTAGGTCTTTCTCTGTGGCCTCCACAGGGGATTCAGACACCCTTTCGTCTTGGGAGATGCAAGACGAGCCTGCATTCCAGTCACTGCAGGGATATCCGGCCTTGTTTCGAGTCAGGGCATCGCGGTGTCCATTCCACTTGAGGCCGCAAACTCAGGATCCCTCTCACATACCTAGAGCTGAGAGAAGCCTCCTCTTGAGGTGCTTGTGGTAAGGTGGTATTCCTCAGGAGTCGAAGCCAGGGACTAACCTCTCATCTCGATTTGATTTTTGGTCCACAGAGTTCTTTCGTGTTGCTACAGTGACCTCAGAATCCCTCTAGCCTTGAAACAGTGATCTTGGGGTTTCTCTGGAGTGCCATGAAGGAAATCAAGTCTCCTTTCATGTGTGATATGCAACACAGAATTGCTCTGCACGCAGTGCAGGGGAATCGGGCCTCATCTCGCGGCGAGGGGGAAGTCTCATGGTTTTTCTCGAGTTGCGGCGGGAACCTGGGGTATATTCTCCAGTTACGACGGGGATGGCCCTTCCACACACGTGTTTGTTCAGCCACGTCAGGACTCTTGCCTAGTTGCGAGACACAACTCGGGATTCTCCTCGAGGCTTTGCAGGGCAATTGGGACGCCTCTCCACCTGAGGCGGGAGACCAAGGGTCCCTTTCCACGTGCCACAGGAATCCTGGGACTCCTATCAAGTTTCACGAGGAGTCAGGCATCGTCTCCTTTGGAGGCACTGATCTCCGCGTACCTCTGGAGTTTTCAAAGGATGTGAGGCCTCCGGTCGCGATGAGGTGGGGAACTAGGTCTTTCTCTGTGGTCTCCACAGGGGATTCAGACATCCTTTCATCTTGGGAGATGCAAGACGAGCCTGCATTCAAGTCACTGCAGGGATATCCAGCCTTATTTCGAGTCAGGGCATCGCGGTGTCCATTCCACTTGAGGCCGCAAACTCAGGGTCCCCTCTCACATACCTAGAGCTGAGAGAAGCCTCCTCTTGAGGTGCTTGTGGTAAGGTGGTATTCCTCTGGAGACGAATCCAGGGACTAACCTCTCTTTTCGAGTTGATTTTTGGTCCACAGAGTTCTTTCGTGTTGCTACAGTGACCTCAGGATCCCTCTATCCTTGAAACAGTGTTCTTGGGGTTTCTCTGGAGTGCCATCAAGGAAATCAAGGCTCCTTTCATGTGTGATGTGCAACACGGAATTCCTCTGCACGCAGTACAGGGGAATCGGGCCTCATCTCGCATCGAGGGGGAAGTCTCATGGTTTTTCTCGAGTTGCGGCGGGAACCTGGGGTATATTCTCGAGTTACGACGGGGATGGCCCTTCCACCCACGTGTGTGTTCAGCCACGTCAGGACTCCTGCCTAGTTGCGAGGGACAACTCTGGATTCCTCTCGAGGCTTGGCAGGGCAATTGGGACGCCTCTCCAGCTGAGGCGGGTGACCAAGGGTCCCTTTCCACGTGCCACAAGAATCCTGGGACTCCTATCAAGTTTCACGAGGAGTCAGGCATCGTCTCCTTTGGAGGCACTGATCTCCGCGTACCTCTGGAGTTTTCAAAGGATGTGAGGCCTCCGGTCGCGATGAGGTGGGGAACTAGGTGTTTCTCTGTGGTCTCCACAGGGAATTCAGACATCTTTTCTTCTTGGGAAATGCAAGACGAGCCTGCATTCAAGTCACTGCAGGGATATCCGGCCTTATTTCGCGTCAGGGCATCGCGGTGTCCATTCCACTTGAGGCCGCAAACTCAGGATCCCTCTCACATACCTAGAGCTGAGAGAAGCCTCCTTTTGAGGTGCTTGTGGTAAGGTGGTATTCCTCAGGAGTCTAAGCCAGGGACTAACCTCTCATCTCATGTTGATTTTTGGTCCACGGAGCTCTTTCGTGTTGCTACAGTGACCTCAGGATCCCTCTAGCCTTGAAACAGTGTTCTTGGGGTTTCTCTGGAGTGCCATCAAGGAAATCAAGGCTCCTTTCATGTGTGATGTGCAAGACGGAATTGCTCTGCACGCAGTACAGGGGAATCGGGCCTCATCTCGCATCGAGGGGGAAGTCTCATGGTTTTTCTCGAGTTGCGGCGGGAACCTGGGGTATATTCCCGAGTTACGACGGGGATGGCCCTTCCACCCACGTGTTTGTTCAGCCACGTCAGGACTCCTGCCTAGTTGCGAGGGACAACTCGGGATTCTCCTCGAGGCTTGGCAGGGCAATTGGAACGCCTCCCCACCTGAGGCGGGAGACCAAGGGTCCCTTTCCACGTGCCACAAGAATCCTGGGACTCCTATCAAGTTTCACGAGGAGTCAGGCATCGTCTCCTTTGGAGGCACTGATCTCCGCGTACCTCTGGAGTTTTCAAAGGATGTGAGGCCTCCGGTCGCGATGAGGTGGGGAACTAGGTCTTTCTCTGTGGTCTCCACAGGGGATTCAGACATCCTTTCGTCTTGGGAGATGCAAGACGAGCCTGCATTGAAGTCACTGCAGGGATATCCGGCCTTATTTCGAGTCAGGGCATCGCGGTGTCCATTCCACTTGAGGCCGCAAACTCAGGATCCCTCTCACATACCTAGAGCTGAGAGAAGCCTCCTCTTGAGGTGCTTGTGGTAAGGTGGTATTCCTCAGGAGTCGAAGCCAGGGACTAACCTCTCATCTCGTGTTGATTCTTGGTCCACGGAGCTCTTTCGTGTTGCTACAGTGACCTCAGGATCCCTCTAGCCTTGAAACAGTGTTCTTGGGGTTTCTCTGGAGTGCCATCAAGGAAATCAAGGCTCCTTTCATGTGTGATGTGCATCACGGAATTGCTCTGCACGCAGTGCAGGGGAATCCGGCCTCATCTCGCGGCGAGGGGGAAGTCTCATGGTTTTTCTCGAGTTGCGGCGGGAACCTGGGGTATATCCTCGAGTTACGACGGGGATGGCCCTTCCACACACGTGTGTGTTCAGCCATGTCAGGACTCCTGCCTAGTTGCGAGGGACAACTCGGGATTCTCCTCGAGGCTTTGCAGGGCAATTGGGACGCCTCTCCACCTGAGGCGGGAGACCAAGGGTCCCTTTCCACGTGCCACAGGAATCCTGGGTCTCCTATCAAGTTTCACGAGGAGTCAGGCATCGTCTCCTTTGGAGGCACTGATCTCCGCATACCTCTGGAGTTTTCAAAGATTTTGAAGCCTCCTGTCGCGATGAGGTGGGGAACTAGGTCTTTCTCTGTGGTCTCCACAGGGGATTCAGACACCCTTTCGTCTTGGGAGATGCAAGACGAGCCTGCATTCCAGTCACTGCAGGGATATCCGGCCGTATTTCGAGTCAGGGCATCGCGGTGTCCATTCCACTTGAGGCCGCAAACTCAGGGTCCCTCTCACATACCTAGAGCTGAGAGAAGCCTCCTTTTGAGGTGCTTGTGGTAAGGTGGTATTCCTCAGGGTCGAAGCCAGGGACTAACCTCCCATCTCGATTTGATTTTTGGTCCACAGAGTTCTTTCGTGTTGCTACAGTGATCTCAGAATCCCTCTAGCCTTGAAACAGTGATCTTGGGGTTTCTCTGGAGTGCCATGAAGGAAATCAAGGCTCCTTTCATGTGTGATATGCAACACAGAATTGCTCTGCACGCAGTGCAGGGGAATCGGGCCTCATCTCGCGGCGAGGGGGAAGTCTCATGGTTTTTCTCGAGTTGCGGCGGGAACCTGGGGTATATTCTCGAGTTACGACGGGGATGGCCCTTCCACACACGTGTTTGTTCAGCCACGTCAGGACTCTTGCCTAGTTGCGAGACACATCTCGGGATTCTCCTCGAGGCTTTGCAGGGCAATTGGGACGCCTCTCCACCTGAGGCGGGAGACCAAGGGTTCCTTTCCACGTGCCACAGGAATCCTGGGACTCCTATCAAGTTTCACGAGGAGTCAGGCATCATCTCCTTTGGAGGCACTGATCTCCGCGTACCTCTGGAGTTTTCAAAGGATGTGAGGCCTCCGGTCGCGATGAGGTGGGGAAGTAGGTCTTTCTCTGTGGTCTCCACAGGGGATTCAGACATCCTTTCATCTTGGGAGATGCAAGACGAGCCTGCATTCAAGTCACTGCAGGGATATCCAGCCTTATTTCGAGTCAGGGCATCGCGGTGTCCATTCCACTTGAGGCCGCAAACTCAGGGTCCCTCTCACATACCTAGAGCTGAGAGAAGCCTCCTCTTGAGGTGCTTGTGGTAAGGTGGTATTCCTCTGGAGTCGAAGCCAGGGACTAACCTCTCATCTCGAGTTGATTTTTGGCCCACGGAGCTCTTTCGTGTTGCTACAGTGACCTCAGGATCCCTCTAGCCTTGAAACAGTGTTCTTGGGGTTTCTCTGGAGTGCCATCAAGGAAATCAAGGCTCCTTTCATGTGTGATGTGCAACACGGAATTGCTCTGCACGCAGTGCAGGGGAATCGGGCCTCATCTCGCGGCGAGGGGGAAGTCTCATGGTTTTTCTCGAGTTGCGGCGGGAACCTGGGGTATATTCTCGAGTTACGACGGGGATGGCCCTTCCACCCACGTGTTTCTTCAGCGACGTCAGGACTCCTGCCTAGTTGCGAGGGACAACTCTGGATTCTCCTCGAGGCTTGGCAGGGCAATTGGGACGCCTCTCCAGCTGAGGCGGGAGACCAAGTGTCCCTTTCCACGTGCCACAAGAATCCTGGGACTCCTATCAAGTTTCACGAGGAGTCAGGCATCGTCTCCTTTGGAGGCACTGATCTCCGCGTACCTCTGGAGTTTTCAAAGGATGTGAGGCCTCCGGTCGCGATGAGGTGGGGAACTAGGTGTTTCTCTGTGGTCTCCACAGGGAATTCAGACATCTTTTCTTCTTGGGAGATGCAAGACGAGCCTGCATTCAAGTCACTGCAGGGATATCCGGCCTTATTTCGAGTCAGGGCATCGCGGTGTCCATTCCACTTGAGGCCGCAAACTCAGGATCCCTCTCACATACCTAGAGCTGAGAGAAGCCTCCTCTTGAGGTGCTTGTGGTAAGGTGGTATTCCTCAGGAGTCGAAGCCAGGGACTAACCTCTCATCTCGTGTTGATTTTTGGTCCACGGAGCTCTTTCGTGTTGCTACAGTGACCTCAGGATCCCTCTAGCCTTGAAACAGTGTTCTTGGGGTTTCTCTGGAGTGCCATCAAGGAAATCAAGGCTCCTTTCATGTGTGATGTGCAAGACGGAATTGCTCTGCACGCAGTACAGGGGAATCGGGCCTCATCTCGCATCGAGGGGGAAGTCTCATGGTTTTTCTCGAGTTGCGGCGGGAACCTGGGGTATATTCTCGAGTTACGACGGGGATGGCCCTTCCACACACGTGTTTGTTCAGCCACGTCAGGACTCCTGCCTAGTTGCGAGGGACAACTCGGGATTCTCCTCGAGGCTTTGCAGGGCAACTGGGACGCCTCTCCACCTGAGGCGGGAGAACAAGGGTCCCTTTCCACGTGCCACAGGAATCCTGGGTCTCCTATCAAGTTTCACGAGGAGTCAGGCATCGTCTCCTTTGGAGGCACTGATCTCCGCATACCTCTGGAGTTTTCAAAGATTTTGAAGCCTCCTGTCGCGATGAGGTGGGGAACTAGGTCTTTCTCTGTGGTCTCCACAGGGGATTCAGACACCCTTTCGTCTTGGGAGATGCAAGACGAGCCTGCATTCCAGTCACTGCAGGGATATCCGGCCTTGTTTCGAGTCAGGGCATCGCGGTGTCCATTCCACTTGAGGCCTCAAACTCAGGATCCCTCTCACATACCTAGAGCTGAGAGAAGCCTCCTCTTGAGGTGCTTGTGGTAAGGTGGTATTCCTCAGGAGTCGAAGCCAGGGACTAACCTCTCATCTCGATTTGATTTTTGGTCCACAGGGTTCTTTCGTGTTGCTACAGTGACCTCAGAATCCCTCTAGCCTTGAAACAGTGATCTTGGGGTTTCTCTGGAGTGCCATGAAGGAAATCAAGGCTCCTTTCATGTGTGATATGCAACACAGAATTGCTCTGCACGCAGTGCAGGGGAATCGGGCCTCATCTCGCGGCGAGGGGGAAGTCTCATGGTTTTTCTCGAGTTGCGGCGGGAACCTGGGGTATATTCTCGAGTTACGACGGGGATGGCCCTTCCACACACGTGTTTGTTCAGCCACGTCAGGACTCTTGCCTTGTTGCGAGACACAACTCGGGATTCTCCTCGAGGCTTGGCAAGGCAATTGGGACGCCTCTCCAGCTGAGGCGGGAGACCAAGGGTCCCTTTCCACGTGCCACAGGAATCCTGGGACTCCTATCAAGTTTCACGAGGAGTCAGGCATCGTCTCCTTTGGAGGCACTGATCTCCGCGTACCTCTGGAGTTTTCAAAGGATGTGAGGCCTCCGGTCGCGATGAGGTGGGGAACTAGGTCTTTCTCTGTGGTCTCCACAGGGGATTCAGACATCCTTTCATCTTGGGAGATGCAAGACGAGCCTGCATTCAAGTCACTGCAGGGATATCCAGCCTTATTTCACGTCAGGGCATCGCAGTGTCCATTCCACTTGAGGCCGCAAACTCAGGGTCCCTCTCACATACCTAGAGCTGAGAGAAGCCTCCTCTTGAGGTGCTTGTGGTAAGGTGGTATTCCTCTGGAGTCGAAGCCAGGGACTAACCTGTCATCTCGAGTTGATTTTTGGCCCACGGAGCTCTTTCGTGTTGCTACAGTGACCTCAGGATCCCTCTAGCCTTGAAACAGTGTTCTTGGGGTTTCTCTGGAGTGCCATCAAGGAAATCAAGGCTCCTTTCATGTGTGATGTGCAACACGGAATTGCTCTGCACGCAGTGCAGGGGAATCGGGCCTCATCTCGCGGCGAGGGGGAAGTCTCATGGTTTTTCTCGAGTTGCGGCGGGAACCTGGGGTATATTCTCGAGTTACGACGGGGATGGCCCTTCCACCCACGTGTGTGTTCAGCCATGTCAGGACTCCTGCCTAGTTGCGATGGACAACTCGGGATTCTCCTCGAGGCTTGGCAGGGCAATTGGAACGCCTCTCCAGCTGAGGCGGGAGACCAAGGGTCCCTTTCCACGTGCCACAAGAATCCAGGGACTCCTATCAAGTTTCACGAGGAGTCAGGCATCGTCTCCTTTGGAGGCACTGATCTCCGCGTACCTCTGAAGTTTTCAAAGGATGTGAGGCCTCCGGTCGCGATGAGGTGGGGAACTAGGTCTTTCTCTGTGGTCTCCAGAGGGGATTCAGTCATCCTTTCTTCTTGGGAGATTCAAGACGAGCCTGCATTCAAGTCACTGCAGGGATATCCGGCCTTATTTCGAGTCAGGGCATCGCGGTGTCCATTCCACTTGAGGCCGCAAACTCAGGGTCCCTCTCACATACCTAGAGCTGAGAGAAGCCTCCTCTTGAGGTGCTTGTGGTAAGGGGTATTCCTCTGGAGACGAATCCAGGGACTAACCTCTCTTTTCGAGTTGATTTTTGGTCCACAGATTTCTTTCGTGTTGCTACAGTGACCTCAGGATCCCTCTATCCTTGAAACAGTGTTCTTGGGGTTTCTCTGGAGTGCCATCAAGGAAATCAAGGCTCCTTTCATGTGTGATGTGCAAGACGGAATTGCTCTGCACGCAGTACAGGGGAATCGGGCCTCATCTCGCATCGAGGGGGAAGTCTCATGGTTTTTCTCGAGTTGCGGCGGGAACCTGGGGTATATTCTCGAGTTACGACGGGGATGGCCCTTCCACCCACGTGTTTGTTCAGCCACGTCAGGACTCCTGCCTAGTTGCGAGGGACAACTCTGGATTCTCCTCGAGGCTTGGCAGGGCAATTGGGACGCCTCTCCAGCTGAGGCGGGAGACCAAGGGTCCCTTTCCACGTGCCACAAAAATCCTGGGACTCCTATCAAGATTCACGAGGAGTCAGGCATCGTCTCCTTTGGAGGCACTGATCTCCGCGTACCTCTGGAGTTTTCAAAGGATGTGAGGCCTCCGGTCGCGATGAGGTGGGGAACTAGGTGTTTCTCTGTGGTCTCCACAGGGGATTCAGACATCCTTTCTTCTTGGGAGATGCAAGACGAGCCTGCATTCAAGTCACTGCAGGGATATCCGGCCTTATTTCGAGTCAGGGCATCGCGGTGTCCATTCCACTTGAGGCCGCAAACTCAGGATCCCTCTCACATACCTAGAGCTGAGAGAAGCCTCCTCTTGAGGTGCTTGTGGTAAGGTGGTATTCCTCAGGAGTCGAAGCCAGGGACTAACCTCTCATCTCGTGTTGATTCTTGGTCCACGGAGCTCTTTCGTGTTGCTACAGTGACCTCAGGATCCCTCTATCCTTTAAACAGTGTTCTTGGGGTTTCTCTGGAGTGCCATCGAGGAAATCAAGGCTCCTTTCATGTGTGATGTGCAACACGGAATTGCTCTGCACGCAGTGCAGGGGAATCGGGCCTCATCTCGCGGCGAGGGGGAAGTCTCATGGTTTTTCTCGAGTTGCGGCGGGAACCTGGGGTATATTCTCGAGTTACGACGGGGATGGCCCTTCCACACACGTGTGTGTTCAGCCATGTCAGGACTCCTGCCTAGTTGCGAGGGACAACTCTGGATTCTCCTCGAGGCTTGGCAGGGCAATTGGGACGCCTCTCCAGCTGAGGCGGGAGACCAAGTGTCCCTTTCCAAGTGCCACAGGAATCCTGGGACTCCTATCAAGTTTCACGAGGAGTCAGGCATCGTCTCCTTTGGAGGCACTGATCTCCGCGTACCTCTGGAGTTTTCAAAGGATGTGAGGCTATCGGTCGCGATGAGGTGGGGAACTCAGTCTTTCTCTGTGCTTTCCACAGGGGATTCAGACATCCTTTCGTCCTGGGAGATGCAAGACGAGCCTGCATTGAAGTCACTGCAGGGATATCCGGCCTTATTTCGAGTCAGGGCATCGCGGTGTCCATTCCACTTGAGGCCGCAAACTCAGGGTCCCTCTCACATACCTAGAGCTGAGAGAAGCCTCCTCTTGAGGTGCTTGTGGTAAGGTGGTATTCCTCTGGAGACGAATCCAGGGACTAACCTCTCTTTTCGAGTTGATTTTTGGTCCACAGAGTTCTTTCGTGTTGCTACAGTGACCTCAGGATCCCTCTATCCTTGAAACAGTGTTCTTGGGGTTTCTCTGGAGTGCCATCAAGGAAATCAAGGCTCCTTTCATGTGTGATGTGCAAGACGGAATTGCTCTGCACGCAGTACAGAGGAATCGGGCCTCATCTCGCATCGAGTGGGCAGTCTCATGGTTTTTCTCGAGTTGCGGCGGGAACCTGGGGTATATTCTCGAGTTACGACGGGGATGGCCCTTCCACCCACGTGTTTGTTCAGCCACGTCAGGACTCCTGCCTAGTTGCGAGGGACAACTCGGGATTCTCCTCGAGGCTTGGCAGGGCAATTGGAACGCCTCTCCAGCTGAGGCGGGAGACCAAGTGTCCCTTTCCACGTGCCACAAGAATCCAGGGACTCCTATCAAGTTTCACGAGGAGTCAGGCATCGTCTCCTTTGGAGGCACTGATCTCCGCGTACCTCTGTAGTTTTCAAAGGATGTGAGGCCTCCGGTCGCGATGAGGTGAGGAACTAGGTGTTTCTCTGTGGTCTCCACAGGGGATTCAGACATCCTTTCTTCTTGGGAGATGCAAGACGAGCCTGCATTCAAGTCACTGCAGGGATATCCGGCCTTATTTCGAGTCAGAGCATCGCAGTGTCCATTCCACTTGAGGCCGCAAACTCAGGATCCCTCTCACATACCTAGAGCTGAGAGAAGCCTCCTCTTGAGGTGCTTGTGGTAAGGTGGTATTCCTCTGGAGTCGAAGCGAGGGACTAACCTCTCATCTTGAGTTGATTTTTGGTCCAGGGAGCTCTTTCGTGTTGCTACAGTGACCTCAGGATCCCTCTAGCCTTGTAACAGTGTTCTTGGGGTTTCTCTGGAGTGCCATGAAGGAAATCAAGTTTCCTTTCATGTGTGATGTGCAACACAGAATTGCTCTGCACGCAGTGCAGGGGAATCGGGCCTCATCTCGCGGCGAGGGGGAAGTCTCATGGTTTTTCTCGAGTTGCGGCGGGAACCTGGGGTATATTCTCGAGTTACGACGGGGATGGCCCTTCCACACACGTGTTTGTTCAACCACGTCAGGACTCTTGCCTAGTTGCGAGACACAACTCGGGATTCTCCTCGAGGCTTGGCAAGGCAATTGGGACGCCTCTCCAGCTGAGGCGGGAGACCAAGGGTCCCTTTCCACGTGCCACAGGAATCCTGGGACTCCTATCAAGTTTCACGAGGAGTCAGGCATCGTCTCCTTTGGAGGCACTGATCTCCGCGTACCTCTGGAGTTTTCAAAGGATGTGAGGCCTCCGGTCGCGATGAGGTGGGGAACTAAGTCTTTCTCTGTGCTTTCCACAGGGGATTCAGACATCCTTTCGTCCTGGGAGATACAAGACGAGCCTGCATGAAGTCACTGCAGGGATATCCGCCCTTATTTCGAGTCAGGGCATCGCGGTGTCCATTCCACTTGAGGCCGCAAACTCAGGGTCCCTCTCACATACCTAGAGCTGAGAGAAGCGTCCTCTTGAGGTGCTTGTGGTAAGGTGGTATTCCTCTGGAGAAGAATCCAGGGACTAACCTCTCTTTTCGAGTTGATTTTTGGTCCACAGAGTTCTTTCGTGTTGCTACAGTGACCTCAGGATCCCTCTATCCTTGAAACAGTGTTCTTGGGGTTTCTCTGGAGTGCCATCAAGGAAATCAAGGCTCCTTTCATGTGTGATGTGCAAGACGGAATTGCTCTGCACGCAGTACAGGGGAATCGGGCCTCATCTCGCATCGAGGGGGACGTCTCATGGTTTTTCTCGAGTTGCGGCGGGAACCTGGGGTATATTCTCGAGTTACGACGGGGATGGCCCTTCCACCCACGTGTTTGTTCAGCCACGTCAGGACTCCTGCCTAGTTGCGAGGGACAACTCGGGATTCTCCTCGAGGCTTTGCAGGGCAATTGGAACGCCTCTCCAGCTGAGGCGGGAGACCAAGGTGTCCCTTTCCACGTGCCACAAGAATCCTGGGACTCCTATCAAGGTTCACGAGGAGTCAGGCATCGTCTCCTTTGGAGGCACTGATCTCCGCGTACCTCTGGAGTTTTCAAAGGATGTGAGGCCTCCGGTCGCGATGAGGTGGGGAACTAGGTGTTTCTCTGTGGTCTCCACAGGGGATTCAGACATCCTTTCTTCTTGGGAGATGCAAGACGAGCCTGCATTCAAGTCACTGCAGGGATATCCGGCCTTATTTCGAGTCAGGGCATCGCGGTGTCCATTCCACTTGAGGCCGCAAACTCTGGATCCCTCTCACATACCTAGAGCTGAGAGAAGCCTCCTCTTGAGGTGCTTGTGGTAAGGGGGTATTCCTCTGGAGTCGAAGCCAGGGACTAACCTCTCATCTCGAGTTGATTTTTGGTCCTCGGAGCTCTTTCGTGTTGCTACAGTGACCTCAGGATCCCTCTAGCCTTGAAACAGTGTTCTTGGGGTTTCTCTGGAGTGCCATCAAGGAAATCAAGTTTCCTTTCATGTGTGATGTGCAACACAGAATTGCTCTGCACGCAGTGTAGGGGAATCGGGCCTCATCTCGCATCGAGGGGGAAGTCTCATGGTTTTTCTCGAGTTGCGGCGGGAACCTGGGGTATATTCTCGAGTTACGACGGGGATGGCCCTTCCACACACGTGTTTGTTCAGCCACGTCAGGACTCTTGCCTAGTTGCGAGACACAACTCGGGATTCTCCTCGAGGCTTGGCAAGGCAATTGGGACGCCTCTCCAGCTGAGGCGGGAGACCAAGGGTCCCTTTCCACGTGCCACAGGAATCCTGGGACTCCTATCAAGTTTCACGAGGAGTCAGGCATCGTCTCCTTTGGAGGCACTGATCTCCGCGTACCTCTGGAGTTTTCAAAGGATGTGAGGCCTCCGGTCGCGATGAGGTGGGGAACTAGGTCTTTCTCTGTGGTCTCCACAGGGGATTCAGACATCCTTTCATCTTGGGAGATGCAAGACGAGCCTGCATTCAAGTCACTGCAGGGATATCCAGCCTTATTTCGCGTCAGGGCATCGCGGTGTCCATTCCACTTGAGGCCGCAAACTCAGGGTCCCTCTCACATACCTAGAGCTGAGAGAAGCCTCCTCTTGAAGTACTTGTGGTAAGGTGGTATTCCTCTGGAGTCGAAGCCAGGGACTAACCTCTCATCTCGAGTTGATTTTTGGCCCACGGAGCTCTTTCGTGTTGCTACAGTGACCTCAGGATCCTTCTAGCCTTGAAACAGTGTTCTTGGGGTTTCTCTGGAGTGCCATCAAGGAAATCAAGGCTCCTTTCATGTGTGATGTGAAACACGGAATTGCTCTGCACGCAGTGCAGGGGAATCGGGCCTCATCTTGTGGCGAGGGGGAAGTCTCATGGTTTTTCTCGAGCTGCGGCGGGAACCTGGGGAATATTCTCGAGTTACGACGGGGATGGCCCTTCCACCCACGTGTTTCTTCAGCAACGTCAGGACTCCTGCCTAGTTACGAGGGACAACTCTGGATTCTCCTCGATGCTTGGCAGGGCAATTGGGACGCCTCTCCAGCTGAGGCGGGAGACCAAGTGTCCCTTTCCAAGTGCCACAGGAATCCTGGGACTCCTATCAAGTTTCACGAGGAGTCAGGCATCGTCTCCTTTGGAGGCACTGATCTCCGCGTACCTCTGGAGTTTTCAAAGGATGTGAGGCTATTGGTCGCGATGAGGTGGGGAACTAAGTCTTTCTCTGTGCTTTCCACAGGGGATTCAGACATCCTTTCGTCCTGGGAGATGCAAGACGAGCCTGCATTGAAGTCACTGCAGGGATATCCGGCCTTATTTCGAGTCAGGGCATCGCGGTGTCCATTCCACTTGAGGCCGCAAACTCAGGGTCCCTCTCACATACCTAGAGCTGAGAGAAGCCTCCTCTTGAGGTGCTTGTGGTAAGGTGGTATTCCTCTGGAGACGAATCCAGGGACTAACCTCTCTTTTCGAGTTGATTTTTGGTCCACAGAGTTCTTTCGTGTTGCTACAGTGACCTCAGGATCCCTCTATCCTTGAAACAGTGTTCTTGGGGTTTCTCTGGAGTGCCATCAAGGAAATCAAAGCTCCTTTCATGTGTGATGTGCAAGACGGAATTGCTCTGCACGCAGTACAGGGGAATCGGGCCTCATCTCGCATCGAGGGGGAAGTCTCATGGTTTTTCTCGAGTTGCGGCGGGAACCTGGGGTATATTCTCGAGTTACGACGGGGATGGCCCTTCCACCCACGTGTTTCTTCAGCGACGTCAGGACTCCTGCCTAGTTGCGAGGGACAACTCTGGATTCTCCTCGAGGCTTGGCAGGGCAATTGGGACGCCTCTCCAGCTGAGGCGGGAGACCAAGTGTCCCTTTCCAAGTGCCACAGGAATCCTGGGACTCCTATAAAGTTTCACGAGGAGTCAGGCATCGTCTCCTTTGGAGGCACTGATCTCCGCGTACCTCTGGAGTTTTCAAAGGATGTGAGGCTGTCGGTCGCGATGAGGTGGGGAACTAAGTCTTTCTCTGTGCTTTCCACAGGGGATTCAGACATCCTTTCGTCCTGGGAGATGCAAGACGAGCCTGCATTGAAGTCACTGCAGGGATATCCGGCCTTATTTCGAGTCAGGGCATCGCGGTGTCCATTCCACTTGAGGCCGCAAACTCAGGGTCCCTCTCACATACCTAGAGCTGAGAGAAGCGTCCTCTTGAGGTGCTTGTGGTAAGGTGGTATTCCTCTGGAGACGAATCCAGGGACTAACCTCTCTTTTCGAGTTGATTTTTGGTCCACAGAGTTCTTTCGTGTTGCTACAGTGACCTCAGGATCCCTCTATCCTTGAAACAGTGTTCTTGGGGTTTCTCTGGAGTGCCATCAAGGAAATCAAGGCTCCTTTCATGTGTGATGTGCAAGACGGAATTGCTCTGCACGCAGTACAGGGGAATCGGGCCTCATCTCGCATTGAGGGGGAAGTCTCATGGTTTTTCTCGAGTTGCGGCGGGAACCTGGGGTATATTCTCGAGTTACGACGGGGATGGCCCTTCCACCCACGTGTTTGTTCAGCCACGTCAGGACTCCTGCCTAGTTGCGAGGGACAACTCGGGATTCTCCTCGAGGCTTGTCAGGGCAATTGGAACGCCTCTCCAGCTGAGGCGGGAGACCAAGGTGTCCCTTTCCACGTGCCACAAGAATCCTGGGACTCCTATCAAGTTTCACGAGGAGTCAGGCATCGTCTCCTTTGGAGGCACTGATCTCCGCGTACCTCTGGAGTTTTCAAAGGATGTGAGGCCTCCGGTCGCGATGAGGTGGGGAACTAGGTGTTTCTCTGTGGTCTCCACAGGGGATTCAGACATCCTTTCTTCTTGGGAGATGCAAGACGAGCCTGCATTGAAGTCACTGCAGGGATATCCGGCCTTATTTCGAGTCAGGGCATCGCGGTGTCCATTCCACTTGAGGCCGCAAACTCTGGATCCCTCTCACATACCTAGAGCTGAGAGAAGCCTCCTCTTGAGGTGCTTGTGGTAAGGTGGTATTCCTCTGGAGTCGAAGCCAGGGACTAACCTCTCATCTCGAGTTGATTTTTGGTCCTCGTAGCTCTTTCGTGTTGCTACAGTGACCTCAGGATCCCTCTAGCCTTGAAACAGTGTTCTTGGGGTTTCTCTGGAGTGCCATCAAGGAAATCAAGTTTCCTTTCATGTGTGATGTGCAACACAGAATTGCTCTGCACGCAGTGCAGGGGAATCGGGCCTCATCTCGCGGCGAGGGGGAAGTCTCATGGTTTTTCTCGAGTTGCGGCGGGAACCTGGGGTATATTCTCGAGTTACGACGGGGATGGCCCTTCCACACACGTGTTTGTTCAGCCACGTCAGGACTCTTGCCTAGTTGCGAGACACAACTCGGGATTCTCCTCGAGGCTTGGCAAGGCAATTGGGACGCCTCTCCAGCTGAGGCGGGAGACCAAGTGTCCCTTTCCACGTGCCACAGGAATCCTGGGACTCCTATCAAGTTTCACGAGGAGTCAGGCATCGTCTCCTTTGGAGGCACTGATCTCCGCGTACCTCTGGAGTTTTCAAAGGATGTGAGGCCTCCGGTCGCGATGAGGTGGGGAACTAGGTCTTTCTCTGTGGTCTCCACAGGGGATTCAGACATCCTTTCATCTTGGGAGATGCAAGACGAGCCTGCATTCAAGTCACTGCAGGGATATCCAGCCTTATTTCGCGTCAGGGCATCGCGGTGTCCATTCCACTTGAGGCCGCAAACTCAGGGTCCCTCTCACATACCTAGAGCTGAGAGAAGCCTCCTCTTGAAGTGCTTGTGGTAAGGTGGTATTCCTCTGGAGTCGAAGCCAGGGACTAACCTCTCATCTCGAGTTGATTTTTGGCCCACGGAGCTCTTTCGTGTTGCTACAGTGACCTCAGGATCCTTCTAGCCTTGAAACAGTGTTCTTGGGGTTTCTCTGGAGTGCCATCAAGGAAATCAAGGCTCCTTTCATGTGTGATGTGAAACACGGAATTGCTCTGCACGCAGTGCAGGGGAATCGGGCCTCATCTTGTGGCGAGGGGGAAGTCTCATGGTTTTTCTCGAGCTGCTGCGGGAACCTGGGGAATATTCTCGAGTTACGACGGGGATGGCCCTTCCACCCACGTGTTTCTTCAGCAACGTCAGGACTCCTGCCTAGTTGCGAGGGTCAACTCTGGATTCTCCTCGATGCTTGGCAGGGCAATTGGGACGCCTCTCCAGCTGAGGCGGGAGACCAAGTGTCCCTTTCCAAGTGCCACAGGAATCCTGGGACTCCTATCAAGTTTCACGAGGAGTCAGGCATCGTCTCCTTTGGAGGCACTGATCTCCGCGTACCTCTGGAGTTTTCAAAGGATGTGTGGCTATCGGTCGCGATGAGGTGGGGAACTAAGTCTTTCTCTGTGCTTTCCACAGGGGATTCAGACATCCTTTCGTCCTGGGAGATGCAAGACGAGCCTGCATTGAAGTCACTGCAGGGATATCCGGCCTTATTTCGAGTCAGGGCATCGCGGTGTCCATTCCACTTGAGGCCGCAAACTCAGGGTCCCTCTCACATACCTAGAGCTGAGAGAAGCCTCCTCTTGAGGTGCTTGTGGTAAGGTGGTATTCCTCTGGAGACGAATCCAGGGACTAACCTCTCTTTTCGAGTTGATTTTTGGTCCACAGAGTTCTTTCGTGTTGCTACAGTGACCTCAGGATCCCTCTATCCTTGAAACAGTGTTCTTGGGGTTTCTCTGGAGTGCCATCAAGGAAATCAAGGCTCCTTTCATGTGTGATGTGCAAGACGGAATTGCTCTGCACGCAGTACAGGGGAATCGGGCCTCATCTCGCATTGAGGGGGAAGTCTCATGGTTTTTCTCGAGTTGCGGCGGGAACCTGGGGTATATTCTCGAGTTACGACGGGGATGGCCCTTCCACCCACGTGTTTGTTCAGCCACGTCAGGACTCCTGCCTAGTTGCGAGGGACAACTCGGGATTCTCCTCGAGGCTTGGCAGGGCAATTGGAACGCCTCTCCAGCTGAGGCGGGAGACCAAGGTGTCCCTTTCCACGTGCCACAAGAATCCTGGGACTCCTATCAAGTTTCACGAGGAGTCAGGCATCGTCTCCTTTGGAGGCACTGATCTCCGCGTACCTCTGGAGTTTTCAAAGGATGTGAGGCCTCCGGTCGCGATGAGGTGGGGAACTAGGTGTTTCTCTGTGGTCTCCACAGGGGATTCAGACATCCTTTCTTCTTGGGAGATGCAAGACGAGCCTGCATTGAAGTCACTGCAGGGATATCCGGCCTTATTTCGAGTCAGGGCATCGCGGTGTCCATTCCACTTGAGGCCGCAAACTCTGGATCCCTCTCACATACCTAGAGCTGAGAGAAGCCTCCTCTTGAGGTGCTTGTGGTAAGGTGGTATTCCTCTGGAGTCGAAGCCAGGGACTAACCTCTCATCTCGAGTTGATTTTTGGTCCTCGGAGCTCTTTCGTGTTGCTACAGTGACCTCAGGATCCCTCTAGCCTTGAAACAGTGTTCTTGGGGTTTCTCTGGAGTGCCATCAAGGAAATCAAGTTTCCTTTCATGTGTGATGTGCAACACAGAATTGCTCTGCACGCAGTGCAGGGGAATCGGGCCTCATCTCGCGGCGAGGGGGAAGTCTCATGGTTTTTCTCGAGTTGCGGCGGGAACCTGGGGTATATTCTCGAGTTACGACGGGGATGGCCCTTCCACACACGTGTTTGTTCAGCCACGTCAGGACTCTTGCCTAGTTGCGAGACACAACTCGGGATTCTCCTCGAGGCTTGGCAAGGCAATTGGGACGCCTCTCCAGCTGAGGCGGGAGACCAAGGGTCCCTTTCCACGTGCCACAGGAATCCTGGGACTCCTATCAAGTTTCAGGAGGAGTCAGGCATCGTCTCCTTTGGAGGCACTGATCTCCGCGTACCTCTGGAGTTTTCAAAGGATGTGAGGCCTCCGGTTGCGATGAGGTGGGGAACTAGGTCTTTCTCTGTGGTCTCCACAGGGGATTCAGACATCCTTTCATCTTGGGAGATGCAAGACGAGCCTGCATTCAAGTCACTGCAGGGATATCCAGCCTTATTTCGCGTCAGGGCATCGCGGTGTCCATTCCACTTGAGGCCGCAAACTCAGGGTCCCTCTCACATACCTAGAGCTGAGAGAAGCCTCCTCTTGAGGTGCTTGTGGTAAGGTGGTATTCCTCTGGAGTCGAAGCCAGGGACTAACCTCTCATCTCGAGTTGATTTTTGGCCCACGGAGCTCTTTCGTGTTGCTACAGTGACCTCAGGATCCTTCTAGCCTTGAAACAGTGTTCTTGGGGTTTCTCTGGAGTGCCATCAAGGAAATCAAGGCTCCTTTCATGTGTGATGTGAAACACGGAATTGCTCTGCACGCAGTGCAGGGGAATCGGGCCTCATCTTGTGGCGAGGGGGAAGTCTCATGGTTTTTCTCGAGCTGCGGCGGGAACCCGGGGTATATTCTCGAATTACGACGGGGATGGCCCTTCCACCCACGTGTTTCTTCAGCAACGTCAGGACTCCTGCCTAGTTGCGAGGGACAACTCTGGATTCTCCTCGATGCTTGGCAGGGCAATTGGGACGCCTCTCCAGCTGAGGCGGGAGACCAAGTGTCCCTTTCCAAGTGCCACAGGAATCCTGGGACTCCTATCAAGTTTCACGAGGAGTCAGGCATCGTCTCCTTTGGAGGCACTGATCTCCGCGTACCTCTGGAGTTTTCAAAGGATGTGAGGCCTCCGGTCGCGATGAGGTGGGGAACTAGGTGTTTCTCTGTGGTCTCCACAGGGGATTCAGACATCCTTTCTTCTTGGGAGATGCAAGACGAGCCTGCATTGAAGTCACTGCAGGGATATCCGGCCTTATTTCGAGTCAGGGCATCGCGGTGTCCATTCCACTTGAGGCCGCAAACTCTGGATCCCTCTCACATACCTAGAGCTGAGAGAAGCCTCCTCTTGAGGTGCTTGTGGTAAGGTGGTATTCCTCTGGAGTCGAAGCCAGGGACTAACCTCTCATCTCGAGTTGATTTTTGGTCCTCGGAGCTCTTTCGTGTTGCTACAGTGACCTCAGGATCCCTCTAGCCTTGAAACAGTGTTCTTGGGGTTTCTCTGGAGTGCCATCAAGGAAATCAAGTTTCCTTTCATGTGTGATGTGCAACACAGAATTGCTCTGCACGCAGTGCAGGGGAATCGGGCCTCATCTCGCGGCGAGGGGGAAGTCTCATGGTTTTTCTCGAGTTGCGGCGGGAACCTGGGGTATATTCTCGAGTTACGACGGGGATGGCCCTTCCACACACGTGTTTGTTCAGCCACGTCAGGACTCTTGCCTAGTTGCGAGACACAACTCGGGATTCTCCTCGAGGCTTGGCAAGGCAATTGGGACGCCTCTCCAGCTGAGGCGGGAGACCAAGGGTCCCTTTCCACGTGCCACAGGAATCCTGGGACTCCTATCAAGTTTCAGGAGGAGTCAGGCATCGTCTCCTTTGGAGGCACTGATCTCCGCGTACCTCTGGAGTTTTCAAAGGATGTGAGGCCTCCGGTTGCGATGAGGTGGGGAACTAGGTCTTTCTCTGTGGTCTCCACAGGGGATTCAGACATCCTTTCATCTTGGGAGATGCAAGACGAGCCTGCATTCAAGTCACTGCAGGGATATCCAGCCTTATTTCGCGTCAGGGCATCGCGGTGTCCATTCCACTTGAGGCCGCAAACTCAGGATCCCTCTCACATACCTAGAGCTGAGAGAAGCCTCCTCTTGAGGTGCTTGTGGTAAGGTGGTATTCCTCAGGAGTCGAAGCCAGGGACTAACCTCTCATCTCGTGTTGATTCTTGGTCCACGGAGCTCTTTCGTGTTGCTACAGTGACCTCAGGATCCCTCTAGCCTTGAAACAGTGTTCTTGGGGTTTCTCTGGAGTGCCATCAAGGAAATCAAGGCTCCTTTCATGTGTGATGTGCAACACGGAATTGCTCTGCACTCAGTGCAGGGGAATCGGGCCTCATCTCGCAGCGAGGGGGAAGTCTCATGGTTTTTCTCGAGTTGCGGCGGGAACCTGGGGAATATTCTCGAGTTACGACGGGGAAGGCCCTTCCACACACGTGTGTGTTCAGCCATGTCAGGACTCCTGCCTAGTTGCGAGGGACAACTCGGGATTCTCCTAGAGGCTTTGCAGGGCAATTGGGACGCCTCTCCATCTGAGGCGGAAGACCAAGGGTCCCTTTCCACGTGCCACAAGAATCCTGGGACTCCTATCAAGTTTCACGAGGAGTCAGGCATCGTCTCCTTTGGAGGCACTGATCTCCGCGTACCTCTGGAGTTTTCAAAGGATGTGAGGCCTCCGGTCGCGATGAGGTGGGGAACTAGGTCTTTCTCTGTGGTCTCCACAGGGGATTCAGACATCCTTTCTTCTTGGGAGATGCAAGACGAGCCTGCATTCCAGTCACTGCAGGGATATCCGGCCTTATTTCGAGTCAGGGCATCGCGGTGTCCATTCCACTTGAGGCCGCAAACTCAGGGTCCCTCTCACATACCTAGAGCTGAGAGAAGCCTCCTCTTGAGGTGCTTGTGGTAAGGTGGTATTCCTCTGGAGTCGAAGCCAGGGACTAACCTCTCATCTCGAGTTGATTTTTGGCCCACGGAGCTCTTTCGTGTTGCTACAGTGACCTCAGGATCCCTCTAGCCTTGAAACAGTGTTCTTGGGGTTTCTCTGGAGTGCCATCAAGGAAATCAAGGCTCCTTTCATGTGTGATGTGCAACACGGAATTGCTCTGCACGCAGTGCAGGGGAATCGGGCCTCATCTCGCGGCGAGGGGGAAGTCTCATGGTTTTTCTCGAGTTGCGGCGGGAACCTGGGGTATATTCTCGAGTTACGACGGGGATGGCCCTTCCACCCACGTGTTTCTTCAGCGACGTCAGGACTCCTGCCTAGTTGCGAGGGACAACTCTGGATTCTCCTCGAGGCTTGGCAGGGCAATTGGGACGCCTCTCCAGCTGAGGCGGGAGACCAAGTGTCCCTTTCCAAGTGCCACAGGAATCCTGGGACTCCTATCAAGTTTCACGAGGAGTCAGGCATCGTCTCCTTTGGAGGCACTGATCTCCGCGTACCTCTGGAGTTTTCAAAGGATGTGAGGCCTCCGGTCGCGATGAGGTGGGGAACTAGGTGTTTCTCTGTGGTCTCCACAGGGGATTCAGACATCCTTTCTTCTTGGGAGATGCAAGACGAGCCTGCATTCAAGTCACTGCAGGGATATCCGGCCTTATTTCGAGTCAGAGCATCGCGGTGTCCATTCCACTTGAGGCCGCAAACTCTGGATCCCTCTCACATACCTAGAGCTGAGAGAAGCCTCCTCTTGAGGTGCTTGTGGTAAGGGGGTATTCCTCTGGAGTCGAAGCCAGGGACTAACCTCTCATCTCGAGTTGATTTTTGGTCCTCGGAGCTCTTTCGTGTTGCTACAGTGACCTCAGGATCCCTCTAGCCTTGAAACAGTGTTCTTGGGGTTTCTCTGGAGTGCCATCAAGGAAATCAAGTTTCCTTTCATGTGTGATGTGCAACACAGAATTGCTCTGCACGCAGTGTAGGGGAATCGGGCCTCATCTCATGGCGAGGGGGAAGTCTCATGGTTTTTCTCGAGTTGCGGCGGGAACCTGGGGTATATTCTCGAGTTACGACGGGGATGGCCCTTCCACACACGTGTTTGTTCAGCCACGTCAGGACTCTTGCCTAGTTGCGAGACACAACTCGGGATTCTCCTCGAGGCTTGGCAAGGCAATTGGGACGCCTCTCCAGCTGAGGCGGGAGACCAAGGGTCCCTTTCCACGTGCCACAGGAATCCTGGGACTCCTATCAAGTTTCACGAGGAGTCAGGCATCGTCTCCTTTGGAGGCACTGATCTCCGCGTACCTCTGGAGTTTTCAAAGGATGTGAGGCCTCCGGTCGCGATGAGGTGGGGAACTAGGTCTTTCTCTGTGGTCTCCACAGGGGATTCAGACATCCTTTCATCTTGGGAGATGCAAGACGAGCCTGCATTCAAGTCACTGCAGGGATATCCAGCCTTATTTCGCGTCAGGGCATCGCGGTGTCCATTCCACTTGAGGCCGCAAACTCAGGGTCCCTCTCACATACCTAGAGCTGAGAGAAGCCTCCTCTTGAAGTACTTGTGGTAAGGTGGTATTCCTCTGGAGTCGAAGCCAGGGACTAACCTCTCATCTCGAGTTGATTTTTGGCCCACGGAGCTCTTTCGTGTTGCTACAGTGACCTCAGGATCCTTCTAGCCTTGAAACAGTGTTCTTGGGGTTTCTCTGGAGTGCCATCAAGGAAATCAAGGCTCCTTTCATGTGTGATGTGAAACACGGAATTGCTCTGCACGCAGTGCAGGGGAATCGGGCCTCATCTTGTGGCGAGGGGGAAGTCTCATGGTTTTTCTCGAGCTGCGGCGGGAACCTGGGGAATATTCTCGAGTTACGACGGGGATGGCCCTTCCACCCACGTGTTTCTTCAGCAACGTCAGGACTCCTGCCTAGTTACGAGGGACAACTCTGGATTCTCCTCGATGCTTGGCAGGGCAATTGGGACGCCTCTCCAGCTGAGGCGGGAGACCAAGTGTCCCTTTCCAAGTGCCACAGGAATCCTGGGACTCCTATCAAGTTTCACGAGGAGTCAGGCATCGTCTCCTTTGGAGGCACTGATCTCCGCGTACCTCTGGAGTTTTCAAAGGATGTGAGGCTATTGGTCGCGATGAGGTGGGGAACTAAGTCTTTCTCTGTGCTTTCCACAGGGGATTCAGACATCCTTTCGTCCTGGGAGATGCAAGACGAGCCTGCATTGAAGTCACTGCAGGGATATCCGGCCTTATTTCGAGTCAGGGCATCGCGGTGTCCATTCCACTTGAGGCCGCAAACTCAGGGTCCCTCTCACATACCTAGAGCTGAGAGAAGCCTCCTCTTGAGGTGCTTGTGGTAAGGTGGTATTCCTCTGGAGACGAATCCAGGGACTAACCTCTCTTTTCGAGTTGATTTTTGGTCCACAGAGTTCTTTCGTGTTGCTACAGTGACCTCAGGATCCCTCTATCCTTGAAACAGTGTTCTTGGGGTTTCTCTGGAGTGCCATCAAGGAAATCAAAGCTCCTTTCATGTGTGATGTGCAAGACGGAATTGCTCTGCACGCAGTACAGGGGAATCGGGCCTCATCTCGCATCGAGGGGGAAGTCTCATGGTTTTTCTCGAGTTGCGGCGGGAACCTGGGGTATATTCTCGAGTTACGACGGGGATGGCCCTTCCACCCACGTGTTTCTTCAGCGACGTCAGGACTCCTGCCTAGTTGCGAGGGACAACTCTGGATTCTCCTCGAGGCTTGGCAGGGCAATTGGGACGCCTCTCCAGCTGAGGCGGGAGACCAAGTGTCCCTTTCCAAGTGCCACAGGAATCCTGGGACTCCTATCAAGTTTCACGAGGAGTCAGGCATCGTCTCCTTTGGAGGCACTGATCTCCGCGTACCTCTGGAGTTTTCAAAGGATGTGAGGCTGTCGGTCGCGATGAGGTGGGGAACTAAGTCTTTCTCTGTGCTTTCCACAGGGGATTCAGACATCCTTTCGTCCTGGGAGATGCAAGACGAGCCTGCATTGAAGTCACTGCAGGGATATCCGGCCTTATTTCGAGTCAGGGCATCGCGGTGTCCATTCCACTTGAGGCCGCAAACTCAGGGTCCCTCTCACATACCTAGAGCTGAGAGAAGCGTCCTCTTGAGGTGCTTGTGGTAAGGTGGTATTCCTCTGGAGACGAATCCAGGGACTAACCTCTCTTTTCGAGTTGATTTTTGGTCCACAGAGTTCTTTCGTGTTGCTACAGTGACCTCAGGATCCCTCTATCCTTGAAACAGTGTTCTTGGGGTTTCTCTGGAGTGCCATCAAGGAAATCAAGGCTCCTTTCATGTGTGATGTGCAAGACGGAATTGCTCTGCACGCAGTACAGGGGAATCGGGCCTCATCTCGCATTGAGGGGGAAGTCTCATGGTTTTTCTCGAGTTGCGGCGGGAACCTGGGGTATATTCTCGAGTTACGACGGGGATGGCCCTTCCACCCACGTGTTTGTTCAGCCACGTCAGGACTCCTGCCTAGTTGCGAGGGACAACTCGGGATTCTCCTCGAGGCTTGTCAGGGCAATTGGAACGCCTCTCCAGCTGAGGCGGGAGACCAAGGTGTCCCTTTCCACGTGCCACAAGAATCCTGGGACTCCTATCAAGTTTCACGAGGAGTCAGGCATCGTCTCCTTTGGAGGCACTGATCTCCGCGTACCTCTGGAGTTTTCAAAGGATGTGAGGCCTCCGGTCGCGATGAGGTGGGGAACTAGGTGTTTCTCTGTGGTCTCCACAGGGGATTCAGACATCCTTTCTTCTTGGGAGATGCAAGACGAGCCTGCATTGAAGTCACTGCAGGGATATCCGGCCTTATTTCGAGTCAGGGCATCGCGGTGTCCATTCCACTTGAGGCCGCAAACTCTGGATCCCTCTCACATACCTAGAGCTGAGAGAAGCCTCCTCTTGAGGTGCTTGTGGTAAGGTGGTATTCCTCTGGAGTCGAAGCCAGGGACTAACCTCTCATCTCGAGTTGATTTTTGGTCCTCGTAGCTCTTTCGTGTTGCTACAGTGACCTCAGGATCCCTCTAGCCTTGAAACAGTGTTCTTGGGGTTTCTCTGGAGTGCCATCAAGGAAATCAAGTTTCCTTTCATGTGTGATGTGCAACACAGAATTGCTCTGCACGCAGTGCAGGGGAATCGGGCCTCATCTCGCGGCGAGGGGGAAGTCTCATGGTTTTTCTCGAGTTGCGGCGGGAACCTGGGGTATATTCTCGAGTTACGACGGGGATGGCCCTTCCACACACGTGTTTGTTCAGCCACGTCAGGACTCTTGCCTAGTTGCGAGACACAACTCGGGATTCTCCTCGAGGCTTGGCAAGGCAATTGGGACGCCTCTCCAGCTGAGGCGGGAGACCAAGTGTCCCTTTCCACGTGCCACAGGAATCCTGGGACTCCTATCAAGTTTCACGAGGAGTCAGGCATCGTCTCCTTTGGAGGCACTGATCTCCGCGTACCTCTGGAGTTTTCAAAGGATGTGAGGCCTCCGGTCGCGATGAGGTGGGGAACTAGGTCTTTCTCTGTGGTCTCCACAGGGGATTCAGACATCCTTTCATCTTGGGAGATGCAAGACGAGCCTGCATTCAAGTCACTGCAGGGATATCCAGCCTTATTTCGCGTCAGGGCATCGCGGTGTCCATTCCACTTGAGGCCGCAAACTCAGGGTCCCTCTCACATACCTAGAGCTGAGAGAAGCCTCCTCTTGAAGTGCTTGTGGTAAGGTGGTATTCCTCTGGAGTCGAAGCCAGGGACTAACCTCTCATCTCGAGTTGATTTTTGGCCCACGGAGCTCTTTCGTGTTGCTACAGTGACCTCAGGATCCTTCTAGCCTTGAAACAGTGTTCTTGGGGTTTCTCTGGAGTGCCATCAAGGAAATCAAGGCTCCTTTCATGTGTGATGTGAAACACGGAATTGCTCTGCACGCAGTGCAGGGGAATCGGGCCTCATCTTGTGGCGAGGGGGAAGTCTCATGGTTTTTCTCGAGCTGCTGCGGGAACCTGGGGAATATTCTCGAGTTACGACGGGGATGGCCCTTCCACCCACGTGTTTCTTCAGCAACGTCAGGACTCCTGCCTAGTTGCGAGGGTCAACTCTGGATTCTCCTCGATGCTTGGCAGGGCAATTGGGACGCCTCTCCAGCTGAGGCGGGAGACCAAGTGTCCCTTTCCAAGTGCCACAGGAATCCTGGGACTCCTATCAAGTTTCACGAGGAGTCAGGCATCGTCTCCTTTGGAGGCACTGATCTCCGCGTACCTCTGGAGTTTTCAAAGGATGTGTGGCTATCGGTCGCGATGAGGTGGGGAACTAAGTCTTTCTCTGTGCTTTCCACAGGGGATTCAGACATCCTTTCGTCCTGGGAGATGCAAGACGAGCCTGCATTGAAGTCACTGCAGGGATATCCGGCCTTATTTCGAGTCAGGGCATCGCGGTGTCCATTCCACTTGAGGCCGCAAACTCAGGGTCCCTCTCACATACCTAGAGCTGAGAGAAGCCTCCTCTTGAGGTGCTTGTGGTAAGGTGGTATTCCTCTGGAGACGAATCCAGGGACTAACCTCTCTTTTCGAGTTGATTTTTGGTCCACAGAGTTCTTTCGTGTTGCTACAGTGACCTCAGGATCCCTCTATCCTTGAAACAGTGTTCTTGGGGTTTCTCTGGAGTGCCATCAAGGAAATCAAAGCTCCTTTCATGTGTGATGTGCAAGACGGAATTGCTCTGCACGCAGTACAGGGGAATCGGGCCTCATCTCGCATCGAGGGGGAAGTCTCATGGTTTTTCTCGAGTTGCGGCGGGAACCTGGGGTATATTCTCGAGTTACGACGGGGATGGCCCTTCCACCCACGTGTTTCTTCAGCGACGTCAGGACTCCTGCCTAGTTGCGAGGGACAACTCTGGATTCTCCTCGAGGCTTGGCAGGGCAATTGGGACGCCTCTTCAGCTGAGGCGGGAGACCAAGTGTCCCTTTCCAAGTGCCACAGGAATCCTGGGACTCCTATCAAGTTTCACGAGGAGTCAGGCATCGTCTCCTTTGGAGGCACTGATCTCCGCGTACCTCTGGAGTTTTCAAAGGATGTGAGGCTGTCGGTCGCGATGAGGTGGGGAACTAAGTCTTTCTCTGTGCTTTCCACAGGGGATTCAGACATCCTTTCGTCCTGGGAGATGCAAGACGAGCCTGCATTGAAGTCACTGCAGGGATATCCGGCCTTATTTCGAGTCAGGGCATCGCGGTGTCCATTCCACTTGAGGCCGCAAACTCAGGGTCCCTCTCACATACCTAGAGCTGAGAGAAGCGTCCTCTTGAGGTGCTTGTGGTAAGGTGGTATTCCTCTGGAGACGAATCCAGGGACTAACCTCTCTTTTCGAGTTGATTTTTGGTCCACAGAGTTCTTTCGTGTTGCTACAGTGACCTCAGGATCCCTCTATCCTTGAAACAGTGTTCTTGGGGTTTCTCTGGAGTGCCATCAAGGAAATCAAGGCTCCTTTCATGTGTGATGTGCAAGACGGAATTGCTCTGCACGCAGTACAGGGGAATCGGGCCTCATCTCGCATCGAGGGGGAAGTCTCATGGTTTTTCTCGAGTTGCGGCGGGAACCTGGGGTATATTCTCGAGTTACGACGGGGATGGCCCTTCCACCCACGTGTTTGTTCAGCCACGTCAGGACTCCTGCCTAGTTGCGAGGGACAACTCTGGATTCTCCTCGAGGCTTGGCAGGGCAATTGGAACGCCTCTCCAGCTGAGGCGGGAGACCAAGGGTCCCTTTCCACGTGCCACAAGAATCCTGGGACTCCTATCAAGTTTCACGAGGAGTCAGGCATCGTCTCCTTTGGAGGCACTGATCTCCGCGTACCTCTGGAGTTTTCAAAGGATGTGAGGCTATCGGTCGCGATGCGGTGGGGAACTAGGTCTTTCTCTGTGGTCTCCACAGGGGATTCAGACATCCTTTCTTCTTGGGAGATGCAAGACGAGCCTGCATTCAAGTCACTGCAGGGATATCCGGCCTTATTTCGAGTCAGGGCATCGCGGTGTCCATTCCACTTGAGCCCGCAAACTCAGGATCCCTCTCACATACCTAGAGCTGAGAGAAGCCTCCTCTTGAGG
Organism: Cervus elaphus; assembly: GCF_910594005.1. NCBI lineage: Eukaryota > Metazoa > Chordata > Mammalia > Artiodactyla > Cervidae > Cervus > Cervus elaphus. Next base: position 753,849 of record NW_025316689.1, on the reverse strand, counting down.
TGCTTGTGGTAAGGTGGTATTCCTCAGGAGTCGAAGCCAGGGACTAACCTCTCATCTCGTGTTGATTCTTGGTCCACGGAGCTCTTTCGTGTTGCTACAGTGACCTCAGGATCCCTCTATCCTTGAAACAGTGTTCTTGGGGTTTCTCTGGAGTGCCATCAAGGAAATCAAGGCTCCTTTCATGTGTGATGTGCAACACGGAATTGCTCTGCACGCAGTGCAGGGGAATCGGGCCTCATCTCGCGGCGAGGGGGAAGCCTCATGGTTTTTCTCGAGTTGCGGCGGGAACCTGGGGTATATTCTCGAGTTACGACGGGGATGGCCCTTCCACACACGTGTGTGTTCAGCCATGTCAGGACTCCTGCCTAGTTGCGAGGGACAACTCGGGATTCTCCTCGAGGTTTTGCAGGGCAATTGGGACGCCTCTCCAGCTGAGGCGGGAGACCAAGTGTCCCTTTCCACGTGCCACAGGAATCCTGGGTCTCCTATCAAGTTTCACGAGGAGTCAGGCATCGTCTCCTTTGGAGGCACTGATCTCCGCATACCTCTGGTGTTTTCAAAGGATTTGAGGCCTCCTGTCGCGATGAGGTGGGGAACTAGGTCTTTCTCTGTGGTCTCCACAGGGGATTCAGACACCCTTTCCTCTTGGGAGATGCAAGACGAGCCTGCATTCCAGTCACTGCAGGGATATCCGGCCGTATTTCGAGTCAGGGCATCGCGGTGTCCATTCCACTTGAGGCCGCAAACTCAGGGTCCCTCTCACATACCTAGAGCTGAGAGAAGCCTTCTCTTGAGGTGCTTGTGGTAAGGTGGTATTCCTCTGGAGTCGAAGCCAGGGACTAACCTCTCATCTCGAGTTGATTTTTGGTCCACGGAGCTCTTTCGTGTTGCTACAGTGACCTCAGGATCCCTCTAGCCTTGAAACAGTGTTCTTGGGGTTTCTCTGGAGTGCCATGAAGGAAATCAAGGCTCCCTTCATGTGTGATGTGCAACACAGAATTGCTCTGCACGCAGTGCAGGGGAATCGGGCCTCATCTCGCGGCGAGGGGGAAGTCTCATTGTTTTTCTCGAGTTGCGGCGGGAACCTGGGGTATATTCTCGAGTTACGACGGGGATGGCCCTTCCACACACGTGTTTGTTCAGCCACGTTAGGACTCTTGCCTAGTTCCGAGGGACAACTCGGGATTCTCCTCGAGGCTTGGCAAGGCAATTGGGACGCCTCTCCAGCTGAGGCGGGAGACCAAGGGTCCCTTTCCACGTGCCACAGGAATCCTGGGACTCCTATCAAGTTTCACGAGGAGTCAGGCATCGTCTCCTTTGGAGGCACTGATCTCCGCGTACCTCTGGAGTTTTCAAAGGATGTGAGGCCTCCGGTCGCGATGAGGTGGGGAACTAGGTCTTTCTCTGTGGTCTCCACAGGGGATTCAGACATCCTTTCATCTTGGGAGATGCAAGACGAGCCTGCATTCAAGTCACTGCAGGGATATCCGGCCTTATTTCGCGTCAGGGCATCGCGGTGTCCATTCCACTTGAGGCCGCAAACTCAGGGTCCCTCTCACATACCTAGAGCTGAGAGAAGCCTCCTCTTGAGGTGCTTGTGGTAAGGTGGTATTCCTCTGGGGTCGAAGCCAGGGACTAACCTCTCATCTCGAGTTGATTTTTGGCCCACGGAGCTCTTTCGTGTTGCTACAGTGACCTCAGGATCCCTCTAGCCTTGAAACAGTGTTCTTGGGTTTTCTCTGGAGTGCCATCAAGGAAATCAAGGCTCCTTTCATGTGTGATGTGCAACACGGAATTGCTCTGCACGCAGTGCAGGGGAATCGGGCCTCATCTCACGGCGAGGGGGAAGTCTCATGGTTTTTCTCGAGTTGCGGCGGGAACCTGGGGTATATTCTCGAGTTACGAAGGGGATGGCCCTTCCACCCACGTGTTTCTTCAGCGACGTCAGGACTCCTGCCTAGTTGCGAGGGACAACTCTGGATTCTCCTCGAGGCTTGGCAGGGCAATTGGGACGCCTCTCCAGCTGAGGCGGGAGACCAAGTGTCCCTTTCCAAGTGCCACAGGAATCCTGGGACTCCTATCAAGTTTCACGAGGAGTCAGGCGTCGTCTCCTTTGGAGGCACTGATCTCCGCGTACCTCTGGAGTTTTCAAAGGATGTGAGGCTATCGGTCGCGATGAGGTGGGGAACTAAGTCTTTCTCTGTGTTTTCCACAGGGGATTCAGACATCCTTTCGTCCTGGGAGATGCAAGACGAGCCTGCATTGAAGTCACTGCAGGGATATCCGGCCTTATTTCGAGTCAGGGCATCGCGGTGTCCATTCCACTTGAGGCCGCAAACTCAGGGTCCCTCTCACATACCTAGAGCTGAGAGAAGCCTCCTCTTGAGGTGCTTGTGGTAAGGTGGTATTCCTCTGGAGACGAATCCAGGGACTAACCTCTCTTTTCGAGTTGATTTTTGGTCCACAGAGTTCTTTCGTGTTGCTACAGTGACCTCAGGATCCCTCTATCCTTGAAACAGTGTTCTTGGGGTTTCTCTGGAGTGCCATCAAGGAAATCAAGGCACCTTTCATGTGTGATGTGCAAGACGGAATTGCTCTGCACGCAGTACAGGGGAATTGGGCCTCATCTCGCATCGAGGGGGAAGTCTCATGGTTTTTCTCGAGTTGCGGCGGGAACCTGGGGTATATTCTCGAGTTACGACGGGGATGGCCCTTCCACCCACGTGTTTGTTCAGCCACGTCAGGACTCCTGCCTAGTTGCGAGGGACAACTCGGGATTCTCCTCGAGGTTTTGCAGGGCAATTGGGACGCCTCTCCAGCTGAGGCGGGAGACCAAGTGTCCCTTTCCACGTGCCACAGGAATCCTGGGTCTCCTATCAAGTTTCACGAGGAGTCAGGCATCGTCTCCTTTGGAGGCACTGATCTCCGCATACCTCTGGTGTTTTCAAAGGATTTGAGGCCTCCTGTCGCGATGAGGTGGGGAACTAGGTCTTTCTCTGTGGTCTCCACAGGGGATTCAGACATCCTTTCGTCTTGGGAGATGCAAGACGAGCCTGCATTCCAGTCACTGCAGGGATATCCGGCCTTATTTCGAGTCAGGGCATCGCGGTGTCCATTCCACTTGAGGCCGCAAACTCAGGGTCCCTCTCACATACCTAGAGCTGAGAGAAGACTTCTCTTGAGGTGCTTGTGGTAAGGTGGTATTCCTCTGGAGTCGAAGCCAGGGACTAACCTCTCATCTCGAGTTGATTTTTGGTCCACGGAGCTCTTTCGTGTTGCTACAGTGACCTCAGGATCCCTCTAGCCTTGAAACAGTGTTCTTGGGGTTTCTCTGGAGTGCCATGAAGGAAATCAAGGCTCCCTTCATGTGTGATGTGCAACACAGAATTGCTCTGCACGCAGTGCAGGGGAATCGGGCCTCATCTCGCGGCGAGGGGGAAGTCCCATGGTTTTTCTCGAGTTGCGGCGGGAACCTGGGGTATATTCTCGAGTTAAGACGGGGATGGCCCTTCCACACACGTGTTTGTTCAGCCACGTTAGGACTCTTGCCTAGTTCCGAGGGACAACTCGGGATTCTCCTCGAGGCTTGGCAAGGCAATTGGGACGCCTCTCCAGCTGAGGCGGGAGACCAAGGGTCCCTTTCCACGTGCCACAGGAATCCTGGGACTCCTATCAAGTTTCACGAGGAGTCAGGCATCGTCTCCTTTGGAGGCACTGATCTCCGCATACCTCTGGAGTTTTCAAAGGATGTGAGGCCTCCGGTCGCGATGAGGTGGGGAACTAGGTCTTTCTCTGTGGTCTCCACAGGGGATTCAGACATCCTTTCATCTTGGGAGATGCAAGACTAGCCTGCATTCAAGTCACTGCAGGGATATCCAGCCTTATTTCGCGTCAGGGCATCGCGGTGTCCATTCCACTTGAGGCCGCAAACTCAGGGTCCCTCTCACATACCTAGAGCTGAGAGAAGCCTCCTCTTGAGGTGCTTGTGGTAAGGTGGTATTCCTCTGGAGTCGAAGCCAGGGACTAACCTCTCATCTCGAGTTGATTTTTGGTCCACGGAGCTCTTTCGTGTTGCTACAGTGACCTCAGGATCCCTCTAGCCTTGAAACAGTGTTCTTGGGGTTTCTCTGGAGTGCCATGAAGGAAATCAAGGCTCCTTTCATGTGTGATGTGCAACACGGAATTGCTCTGCACACAGTGCAGGGGAATCGGGCCTCATCTCGCGGTGAGGGGGAAGTCTCCTGGTTTTTCTCGAGTTGCGGCGGGAACCTGGGGTATATTCTCGAGTTAAGACGGGGATGGCCCTTCCACACACGTGTTTGTTCAGCCACGTCAGGACTCTTGCCTAGTTGCGAGACACAACTCGGGATTCTCCTCGAGGCTTGGCAAGGCAATTGGGACGCCTCTCCAGCTGAGGCGGGAGACCAAGGGTCCCTTTCCACGTGCCACAGGAATCCTGGGACTCCTATCAAGTTTCACGAGGAGTCAGGCATCGTCTCCTTTGGAGGCACTGATCTCCGCGTACCTCTGGAGTTTTCAAAGGATGTGAGGCTATCGGTCGCGATGAGGTGGGGAACTAAGTCTTTCTCTGTGCTTTCCACAGGGGATTCAGACATCCTTTCGTCCTGGGAGATGCAAGACGAGAATGCATTGAAGTCACTGCAGGGATATCCGGCCTTATTTCGAGTCAGGGCATCGCGGTGTCCATTCCACTTGAGGCCGCAAACTCAGGGTCCCTCTCACATACCTAGAGCTGAGAGAAGCCTCCTCTTGAGGTGCTTGTGGTAAGGTGGTATTCCTCTGGAAACGAATCCAGGGACTAACCTCTCTTATCGAGTTGATTTTTGGTCCACAGAGTTCTTTCGTGTTGCTACAGTGACCTCAGGATCCCTCTATCCTTGAAACAGTGTTCTTGGGGTTTCTCTGGAGTGCCATCAAGGAAATCAAGGCTCCTTTCATGTGTGATGTGCAAGACGGAATTGCTCTGCACGCAGTACAGGGGAATCGGGCCTCATCTCGCATCGAGGGGGAAGTCTCATGGTTTTTCTCGAGTTGCGGCGGGAACCTGGGGTATATTCTCGAGTTACGACGGGGATGGCCCTTCCACCCACGTGTTTGTTCAGCCACGTCAGGACTCCTGCCTAGTTGCGAGGGACAAGTCTGGATTCTCCTCGAGGCTTGGCAGGGCAATTGGGACGCCTCTCCAGCTGAGGCGGGAGACCAAGGTTCCCTTTCCACGTGCCACAAGAATCCTGGGACTCCTATCAAGTTTCACGAGGAGTCAGGCATCGTCTCCTTTGGAGGCACTGATCTCCAAAAACCTCTGGAGTTTTCAAAGATTTTGAGGCCTCCTGTCGCGATGAGTTGGGGAACTAGGTCTTTCTCTGTGGTCTCCACAGGGGATTCAGACACGCTTTCGTCTTGGGAGATGCAAGACGAGCCTGCATTCCAGTCACTGCAGGGATATCCGGCCTTATTTCGAGTCAGGGCATCGCGGTGTCAATTCCACTTGAGGCCGCAAACTCAGGATCCCTCTCACATACCTAGAGCTGAGAGAAGCCTCCTCTTGAGGTGCTTGTGGTAAGGTGGTATTCCTCTGGAGTCGAAGCCAGGGACTAACCTCTCATCTCGAGTTGATTTTTGGTCCACGGAGCTCTTTCATGTTGCTACAGTGACCTCAGGATCCCTCTAGCCTTGAAACAGTGTTCTTGGGGTTTCTGTGGAGTGCCATCAAGGAAATCAAGGCTCCTTTCATGTGTGATGTGCAACACGGAATTGCTCTGCACGCAGTGCAGGGTAATCGGGCCTCATCTCGCGGCGAGAGGGAAGTCTCATGGTTTTTCTCGAGTTGCGGCGGGAACCTGGGGTATATTCTCGAGTTACGACGGGGATGGCCCTTCCACCCACGTGTTTGTTCAGCCACGTCAGGACTCCTGCCTAGTTGCGAGGGACAACTCTGGATTCTCCTCGAGGCTTGGCAGGGCAATTGGGACGCCTCTCCAGCTGAGGCGGGAGACCAAGTGTCCCTTTCCAAGTGCCACAGGAATTCTGGGACTCCTATCAAGTTTCACGAGGAGTCAGGCATCGTCTCCTTTGGAGGCACTGATCTCCGCGTACCTCTGGAGTTTTCAAAGGATGTGAGGCTATCGGTCGCGATGAGGTGGGGAACTAAGTCTTTCTCTGTGCTTTCCACTGGGGATTCAGACATCCTTTCGTCCTGGGAGATGCAAGACGAGCCTGCATTGAAGTCACTGCAGGGATATCCGGCCTTATTTCGAGTCAGGGCATCACGGTGTCCATTCCACTTGAGGCCGTAAACTCAGGGTCCCTCTCACATACCTAGAGCTGAGAGAAGCCTCCTCTTGAGGTGCTTGTGGTAAGGTGGTATTCCTATGGAGACGAATCCAGGGAATAACCTCTCTTTTCGAGTTGATTTTTGGTCCACAGAGTTCTTTCATGTTGCTACAGTGACCTCAGGATCCCTCTATCCTTGAAACAGTGTTCTTGGGGTTTCTCTGGAGTGCCATCAAGGAAATCAAGGCTCCTTTCATGTGTGATGTGCAAGACGGAATTGCTCTGCACGCAGTACAGGGGAATTGGGCCTCATCTCGCATCGAGGGGGAAGTCTCATGGTTTTTCTCGAGTTGCGGCGGGAACCTGGGGTATATTCTCGAGTTACGACGGGGATGGCCCTTCCACCCACGTGTTTGTTCAGCCACGTCAGGACTCCTGCCTAGTTGCGAGGGACAACTCGGGATTCTCCTCGAGGCTTGGCAGGGCAATTGGAACGCCTCTCCAGCTGAGGCGGGAGACCAAGGGTCCCTTTCCACGTGCCACAAGAATCCTGGGACTCCTATCAAGTTTCACGAGGAGTCAGGCATCGTCTCCTTTGAAGGCACTGATCTCCGCGTACCTCTGGAGTTTTCAAAGGATGTGAGGCCTCCTGTCGCGATGAGGTGGGGAACTAGGTCTTTCTCTGTGGTCTCCACAGGGGATTCAGACATCCTTTCTTCTTGGGAGATGCAAGACGAGCCTGCATTCAAGTCACTGCAGGGATATCCGGCCTTATTTCGAGTCAGGGCATCGCGGTGTCCATTCCACTTGAGGCCGCAAACTCAGGGTCCCTCTCACATACCTAAAGCTGAAAGAAGCCTCCTCTTGAGGTGCTTGTGGTAAGGTGGTATTCCTCTGGAGTCGAAGCCAGGGACTAACCTCTCATCTCGAGTTGATTTTTGGCCCACGGAGCTCTTTCGTGTTGCTACAGTGACCTCAGGATCCCTCTAGCCTTGAAACAGTGTTCTTGGGGTTTCTCTGGAGTGCCATCAAGGAAATCAAGGCTCCTTTCATGTGTGATGTGCAACACGGAATTGCTCTGCACGCAGTGCAGGGGAATTGGGCCTCATCTCGCGGCTAGGGGGAAGTCTCATGGTTTTTCTCGAGTTGCGGCGGGAACCTGGGGTATATTCTCGAGTTACGACGGGGATGGCCCTTCCACCCACGTGTTTCTTCAGCGACGTCAGGACTCCTGCCTAGTTGCGGGGGACAACTCTGGATTCTCCTCGAGGCTTTGCAGGGCAATTGGGACGCCTCTCCAGCTGAGGCGGGAGACCAAGGGTCCCTTTCCACGTGCCACAGGAATCCTGGGTCTCCTATCAAGTTTCACGAGGAGTCAGGCATCGTCTCCTTTGAAGGCACTGATCTCCGCGTACCTCTGGAGTTTTCAAAGGATGTGAGGCTATCGGTCGCGATGAGGTGGGGAACTAGGTCTTTCTCTGTGGTCTCCACAGGGGATTCAGACATCCTTTCTTCTTGGGAGATGCAAGACGAGCCTGCATTCAAGTCACTGCAGGGATATCCGGCCTTATTTCGAGTCAGGGCATCGCGGTGTCCATTCCACTTGAGGCCGCAAACTCAGGATCCCTCTCACATACCTAGAGCTGAGAGAAGCCTCCTCTTGAGGTGCTTGTGGTAAGGTGGTATTCCTCAGGAGTCGAAGCCAGGGACTAACCTCTCATCTCGTGTTGATTCTTGGTCCACGGAGCTCTTTCGTTTTGCTACAGTGACCTCAGGATCCCTCTAGCCTTGAAACAGTGTTCTTGGGGTTTCTCTGGAGTGCCATCAAGGAAATCAAGGCTCCTTTCATGTGTGATGTGCAACACGGAATTGCTCTGCACGCAGTGCAGGGGAATCGGGCCTCATCTCGCGGCGAGGGGGAAGCCTCATGGTTTTTCTCGAGTTGCGGCGGGAACCTGGGGTATATTCTCGAGTTACGACGGGGATGGCCCTTCCACACACGTGTGTGTTCAGCCATGTCAGGACTCCTGCCTAGTTGCGAGGGACAACTCGGGATTCTCCTCGAGGTTTTGCAGGGCAATTGGGACGCCTCTCCAGCTGAGGCGGGAGACCAAGTGTCCCTTTCCACGTGCCACAGGAATCCTGGGTCTCCTATCAAGTTTCACGAGGAGTCAGGCATCGTCTCCTTTGGAGGCACTGATCTCCGCGTACATCCGGAGTTTTCAAAGGATTTGAGGCCTCCTGTCGCGATGAGGTGGGGAACTAGGTCTTTCTCTGTGGTCTCCACAGGGGATTCAGACATCCTTTCATCTTGGGAGATGCAAGACGAGCCTGCATTGAAGTCACTGCAGGGATATCCGGCCTTATTTCGAGTCAGGGCATCGGGGTGTCCATTCCACTTGAGGCCGCAAACTCAGGGTCCCTCTCACATACCTAGAGCTGAGAGAAGCCTTCTCTTGAGGTGCTTGTGGTAAGGTGGTATTCCTCTGGAGTCGAAGCCAGGGACTAACCTCTCATCTCGAGTTGATTTTTGGTCCACGGAGCTCTTTCGTGTTGCTACAGTGACCTCAGGATCCCTCTAGCCTTGAAACAGTGTTCTTGGGGTTTCTCTGGAGTGCCATGAAGGAAATCAAGGCTCCCTTCATGTGTGATGTGCAACACAGAATTGCTCTACACGCAGTGCAGGGGAATCGGGCCTTATCTCGCGGCGAGGGGGAAGTCTCATGGTTTTTCTCGAGTTGCGGCGGGAACCTGGGGTATATTCTCGAGTTAAGACGGGGATGGCCCTTCCACACACGTGTATGTTCAGCCACGTCAGGACTCTTGCCTAGTTCCGAGGGACAACTCGGGATTCTCCTCGAGGCTTGGCAAGGCAATTGGGACGCCTCTCCAGCTGAGGCGGGAGACCAAGGGTCCCTTTCCACGTGCCACAGGAATCCTGGGACTCCTATCAAGTTTCACGAGGAGTCAGGCATCGTCTCCTTTGGAGGCACTGATCTCCGCGTACCTCTGGAGTTTTCAAAGGATGTGAGGCCTCCGGTCGCGATGAGGTGGGGAACTAGTTCTTTCTCTGTGGTCTCCACAGGGGATTCAGACACGCTTTCGTCTTGGGAGATGCAAGACGAGCCTGCATTCCAGTCACTGCAGGGATATCCGGCCTTATTTCGAGTCAGGGCATCGCGGTGTCCATTCCACTTGAGGCCGCAAACTCAGGATCCCTCTCACATACCTAGAGCTGAGAGAAGCCTCCTCTTGAGGTGCTTGTGGTAAGGTGGTATTCCTCTGGAGTCGAAGCCAGGGACTAACCTCTCATCTCGAGTTGATTTTTAGCCCACGGAGCTCTTTCATGTTGCTACAGTGACCTCAGGATCCCTCTAGCCTTGAAACAGTGTTCTTGGGGTTTCTCTGGAGTGCCATCAAGGAAATCAAGGCTCCTTTCATGTGTGATGTGCAAGACGGAATTGCTCTGCACGCAGTGCAGGGGAATCGGGCCTCATCTCGCGGCGAGAGGGAAGTCTCATGGTTTTTCTCGAGTTGCGGCGGGAACCTGGGGTATATTCTCGAGTTACGACGGGGATGGCCCTTCCACCCACGTGTTTGTTCAGCCACGTCAGGACTCCTGCCTAGTTGCGAGGGACAACTCTGGATTCTCCTCGAGGCTTGGCAGGGCAATTGGGACGCCTCTCCAGCTGAGGCGGGAGACCAAGTGTCCCTTTCCAAGTGCCACAGGAATTCTGGGACTCCTATCAAGTTTCACGAGGAGTCAGGCATCGTCTCCTTTGGAGGCACTGATCTCCGCGTACCTCTGGAGTTTTCAAAGGATGTGAGGCTATCGGTCGCGATGAGGTGGGGAACTAAGTCTTTCTCTGTGCTTTCCACAGGGGATTCAGACATCCTTTCGTCCTGGGAGATGCAAGACGAGCCTGCATTGAAGTCACTGCAGGGATATCCGGCCTTATTTTGAGTCAGGGCATCACGGTGTCCATTCCACTTGAGGCCGCAAACTCAGGGTCCCTCTCACATACCTAGAGCTGAGAGAAGCCTCCTCTTGAGGTGCTTGTGGTAAGGTGGTATTCCTATGGAGACGAATCCAGGGAATAACCTCTTTTTTCGAGTTGATTTTTGGTCCACAGAGTTCTTTCGTGTTGCTACAGTGACCTCAGGATCCCTCTATCCTTGAAACAGTGTTCTTGGGGTTTCTCTGGAGTGCCATCAAGGAAATCAAGGCTCCTTTCATGTGTGATGTGCAAGACGGAATTGCTCTGCACGCAGTACAGGGGAATTGGGCCTCATCTCGCATCGAGGGGGAAGTCTCATGGTTTTTCTCGAGTTGCGGCGGGAACCTGGGGTATATTCTCGAGTTACGACGGGGATGGCCCTTCCACCCACGTGTTTGTTCAGCCACGTCATGACTCCTGCCTAGTTGCGAGGGACAACTCGGGATTCTCCTCGAGGCTTGGCAAGGCAATTGGGACGCCTCTCCAGCTGAGGCGGAAGACCAAGGGTCCCTTTCCACGTGCCACAGGAATCCTGGGACTCCTATCAAGTTTCACGAGGAGTCAGGCATCGTCTCCTTTGGAGGCACTGATCTCCGCATACCTCTGGAGTTTTCAAAGGATGTGAGGCCTGCGGTCGCGATGAGGTGGGGAACTAGGTCTTTCTCTGTGGTCTCCAGAGGGGATTCAGACATCCTTTCTTCTTGGGAGATGCAAGACGAGCGTGCATTCAAGTCACTGCAGGGATATCCGGCCTTATTTCGAGTCAGGGCATCGCGGTGTCCATTCCACTTGAGGCCGCAAACTCAGGATCCCTCTCACATACCTAGAGCTGAGAGAAGCCTCCTCTTGAGGTGCTTGTGGTAAGGTGGTATTCCTCAGGAGTCGAATCCAGGGACTAACCTCTCATCTCGTGTTGATTCTTGGTCCACGGAGCTCTTTCGTGTTGCTACAGTGACCTCAGGATGCCTCTAGCCTTGAAACAGTGTTCTTCGGGTTTCTCTGGAGTGCCATCAAGGAAATCAAGGCTCCTTTCGTGTGTGATGTGCAACACGGAATTGCTCTGCACGCAGTGCAGGGGAATCGGGCCTCATCTCGCGGCGAGGGGGAAGTCTCATGGTTTTTCTCGAGTTGCGGCGGGAACCTGGGGTATATTCTCGAGTTACAACGGGGATGGCCCTTCCACACACGTGTTTCTTCAGCGACGTCAGGACTTCTGCCTAGTTTCGAGGGTCAACTCGGGATTCTCCTCGAGGCTTTGCAGGGCAATTGGGACGCCTCTCCAGCTGAGACGGGAGACCAAGGGTCCCTTTCCACGTGCCACAGGAATCCTGGGTCTCCTATCAAGTTTCACGAGGAGTCAGGCATCGTCTCCTTTGGAGGCACTGATCTCCGCATACCTCTGGAGTTTTCAAAGATTTTGAGGCCTCCTGTCGCGATGAGTTGGGGAAATAGGTCTTTCTCTGTGGTCTCCACAGGGGATTCAGACACCCTTTCGTCTTGGGAGATGCAAGACGAGCCTGCATTCCAGTCACTGCAGGGATATCCGGCCTTATTTCGAGTCAGGGCATCGCGGTGTCAATTCCAGTTGAGGCCCCAAATTCAGGATCCCTCTCACATACCTAGAGCTGAGAGAAGCCTCCTCTTGAGGTGCTTGTGGTAAGATGGTATTCCTCTGGAGTCGAAGCCAGGGACTAACCTCTCATCTCGAGTTGATTTTTGGCCCACGGAGCTCTTTCGTGTTGCTACAGTGACCTCAGGATCCCTCTAGCCTTGAAACAGTGTTCTTGGGGTTTCTCTGGAGTGCCATCAAGGAAATCAAGGCTCCTTTCATGTGTGATGTGCAACACGGAATTGCTCTGCACGCAGTGCAGGGGAATCGGGCCTCATCTCGCGGCGAGGGGGAAGTCTCATGGTTTTTCTCGAGTTGCGGCGGGAACCTGGGGTATATTCTCGAGTTACGACGGGGATGGCCCTTCCACCCACGTGTTTGTTCAGCCACGTCAGGACTCCTGCCTAGTTGCGAGGGACAACTCGGGATTCTCCTCGAGGCTTGGCAGGGCAATTGGGTCGCCTCTCCAGCTGAGGCGGGAGACCAAGTGTCCCTTTCCAAGTGCCACAGGAATCCTGGGACTCCTATCAAGTTTCACGAGGAGTCAGGCATCGTCTCCTTTGGAGGCACTGATCTCCGCGTACCTCTGGAGTTTTCAATGGATGTGAGGCTATCGGTCGCAATGAGGTGGGGAACTAAGTCTTTCTCTGTGCTTTCCACAGGGGATTCAGACATCCTTTCGTCCTGGGAGATGCAAGACGAGCCTGCATTGAAGTCACTGCAGGGATATCCGGCCTTATTTCGAGTCAGGGCATCGCGGTGTCCATTCCACTTGAGGCCGCAATCTCAGGGTCCCTCTCACATACCTAGAGCTGAGAGAAGCCTCCTCTTGAGGTGCTTGTGGTAAGGTGGTATTCCTCTGGAGACGAATCCAGGGACTAACCTCTCTTTTCGAGTTGATTTTTGGTCCACAGAGTTCTTTCGTGTTGCTACAGTGACCTCAGGATCCCTCTATCCTTGAAACAGTGTTCTTGGGGTTTCTCTGGAGTGCCATCAAGGAAATCAAGGCTCCTTTCATGTGTGATGTGCAAGACGGAATTGCTCTGCACGCAGTACAGGGGAATTGGGCCTCATCTCGCATCGAGGGGGAAGTCTCATGGTTTTTCTCGAGTTGCGGCGGGAACCTGGGGTATATTCTCGAGTTACGACGGGGATGGCCCTTCCACCCACGTGTTTGTTCAGCCACGTCAGGACTCCTGCCTAGTTGCGAGGGACAACTCGGGATTCTCCTCGAGGCTTGGCAGGGCAATTGGAACGCCTCTCCAGCTGAGGCGGGAGACCAAGGGTCCCTTTCCACGTGCCACAAGAATCCTGGGACTCCTATCAAGTTTCACGAGGAGTCAGGCATAGTCTCCTTTGAAGGCACTGATCTCCGCGTACCTCTGGAGTTTTCAAAGGATTTGAGGCCTCCTGTCGCGATGAGGTGGGGAACTAGGTCTTTCTCTGTGGTCTCCACAGGGGATTCAGACACCCTTTCGTCTTGGGAGATGCAAGACGAGCCTGCATTCCAGTCACTGCAGGGATATCCGGCCTTATTTCGAGTCAGGGCATCGCGGTGTCCATTCCACTTGAGGCCGCAAACTCAGGGTCCCTCTCACATACCTAGAGCTGAGAGAAGCCTTCTCTTGAGGTGCTTGTGGTAAAGTGGTATTCCTCTGGAGTCGAAGCCAGCGACTAACCTCTCATCTCGAGTTGATTTTTGGTCCACGGAGCTCTTTCGTGTTGCTACAGTGACCTCAGGATCCCTGTAACCTTGAAACAGTGTTCTTGGGGTTTCTCTGGAGTGCCATGAAGGAAATCAAGGCTCCTTTCATGTGTGATGTGCAACACAGAATTGCTCTGCACGCAGTGCAGGGGAATCGGGCCTCATCTCGCGGCGAGGGGGAAGTCTCATGGTTTTTCTCGAGTTGCGGCGGGAACCTGGGGTATATTCTCGAGTTACGACGGGGATGGCCCTTCCACACACGTGTTTGTTCAGCCACGTCAGGACTCATGCCTAGTTCCGAGGGACAACTCGGGATTCTCCTCGAGGCTTGGCAAGGCAATTGGGACGCCTCTCCAGCTGAGGCGGGAGACCAAGGGACCCTTTCCACGTGCCACAGGAATCCTGGGACTCCTATCAAGTTTCACGAGGAGTCAGGCATCGTCTCCTTTGGAGGCACTGATCTCGGCGTACCTCTGGAGTTTTCAAAGGATGTGAGGCCTCCGGTCGCGATGAGGTGGGGAACTAGGTGTTTCTCTGTGGTCTCCACAGGGGATTCAGACATCCTTTCATCTTGGGAGATGCAAGACTAGCCTGCATTCAAGTCACTGCAGGGATATCCAGCCTTATTTCGCGTCAGGGCATCGCGGTGTCCATTCCACTTGAGGCCGCAAACTCAGGGTCCCTCTCACATACCTAGAGCTGAGAGAAGCCTCCTCTTGAGGTGCTTGTGGTAAGGTGGTATTCCTCTGGAGTCGAAGCCAGGGACTAACCTCTCATCTCGAGTTGATTTTTGGTCCACGGAGCTCTTTCGTGTTGCTACAGTGACCTCAGGATCCCTCTAGCCTTGAAACAGTGTTCTTGGGGTTTGTCTGGAGTGCCATGAAGGAAATCAAGGCTCCTTTCATGTGTGATGTGCAACACGGAATTGCTCTGCACACAGTGCAGGGGAATCGGGCCTCATCTCGCGGTGAGGGGGAAGTCTCATGGTTTTTCTCGAGTTGCGGCGGGAACCTGGGGTATATTCTCGAGTTACGACGGGGATGGCCCTTCCACACACGTGTTTGTTCAGCCACGTCAGGACTCTTGCCTAGTTGCGAGACACAACTCGGGATTCTCCTCGAGGCTTGGCAAGGCAATTGGGACGCCTCTCCAGCTGAGGCGTGAGACCAAGGGTCCCTTTCCACGTGCCACAGGAATCCTGGGACTCCTATCAAGTTTCAAGAGGAGTCAGGCATCGTCTCCTTTGGAGGCACTGATCTCCGCGTACCTCTGGAGTTTTCAAAGGATGTGAGGCTATCGGTCGCGATGAGGTGGGGAACTAAGTCTTTCTCTGTGCTTTCCACAGGGGATTCAGACATCCTTTCGTCCTGGGAGATGCAAGACGAGCCTGCATTGAAGTCACTGCAGGGATATCCGGCCTTATTTCGAGTCAGGGCATCGCGGTGTCCATTCCACTTGAGGCCGCAAACTCAGGGTCCCTCTCACATACCTAGAGCTGAGAGAAGCCTCCTCTTGAGGTGCTTGTGGTAAGGTGGTATTCCTGTGGAGACGAATCCAGGGACTAACCTCTCTTTTCGAGTTGATTTTTGGTCCACAGAGTTCTTTCGTGTTGCTACAGTGACCTCAGGATCCCTCTATCCTTGAAACAGTGTTCTTGGGGTTTCTCTGGAGTGCCATCAAGGAAATCAAGGCTCCTTTCATGTGTGATGTGCAAGACGGAATTGCTCTGCACGCAGTACAGGGGAATCGGGCCTCATCTCGCATCGAGGGGGAAGTCTCATGGTTTTTCTCGAGTTGCGGCGGGAACCTGGGGTATATTCTCGAGTTACGACGGGGATGGCTCTTCCACCCACGTGTTTGTTCAGCCACGTCAGGACTCCTGCCTAGTTGCGAGGGAAAACTCGGGATTCTCCTCGAGGCTTGGCAGGGCAATTGGAACGCCTCTCCAGCTGAGGCGGGAGACCAAGGGTCCCTTTCCACGTGCCACAAGAATCCTGGGACTCCTATCAAGATTCACGAGAAGTCAGGCATCGTCTCCTTTGAAGGCACTGATCTCCGCGTACCTCTGGAGTTTTCAAAGGATGTGAGGCCTCCTGTCGCGATGAGGTGGGGAACTAGGTGTTTCTCTGTGGTCTCCACAGGGGATTCAGACATCCTTTCTTCTTGGGAGATGCAAGACGAGCCTGCATTCAAGTCACTGCAGGGATATCCGGCCTTATTTCGAGTCAGGGCATCGCGGTGTCCATTCCACTTGAGGCCGCAAACTCAGGGTCCCTCTCACATACCTAAAGCTGAGAGAAGCCTCCTCTTGAGGTGCTTGTGGTAAGGTGGTATTCCTCTGGAGTCGAAGCCAGGGACTAACCTCTCATCTCGAGTTGATTTTTGGCCCACGGAGCTCTTTCGTGTTGCTACAGTGACCTCAGGATCCCTCTAGCCTTGAAAGAGTGTTCTTGGGGTTTCTCTGGAGTGCCATGAAGGAAATCAAGGCTCCTTTCATGTGTGATGTGCAACACGGAATTGCTCTGCACGCAGTGCAGGGGAATCGGGCCTCATCTCGCGGTGAGGGGGAAGTCTCATGGTTTTTCTCGAGTTGCGGCGGGAACCTGGGATATATTCTCGAGTTACGACGGGGATGGCCCTTCCACACACGTGTTTGATCAGCCACGTCAGGACTCTTGCCTAGTTGCGAGACACAACTTGGGATTCTCCTCGAGGCTTGGCAAGGCAATTGGGACGCCTCTCCAGCTGAGGCGGGAGACCAAGGGTCCCTTTCCACGTGCCACAGGAATCCTGGGACTCCTATCAAGTTTCACGAGGAGTCAGGCATCGTCTCCTTTGGAGGCACTGATCTCCGCGTACCTCTGGAGTTTTCAAAGGATGTGAGGCCTCCGGTCGCGATGAGGTGGGGAACTAGGTCTTTCTCTGTGGTCTCCACAGGGGATTCAGACATCCTTTCATCTTGGGAGATGCAAGACGAGCCTGCATTCAAGTCACTGCAGGGATATCCAGCCTTATTTCGCGTCAGGGAATCGCGGTGTCCATTCCACTTGAGGCCGCAAACTCAGGGTCCCTCTCACATACCTAGAGCTGAGAGAAGCCTCCTCTTGAGGTGCTTGTGGTAAGGTGGTATTCCTCTGGAGTCGAAGCCAGGGACTAACCTCTCATCTCGAGTTGATTTTTGGCCCACGGAGCTCTTTCGTGTTGCTACAGTGACCTCAGGATCCCTCTAGCCTTGAAACAGTGTTCTTGGGGTTTGTCTGGAGTGCCATCAAGGAAATCAAGGCTCCTTTCATGTGTGATGTGCAACACGGAATTGCTCTGCACACAGTGCAGGGGAATCGGGCCTCATCTCGCGGCGAGGGGGAAGTCTCATTGTTTTTCTCGGGTTGTGGCGGGAACCTGGGGTATATTCTCGAGTTACGACGGGGATGGCCCTTCAACCCACGTGTTTCTTCAGCGACGTCAGGACTCCTGCCTAGTTGCGAGGGACAACTCGGGATTCTCCTCGAGGCTTGGCAGGGCAATTGGGACGCCTCTCCAGCTGAGGCGGGAGACCAAGTGTCCCTTTCCAAGTACCACAGGAATCCTGGGACTCCTATCAAGTTTCACGAGGAGTCAGGCATCGTCTCCTTTGGAGGCACTGATCTCCGCGTACCTCTGGAGTTTTCAAAGGATGTGAGGCTATCGGTCGCGATGAGGTGGGGAACTAAGTCTTTCTCTGTGCTTTCCACAGGGGATTCAGACATCCTTTCGTCCTGGGAGATGCAAGACGAGCCTGCATTGAAGTCACTGCAGGGATATCCGGCCTTATTTCGAGTCAGGGCATCACGGTGTCTATTCCACTTGAGGCCGCAAACTCAGGGTCCCTCTCACATACCTAGAGCTGAGAGAAGCCTCCTCTTGAGGTGCTTGAGGTAAGGTGGTATTCCTCTGGAGACGAATCCAGGGACTAACCTCTCTTTTCGAGTTGATTTTTGGTCCACAGAGTTCTTTCGTGTTGCTACAGTGACCTCAGGATCCCTCTATCCTTGAAACAGTGTTCTTGCGGTTTCTCTGGAGTGCCATCAAGGAAATCAAGGCTCCTTTCATGTGTGATGTGCAAGACGGAATTGCTCTGCACGCAGTACAGGGGAATCGGGCCTCATCTCGCGGCGAGGGGGAAGTCTCATGGTTTTTCTCGAGTTGCGGCGGGAACCTGGGGTATATTCTCGAGTTACGACGGGGATGGCCCTTCCACCCACGTGTTTGTTCAGCCACGTCAGGACTCCTGCCTAGTTGCGAGGGACAACTCGGGATTCTCCTCGAGGCTTGGCAGGGCAATTGGAACGCCTCTCCAGCTGAGGCGGGAGACCAAGGGTCCCTTTCCACGTGCCACAAGAATCCTGGGACTCCTATCAAGATTCACGAGGAGTCAGGCATCGTCTCCTTTGAAGGCACTGATCTCCGCGTACCTCTGGAGTTTTCAAAGGATGTGAGGCCTCCTGTCGCGATGAGGTGGGGAACTAGGTCTTTCTCTGTGGTCTCCAGAGGGGATTCAGACATCCTTTCTTCTTGGGAGATGCAAGACGAGCCTGCATTCCAGTCACTGCAGGGATATCCGGCCTTATTTCGAGTCAGGGCATCGCGGTGTCCATTCCACTTGAGGCCGCAAACTCAGGGTCCCTCTCACATACCTAAAGCTGAGAGAAGCCTCCTCTTGAGGTGCTTGTGGTAAGGTGGTATTCCTCTGGAGTCGAAGCCAGGGACTAACCTCTCATCTCGAGTTGATTTTTGGCCCACGGAGCTCTTTCGTGTTGCTACAGTGACCTCAGGATCCCTCTAGCCTTGAAACAGTGTTCTTGGGGTTTCTCTGGAGTGCCATCAAGGAAATCAAGGCTCCTTTCATGTGTGATGTGCAACACGGAATTGCTCTGCACGCAGTGCAGGGGAATCGGGCCTCATCTCGCATCGAGGGGGAAGTCTCATGGTTTTTCTCGAGTTGCGGCGGGAACCTGGGGTATTTTCTCGAGTTACGACGGGGATGGCCCTTCCACACACGTGTTTCTTCAGCGACGTCAGGACTCCTGCCTAGTTGCGAGGGACAACTCTGGATTCTCCTCGAGGCTTTGCAGGGCAATTGGGACGCCTCTCCAGCTGAGGCGGGAGACCAAGTGTCCCTTTCCACGTGCCACAGGAATCCTGGGTCTCCTATCAAGTTTCACGAGGAGTCAGGCATCGTTTCCTTTGGAGGCACTGATCTCCGCATACCTCTGGAGTTTTCAAAGGATTTGAGGCCTCCTGTCGCGAGGAGGTGGGGAACTAGGTCTTTCTCTGTGGTCTCCACAGGGGATTCAGACACCCTTTCGTCTTGGGAGATGCAAGACGAGCCTGCATTCCAGTCACTGCAGAGATATCCGGCCTTATTTCGAATCAGGGCATCGCGGTGTCCATTCCACTTGAGGCCGCAAACTCAGGGTCCCTCTCACATACCTAGAGCTGAGAGAAGCCTCCTCTTAAGGTGCTTGTGGTAAGGTGGTATTCCTCTGGAGTCGAAGCCAGGGACTAACCTCTCATCTCGAGTTAATTTTTGGTCGATGGAGCTCTTTCGTGTTGCTACAGTGACCTCAGGATCCCTCTAGCCTTGAAACAGTGTTCTTGGGGTTTCTCTGGAGTGCCATGAAGGAAATCAAGGCTCCTTTCATGTGTGATGTGCAACACGGAATTGCTCTGCACGCAGTGCAGGGGAATCGGGCCTCATCTCGCGGTGAGGGGGAAGTCTCATGGTTTTTCTCGAGTTGCGGCGGGAACCTGGGGTATATTCTCGAGTTACGACGGGGATGGCCCTTCCACACACGTGTTTGTTCAGCCACGTCAGGACTCTTGCCTAGTTGCGAGACACAACTTGGGATTCTCCTCGAGGCTTGGCAAGGCAATTGGGACGCCTCTCCAGCTGAGGCGGGAGACCAAGGGTCCCTTTCCACGTGCCACAGGAATCCTGGGACTCCTATCAAGTTTCACGAGGAGTCAGGCATCGTCTCCTTTGGAGGCACTGATCTCCGCGTACCTCTGGAGTTTTCAAAGGATGTGAGGCCTCCGGTCGCGATGAGGTGGGGAACTAGGTCTTTCTCTGTGGTCTCCACAGGGGATTCAGACATCCTTTCATCTTGGGAGATGCAAGACGAGCCTGCATTCAAGTCACTGCAGGGATATCCAGCCTTATTTCGCGTCAGGGAATCGCGGTGTCCATTCCACTTGAGGCCGCAAACTCAGGGTCCCTCTCACATACCTAGAGCTGAGAGAAGCCTCCTCTTGAGGTGCTTGTGGTAAGGTGGTATTCCTCTGGAGTCGAAGCCAGGGACTAACCTCTCATCTCGAGTTGATTTTTGGCCCACGGAGCTCTTTCGTGTTGCTACAGTGACCTCAGGATCCCTCTAGCCTTGAAACAGTGTTCTTGGGGTTTCTCTGGAGTGCCATCAAGGAAATCAAGGCTCCTTTCATGTGTGATGTGCAACACGGAATTGCTCTGCACGCAGTGCAGGGGAATCGGGCCTCATCTCGCGGCGAGGGGGAAGTCTCATTGTTTTTCTCGGGTTGTGGCGGGAACCTGGGGTATATTCTCGAGTTACGACGGGGATGGCCCTTCAACCCACGTGTTTCTTCAGCGACGTCAGGACTCCTGCCTAGTTGCGAGGGACAACTCGGGATTCTCCTCGAGGCTTGGCAGGGCAATTGGGACGCCTCTCCAGCTGAGGCGGGAGACCAAGTGTCCCTTTCCAAGTACCACAGGAATCCTGGGACTCCTATCAAGTTTCACGAGTAGTCAGGCATCGTCTCCTTTGGAGGCACTGATCTCCGCGTACCTCTGGAGTTTTCAAAGGATGTGAGGCTATCGGTCGCGATGAGGTGGGGAACTAAGTCTTTCTCTGTGCTTTCCACAGGGGATTCAGACATCCTTTCGTCCTGGGAGATGCAAGACGAGCCTGCATTGAAGTCACTGCAGGGATATCCGGCCTTATTTCGAGTCAGGGCATCACGGTGTCTATTCCACTTGAGGCCGCAAACTCAGGGTCCCTCTCACATACCTAGAGCTGAGAGAAGCCTCCTCTTGAGGTGCTTGAGGTAAGGTGGTATTCCTCTGGAGACGAATCCAGGGACTAACCTCTCTTTTCGAGTTGATTTTTGGTCCACAGAGTTCTTTCGTGTTGCTACAGTGACCTCAGGATCCCTCTATCCTTGAAACAGTGTTCTTGCGGTTTCTCTGGAGTGCCATCAAGGAAATCAAGGCTCCTTTCATGTGTGATGTGCAACACAGAATTGCTCTGCACACAGTACAGGGGAATTGGGCCTCATCTCGCATCGAGGGGGAAGTCTCATGGTTTCTCTCGAGTTGCGGCGGGAACCTGGGGTATATTCTCGAGTTACGACGGGGATGGCCCTTCCACCCACGTGTTTGTTCAGCCACGTCAGGACTCCTGCCTAGTTGCGAGGGACAACTCGGGATTCTCCTCGAGGCTTGGCAGGGCAATTGGAACGCCTCTCCAGCTGAGGCGGGAGACCAAGGGTCCCTTTCCACGTGCCACAAGAATCCTGGGACTCCTATCAAGTTTCACGAGGAGTCAGACATCATCTCCTTTGGAGGCACTGATCTCCGCGTACCTCTGGAGTTTTCAAAGGATGTGAGGCCTCCGGTCGCGATGAGGTGGGGAACTAGGTCTTTCTCTGTGGTCTCCAGAGGGGATTCAGACATCCTTTCTTCTTGGGAGATGCAAGACGAGCCTGCATTCAAGTCACTGCAGGGATATCCGGCCTTATTTCGAGTCAGGGCATCGCGGTGTCCATTCCACTTGAGGCCGCAAACTCAGGGTTCCTCTCACATACCTAGAGCTGAGAGAAGCCTCCTCTTGAGGTGCTTGTGGTAAGGTGGTATTCCTCTGGAGTCGAAGCCAGGGACTAACTTCTCATCTCGAGTTGATTTTTGGCCCACGGAGCTCTTTCGTGTTGCTACAGTGACCTCAGGATCCCTCTAGCCTTGAAACAGTGTTCTTGGGGTTTCTCTGGAGTGACATCAAGGAAATCAAGGCTCCTTTCATGTGTGATGTGCAACACGGAATTGCTCTGCACGCAGTGCAGGGGAATCGGGCCTCATCTCGCGGCAAGGGGGAAGTCTCATGGTTTTTCTCGAGTTGTGGCGGGAACCTGGGGTATATTCTCGAGTTACGATGGGGATGGCCCTTCCACCCACGTGTTTCTTCAGCGACGTCAGAACTCCTGCCTAGTTGCGAGGGACAACTCTGGATTCTCCTCGAGGCTTGGCAGGGCAATTGGGACGCCTCTCCAGCTGAGGCGGGAGACCAAGTGTCCCTTTCCAAGTGCCACAGGAATCCTGGGGCTCCTATCAAGTTTCACGAGGAGTCAGGCATCGTCTCCTTTTTAGGCACTGATCTCCGTGTACCTCTGGAGTTTTCAAAGGATGTGAGGCCTCCGGTCGCAATGAGGTGGGGAACTAGGTCTTTCTCTGTGGTCTCCACAGGGGATTCAGACAACCTTTCATCTTGGGAGATGCAAGACGAGCCTGCATTCAAGTCACTGCAGGGATATCCAGCCTTATTTCGCATCAGGGCATCGCGGTGTCCATTCCACTTGAGGCCGCAAACTCAGGGTCCCTCTCACATACCTAGAGCTGAGAGAAGCCTCCTCTTGAGGTGCTTGTGGTAAGGTGGTATTCCTCTGGAGTCGAAGCCAGGGACTAACTTCTCATCTCGAGTTGATTTTTGGCCCTCGGAGCTCTTTCGTGTTGCTACAGTGACCTCAGGATCCCTCTAGCCTTGAAACAGTGTTCTTGGGGTTTCTCTGGAGTGCCATCAAGGAAATCAAGGCTCCTTTCATGTGTGATGTGCAACACGGAATTGCTCTGCACGCAGTGCAGGGGAATCGGGCCTCATCTCGCGGCGAGGGGGAAGTCTCATGGTTTTTCTCGAGTTGCGGCAGGAACCTGGGGTATATTCTCGAGTTACGACGGGGATGGCCCTTCCACCCACGTGTTTCTTCAGCGACGTCAGGACTCCTGCCTACTTGCGAGTTACAACTCTGGATTCTCCTCGAGGCTTGGCAGGGCAATTGGGACGCCTCTCCAGCTGAGGCGGGAGACCAAGTTTCCCTTTCCAAGTGCCACAGGAATCCTGGGACTCCTATCAAGTTTCACGAGGAGTCAGGCATCGTCTCCTTTGGAGGCACTGATCTCCGCGTACCTCTGGAGTTTTCAAAGGATGTGAGGCTATCGTTCGCGATGAGGTGGGGAACTAAGTCTTTCTCTGTGCTTTCCACAGGGGATTCAGACATCCTTTCGTCCTGGGAGATGCAAGACGCACCTGCATTGAAGTCACTGCAGGGATATCCGGCCTTATTTCGAGTCAGGGCATCGCGGTGTCCATTCCACTTGAGGCCGCAAACTCAGGGTCCCTCTCACATACCTAGAGCTGAGAGAAGCCTCCTCTTGAGGTGCTTGTGGTAAGGTGGTATTCCTCTGGAGACGAATCCAGGGACTAACCTCTCTTTTCGAGTTGATTTTTGGTCCACAGAGTTCTTTCGTGTTGCTACAGTGACCTCAGGATCCCTCTATCCTTGAAACAGTGTTCTTGGGGTTTCTCTGGAGTGCCATCAAGGAAATCAATGCTCCTTTCATGTGTGATGTGCAAGACGGAATTGCTCTGCACGCAGTACAGGGGAATCGGGCCTCATCTCGCATCGAGGGGGAAGTCTCATGGTTTTTCTCGAGTTGCGGCGGGAACCTGGGGTATATTCTCGAGTTACGACGGGGATGGCCCTTCCACCCACGTGTTTGTTCAGCCACGTCAGGACTCCTGCCTAGTTGCGAGGGACAACTCGGGATTCTCCTCGAGGCTTGGCAGGGCAATTGGAACGCCTCTCCAGCTGAGGCGGGAGACCAAGGGTCCCTTTCCACGTGCCACAAGAATCCTGGGACTCCTATCAAGTTTCACGAGGAGTCAGGCATCGTCTCCTTTGGAGGCACTGATCTCCGCGTACCTCTGGAGTTTTCAAAGGATGTGAGGCCTGCGGTCGCGATGAGGTGGGGAACTAGGTCTTTCTCTGTGGTCTCCACAGTGGATTCAGACATCCTTTCTTCTTGGGAGATGCACGACGAGCGTGCATTCAAGTCACTGCAGGGATATCCGGCCTTATTTCGAGTCAGGGCATCGCGGTGTCCATTCCACTTGAGGCCGCAAACTCAGGATCCCTCTCACATACCTAGAGCTGAGAGAAGCCTCCTCTTGAGGTGCTTGTGGTAAGGTGGTATTCCTCTGGAGTCGAAGCCAGGGACTAACCTCTCATCTCGTGTTGATTCTTGGTCCACGGAGCTCTTTCGTGTTGCTACAGTGACCTCAGGATCCCTCTAGCCTTGTAACAGTGTTCTTGGGGTTTCTCTGGAGTGCCATCAAGGAAATCAAGGCTCCTTTCATGTGTGATGTGCAACACAGAATTGCTCTGCACGCAGTGCAGGGGAATCGGGCCTCATCTCGCGGCGAGGGGGAAGTCTCATGGTTTTTCTCGAGTTGCGGCGGGAACCTGGGGTATATTCTCGAGTTACGACGTGGATGGCCCTTCCACACACATGTGTGTTCAGCCATGTCAGGACTCCTGCCTAGTTGCGAGGGACAACTCGGGATTCTCCTCGAGGCTTTGCAGGGCAATTGGGACGCCTCTCCAGCTGAGGCGGGAGACGAAGGGTCCCTTTCCATGTGCCACAGGAATCCTGGGTCTCCTATCAAGTTTCACGAGGAGTCAGGCATCGTCTCCTTTGGAGGTACTGATCTCCGCATACCTCTGGAGTTTTCAAAGGATTTGAGGCCTCCTGTCGCGATGAGGTGGGGAACTAGGTCTTTCTCTGTGGTCTCCACAGGGGATTCAGACACCCTTTCCTTTTGGGAGATGCAAGACGAGCCTGCATTCAAGTCACTCCAGGGATATCCGGCCTTATTTCGCGTCAGGGCATCGCGGTGTCCATTCCACTTGAGGCCGCAAACTCAGGGTCCCTTCTCACATACCTAGAGCTGAGAGAAGCCTCCTCTTGAGGTGCTTGTGGTAAGGTGGTATTCCTCTGGAGTCGAAGCCAGGGACTAACTTCTCATCTCGAGTTGATTTTTGGCCCTCGGAGCTCTTTCGTGTTGCTACAGTGACCTCAGGATCCCTCTAGCCTTGAAACAGTGTTCTTGGGGTTTCTCTGGAGTGCCATCAAGGAAATCAAGGCTCCTTTCATGTGTGATGTGCAACACGGAATTGCTCTGCACGCAGTGCAGGGGAATCGGGCCTCATCTCGCGGCGAGGGGGAAGTCTCATGGTTTTTCTCGAGTTGCGGCGGGAACCTGGGGTATATTCTCGAGTTACGACGGGGATGGCCCTTCCACCCACGTGTTTCTTCAGCGACGTCAGGACTCCTGCCTAGTTGCGAGGGACAACTCGGGATTCTCCTCGAGGCTTTGCAGGGCAATTGGGACGCCTCTCCAGCTGAGGCGGGAGACCAAGTGTCCCTTTCCAAGTGCCACAGGAATCCTGGGACTCCTATCAGGTTTCACGAGGAGTCAGGCATCGTCTCCTTTGGAGGCACTGATCTCCGCGTACCTCTGGAGTTTTCAAAGGATGTGAGGCTATCGGTCGCGATGAGGTGGGGAACTACGTCTTTCTCTGTGCTTTCCACAGGGGATTCAGACATCCTTTCGTCCTGGGAGATGCAAGACGAGCCTGCATTGAAGTCACTGCAGGGATATCCGGCCTTATTTCGAGTCAGGGCATCGCGGTGTCCATTCCACTTGAGGCCGCAAACTCAGGGTCCCTCTCACATACCTAGAGCTGAGAGAAGCCTCCTCTTGAGGTGCTTGTGGTAAGGTGGTATTCCTCTGGAGACGAATCCAGGGACTAACCTCTCTTTTCGAGTTGATTTTTGGTCCACAGAGTTCTTTCGTGTTGCTACAGTGACCTCAGGATCCCTCTATCCTTGAAACAGTGTTCTTGGGGTTTCTCTGGAGTGCCATCAAGGAAATCAAGGCTCCTTTCATGTGTGATGTGCAAGACGGAATTGCTCTGCACGCAGTGCAGGGGAATCGGGCCTCATCTCGCGGCGAGGGGGAAGTCTCATGGTTTTTCTCGAGTTGCGGCGGGAACCTGGGGTATATTCTCGAGTTACGACGGGGATGGCCCTTCCACCCACGTGTTTGTTCAGCCACGTTAGGACTCCTGCCTAGTTGCGAGGGACAACTCGGGATTCTCCTCGAGGCTTGGCAGGGCAATTGGAACGCCTCTCCAGCTGAGGCGGGAGACCAAGTGTCCCTTTCCACGTGCCACAAGAATCCTGGGACTCCTATCAAGTTTCACGAGGAGTCAGGCATCGTCTCCTTTGAAGGCACTGATCTCCGCGTACCTCTGGAGTTTTCAAAGGATGTGAGGCCTCCTGTCGCAATGAGGTGGGGAACTAGGTCTTTCTCTGTGGTCTCCACAGGGGATTCAGACACCCTTTCGTCTTGGGAGATGCAAGACGAGCCTGCATTCCAGTCACTGCAGGGATATCCGGCCTTATTTCGAATCAGGGCATCGCGGTGTCCATTCCACTTGAGGCCGCAAACTCAGGATCCCTCTCACATACCTAGAGCTGAGAGAAGCCTCCTCTTGAGGTGCTTGTGGTAAGGTGGTATTCCTCTGGAGTCGAAGCCAGGGACTAACCTCTCATCTCGAGTTGATTTTTGGTCCACGGAGCTCTTTCGTGTTGCTACAGTGACCTCAGGATCCCTCTAGCCTTGAAACAGTGTTCTTGGGGTTTCTCTGGAGTGCCATCAAGGAAATCAAGGCTCCTTTCATGTGTGATGTGCAAGACGGAATTGCTCTGCACGCAGTGCAGGGGAATCGGGCCTCATCTCGCGGCGAGGGGGAAGTCTCATGGTTTTTCTCGAGTTGCGGCGGGAACCTGGGGTATATTCTCGAGTTACGACGGGGATGGCCCTTCCACACACGTGTTTGTTCAGCCACGTCAGGACTCTTGCCTAGTTGCGAGACACAACTCGGGATTCTCCTCGAGGCTTGGCAAGGCAATTGGGACGCCTCTCCAGCTGAGGCGGGAGACCAAGGGTCCCTTTCCACGTGCCACAGGAATCCTGGGACTCCTATCAAGTTTCACGAGGAGTCAGGCATCGTCTCCTTTGGAGGCACTGATCTCAGCGTACCTCTGGAGTTTTCAAAGGATGTGAGGCCTCCGGTCGCGATGAGGTGGGGAACTAGGTCTTTCTCTGTGGTCTCCACAGGGGATTCAGACATCCTTTCATCTTGGGACATGCAAGACGAGCCTGCATTCAAGTCACTGCAGGGATATCCAGCCTTATTTCGCGTCAGGGCATCGCGGTGTCCATTCCACTTGAGGCCGCAAACTCAGGGTCCCTCTCACAAACCTAGAGCTGAGAGAAGCCTCCTCTTGAGGTGCTTGTGGTAAGGTGGTATTCCTCTGGAGTCGAAGCCAGGGACTAACCTCTCATCTCGAGTTGATTTTTGGTCCACGGAGCTCTTTCGTGTTGCTACAGTGACCTCAGGATCCCTGTAGCCTTGAAACAGTGCTCTTGGGGTTTCTCTGGAGTGCCATGAAGGAAATCAAGGCTCCTTTCATGTGTGATGTGCAACACAGAATTGCTCTGCACGCAGTGCAGGGGAATCGGGCCTCATCTCGCGGCGAGGGGGAAGTCTCATGGTTTTTCTCGAGTTGCGGCGGGAACCTGGGGTATATTCTCGAGTTACGACGGGGATGGCCCTTCCACACACGTGTTTGTTCAGCCACGTCAGGACTCTTGCCTAGTTGCGAGACACAACTCGGGATTCTCCTCGAGGCTTGGCAAGGCAATTGGGACGCCTCTCCAGCTGAGGCGGGAGACCAAGGGTCCCTTTCCACGTGCCACAGGAATCCTGGGACTCCTATCAGGTTTCACGAGGAGTCAGGCATCGTCTCCTTTGGAGGCACTGATCTCCGCGTACCTCTGGAGTTTTCAAAGGATGTGAGGCTATCGGTCGCGATGAGGTGGGGAACTACGTCTTTCTCTGTGCTTTCCACAGGGGATTCAGACATCCTTTCGTCCTGGGAGATGCAAGACGAGCCTGCATTGAAGTCACTGCAGGGATATCCGGCCTTATTTCGAGTCAGGGCATCGCGGTGTCCATTCCACTTGAGGCCGCAAACTCAGGGTCCCTCTCACATACCTAGAGCTGAGAGAAGCCTCCTCTTGAGGTGCTTGTGGTAAGGTGGTATTCCTCTGGAGACGAATCCAGGGACTAACCTCTCTTTTCGAGTTGATTTTTGGTCCACAGAGTTCTTTCGTGTTGCTACAGTGACCTCAGGATCCCTCTATCCTTGAAACAGTGTTCTTGGGGTTTCTCTGGAGTGCCATCAAGGAAATCAAGGCTCCTTTCATGTGTGATGTGCAAGACGGAATTGCTCTGCACGCAGTGCAGGGGAATCGGGCCTCATCTCGCGGCGAGGGGGAAGTCTCATGGTTTTTCTCGAGTTGCGGCGGGAACCTGGGGTATATTCTCGAGTTACGACGGGGATGGCCCTTCCACCCACGTGTTTGTTCAGCCACGTTAGGACTCCTGCCTAGTTGCGAGGGACAACTCGGGATTCTCCTCGAGGCTTGGCAGGGCAATTGGAACGCCTCTCCAGCTGAGGCGGGAGACCAAGTGTCCCTTTCCACGTGCCACAGGAATCCTGGGACTCCTATCAAGTTTCACGAGGAGTCAGGCATCGTCTCCTTTGAAGGCACTGATCTCCGCGTACCTCTGGAGTTTTCAAAGGATGTGAGGCCTCCTGTCGCAATGAGGTGGGGAACTAGGTCTTTCTCTGTGGTCTCCACAGGGGATTCAGACACCCTTTCGTCTTGGGAGATGCAAGACGAGCCTGCATTCCAGTCACTGCAGGGATATCCGGCCTTATTTCGAATCAGGGCATCGCGGTGTCCATTCCACTTGAGGCCGCAAACTCAGGATCCCTCTCACATACCTAGAGCTGAGAGAAGCCTCCTCTTGAGGTGCTTGTGGTAAGGTGGTATTCCTCTGGAGTCGAAGCCAGGGACTAACCTCTCATCTCGAGTTGATTTTTGGTCCACGGAGCTCTTTCGTGTTGCTACAGTGACCTCAGGATCCCTCTAGCCTTGAAACAGTGTTCTTGGGGTTTCTCTGGAGTGCCATCAAGGAAATCAAGGCTCCTTTCATGTGTGATGTGCAAGACGGAATTGCTCTGCACGCAGTGCAGGGGAATCGGGCCTCATCTCGCGGCGAGGGGGAAGTCTCATGGTTTTTCTCGAGTTGCGGCGGGAACCTGGGGTATATTCTCGAGTTACGACGGGGATGGCCCTTCCACACACGTGTTTGTTCAGCCACGTCAGGACTCTTGCCTAGTTGCGAGACACAACTCGGGATTCTCCTCGAGGCTTGGCAAGGCAATTGGGACGCCTCTCCAGCTGAGGCGGGAGACCAAGGGTCCCTTTCCACGTGCCACAGGAATCCTGGGACTCCTATCAAGTTTCACGAGGAGTCAGGCATCGTCTCCTTTGGAGGCACTGATCTCAGCGTACCTCTGGAGTTTTCAAAGGATGTGAGGCCTCCGGTCGCGATGAGGTGGGGAACTAGGTCTTTCTCTGTGGTCTCCACAGGGGATTCAGACATCCTTTCATCTTGGGACATGCAAGACGAGCCTGCATTCAAGTCACTGCAGGGATATCCAGCCTTATTTCGCGTCAGGGCATCGCGGTGTCCATTCCACTTGAGGCCGCAAACTCAGGGTCCCTCTCACAAACCTAGAGCTGAGAGAAGCCTCCTCTTGAGGTGCTTGTGGTAAGGTGGTATTCCTCTGGAGTCGAAGCCAGGGACTAACCTCTCATCTCGAGTTGATTTTTGGTCCACGGAGCTCTTTCGTGTTGCTACAGTGACCTCAGGATCCCTGTAGCCTTGAAACAGTGCTCTTGGGGTTTCTCTGGAGTGCCATGAAGGAAATCAAGGCTCCTTTCATGTGTGATGTGCAACACAGAATTGCTCTGCACGCAGTGCAGGGGAATCGGGCCTCATCTCGCGGCGAGGGGGAAGTCTCATGGTTTTTCTCGAGTTGCGGCGGGAACCTGGGGTATATTCTCGAGTTACGACGGGGATGGCCCTTCCACACACGTGTTTGTTCAGCCACGTCAGGACTCTTGCCTAGTTGCGAGACACAACTCGGGATTCTCCTCGAGGCTTGGCAAGGCAATTGGGACGCCTCTCCAGCTGAGGCGGGAGACCAAGGGTCCCTTTCCACGTGCCACAGGAATCCTGGGACTCCTATCAAGTTTCACGAGGAGTCAGGCATCGTCTCCTTTGGAGGCACTGATCTCCGCCTACCTCTGGAGTTTTCAAAGGATGTGAGGCTATCGGTCGCGATGAGGTGGGGAACTAGGTCTTTCTCTGTGGTCTCCACAGGGGATTCAGACATCCTTTCATCTTGGGAGATGCAAGACGAGCCTGCATTCAAGTCACTGCAGGGATATCCAGCCTTATTTCGCGTCAGGGCATCGCGGTGTCCATTCCACTTGAGGCCGCAAACTCAGGGTCCCTCTCACATACCTAGAGCTGAGAGAAGCCTCCTCTTGAGGTGCTTGTGGTAAGGTGGTATTCCTCTGGAGTCGAAGCCAGGGACTAACCTCTCATCTCGAGTTGATTTTTGGCCCACGGAGCTCTTTCGTGTTGCTACAGTGACCTCAGGATCCCTCTATCCTTGAAACAGTGTTCTTGGGGTTTCTCTGGAGTGCCATCAAGGAAATCAAGGCTCCTTTCATGTGTGATGTGCAACACGGAATTGCTCTGCACGCAGTGCAGGGGAATCGTGCCTCATCTCGCGGCGAGGGGGAAGTCTCATGGTTTTTCTCGAGTTGCGGCGGGAACCTGGGGTATATTCTCGAGTTACGACGGGGATGGCCCTTCCACCCACGTGTTTCTTCAGCGACGTCAGGACTCCTGCCTAGTTGCGAGGGACAACTCGGGATTCTCCTCGAGGCTTGGCAGGGCAATTGGGACGCCTCTCCAGCTGAGGCGGGAGACCAAGGGTCCCTTTCCACGTGCCACAAGAATCCTGGGACTCCTATCAAGTTTCACGAGGAGTCAGGCATCGTCTCCTTTGGAGGCACTGATCTCCGCGTACCTCTGGAGTTTTCAAAGGATGTGAGGCCTGCGGTCGCGATGAGGTGGGGAACTAGGTGTTTCTCTGTGGTCTCCACAGGGGATTCAGACATCCTTTCTTCTTGGGAGATGCAAGACGAGCGTGCATTCAAGTCACTGCAGGGATATCCGGCCTTATTTCGAGTCAGGGCATCGCGGTGTCCATTCCACTTGAGGCCGCAAACTCAGGATCCCTCTCACATACCTAGAGCTGAGAGAAGCCTCCTCTTGAGGTGCTTGTGGTAAGGTGGTATTCCTCAGGAGTCGAAGCCAGGGACTAACCTCTCATCTCGTGTTGATTCTTGGTCCACGGAGCTCTTTCGTGTTACTACAGTGACCTCAGGATCCCTCTAGCCTTGTAACAGTGTTCTTGGGGTTTCTCTGGAGTGCGATCAAGGAAATCAAGGCTCCTTTCATGTGTGATGTGCAACACGGAATTGCTCTGCACGCAGTGCAGGGGAATCGGGCCTCATCTCGCGGCGAGGGGGAAGTCTCATGGTTTTTCTCGAGTTGCGGCGGGAACCTGGGGTATATTCTCGAGTTACGACGGAGATGGCCCTTCCACACACGTGTGTGTTCAGCCATGTCAGGACTCCTGCCTAGTTGCGAGGGACAACTCGGTATTCTCCTCGAGGCTTTGCAGGGCAATTGGGACGCCTCTCCAGCTGAGATGGGAGACCAAGGGTCCCTTTCCACGTGCCACAGGAATCCTCGGTCTCCTATCAAGTTTCACGAGGAGTCAGGCATCGTCTCCTTTGGAGGCACTGATCTACGCATACCTCTGGAGTTTTCAAAGGATTTGAGGCCTCCTGTCGCGATGAGGTGGGGAACTAGATCTTTCTCTGTGGTCTCCACAGGGGATTCAGACACCCTTTCGTCTTGGGAGATGCAAGACGAGCCTGCATTCCAGTCACTGCAGGGATATCCGGCCTTATTTCGAGTCAGGGCATCGCGGTGTCCATTCCACTTGAGGCCCCAAACTCAGGGTCCCTCTCACAAACCTAGAGCTGAGAGAAGCCTCCTCTTGAGGTGCTTGTGGTAAGGTGGTATTCCTCTGGAGTCGAAGCCAGGGACTAACCTCTCATCTCGAGTTGATTTTTGGTCCACGGAGCTCTTTCGTGTTGCTACAGTGACCTCAGGATCCCTCTAGCCTTGAAACAGTGTTCTTGGGGTTTCTCTGGAGTGCCATGAAGGAAATCAAGGCTCCTTTCATGTGTGATGTGCAACACAGAATTGCTCTGCACGCAGTGCAGGGGAATCGGGCCTCATCTCGCGGCGAGGGGGAAGTCTCATGGTTTTTCTCGAGTTGCGGTGGGAACCTGGGGTATATTCTCGAGTTACGACGGGGATGGCCCTTCCACACACGTGTTTGTTCAGCCACGTCAGGACTCTTGCCTAGTTGCGAGACACAACTCGGGATTCTCCTCGAGGCTTGGCAAGGCAATTGGGACGCCTCTCCACCTGAGGCGGGAGACCAAGGGTCCCTTTCCACGTGCCACAGGAATCCTGGGACTCCTATCAAGTTTCACGAGGAGTCAGGCATCGTCTCCTTTGGAGGCACTGATATCCGCGTACCTCTGGAGTTTTCAAAGGATGTGAGGCCTCCGGTCGCGATGAGGTGGGGAACTAGGTCTTTCTCTGTGGTCTCCACAGGGGATTCAGACATCCTTTCATCTTCGGAGATGCAAGACGAGCCTGCATTCAAGTCACTGCAGGGATATCCAGCCTTATTTCACGTCAGGGCATCGCTGTGTCCATTCCACTTGAGACCGCAAACTCAGGGTCCCTCTCACATACCTAGAGCTGAGAGAAGCCTCCTCTTGAGGTGCTTGTGGTAAGGTGGTATTCCTCTGGAGTCGAAGCCAGGGACTAACCTCTCATCTCGAGTTGATTTTTGGCCCACGGAGCTCTTTCGTGTTGCTACAGTGACCTCAGGATCCCTCTAACCTTGAAACAGTGTTCTTGGGGTTTCTCTGGAGTGCCATCAAGGAAATCAAGGCTCCTTTCATGTGTGATGTGCAAGACGGAATTGCTCTGCACGCAGTGCAGGGGAATCGGGCCTCATCTCGCGGCGAGGGGGAAGTCTCATGGTTTTTCTCGAGTTGCGGCGGGAACCTGGGGTATATTCTCGAGTTACGACGGGGATGGCCCTTCCACCCACGTGTTTCTTCAGCGACGTCAGGACCTCTGCCTAGTTGCGAGGGACAACTCTGGATTCTCCTCGAGGCTTGGCAGGGCAATTGGGACGCCTCTCCAGTTGAGGCGGGAGACCAAGTGTCCCTTTCCAAGTGCCACAGGAATCCTGGGACTCCTATCAAGTTTCACGAGGAGTCAGGCATCGTCTCCTTTGGAGGCACTGATCTCCGCGTACCTCTGGAGTTTTCAAAGGATGTGAGGCTATCGGTCGCGATGAGGTGGGGAACTAAGTCTTTCTCTGTGCTTTCCACAGGGGATTCAGACACCCTTTCGTCCTGGGAGATGCAAGACGAGCCTGCATTGAAGTCACTGCAGGGATATCCGGCCTTATTTCGAGTCAGGGCATCGCGGTGTCCATTCCACTTGAGGCCGCAAACTCAGGGTCCCTCTCACATACCTAGAGCTGAGAGAAGCCTCCTCTTGAGGTGCTTGTGGTAAGGTGGTATTCCTCTGGAGACGAATCCAGGGACTAACCTCTCTTTTCGAGTTGATTTTTGGTCCACAGAGTTCTTTCGTGTTGCTACAGTGACCTCAGGATCCCTCTATCCTTGAAACAGTGTTCTTGGGGTTTCTCTGGAGTGCCATCAAGGAAATCAAGGCTCCTTTCATGTGTGATGTGCAAGACGGAATTGCTCTGCACGCAGTACAGGGGAATCGGGCCTCATCTCGCATCGAGGGGGAAGTCTCATGGTTTTTCTCGAGTTGCGGCGGGAACCTGGGGTATATTCTCGAGTTACGACGGGGATGGCCCTTCCACCCACGTGTTTGTTCAGCCACGTCAGGACTCCTGCCTAGTTGCGAGGGACAACTCGGGATTCTCCTCGAGGCTTGGCAGGGCAATTGGAACGCCTCTCCAGCTGAGGCGGGAGACCAAGGGTCCCTTTCCACGTGCCACAAGAATCCTGGGACTCCTATCAAGTTTCACGAGGAGTCAGGCATCGTCTCCTTTGGAGGCACTGATCTCCACGTACCTCTGGAGTTTTCAAAGGATGTGAGGCCTGCGGTCGCGATGAGGTGGGGAACTAGGTGTTTCTCTGTGGTCTCCACAGGGGATTCAGACACCCTTTCGTCTTGGGAGATGCAAGACGAGCGTGTATTCAAGTCACTGCAGGGATATCCGGCCTTATTTCGAGTCAGGGCATCGCGGTGTCCATTCCACTTGAGGCCGCAAACTCAGGATCCCTCTCACATACCTAGAGCTGAGAGAAGCCTCCTCTTGAGGTGCTTGTGGTAAGGTGGTATTCCTCAGGAGTCGAAGCCAGGGACTAACCTCTCATCTCGTGTTGATTCTTGGTCCACGGAGCTCTTTCGTGTTGCTACAGTGACCTCAGGATCCCTCTAGCCTTGTAACAGTGTTCTTGGGGTTTCTCTGGAGTGCGATCAAGGAAATCAAGGCTCCTTTCATGTGTGATGTGCAACACGGAATTGCTCTGCACGCAGTGCAGGGGAATCGGGCCTCATCTCGCGGCGAGGGGGAAGTCTCATGGTTTTTCTCCAGTTGCGGCGGGAACGCGGGGTATATTCTCGAGTTACGACGGGGATGGCCCTTCCACACACGTGTGTGTTCAGCCATGTCAGGACTCCTGCCTAGTTGCGAGGGACAACTCGGTATTCTCCTCGAGGCTTTGCAGGGCAATTGGGACGCCTCTCCAGCTGAGACGGGAGACCAAGGGTCCCTTTCCACGTGCCACAGGAATCCTGGGTCTCCTATCAAGTTTCACGAGGAGTCAGGCATCGTCTCTTTGGAGGCACTGATCTACGCATACCTCTGGAGTTTTCAAAGGATTTGAGGCCTCCTGTCGCGATGAGGTGGGGAACTAGGTCTTTCTCTGTGGTCTCCACAGGGGATTCAGACACCCTTTCGTCTTGGGAGATGCAAGACGAGCCTGCATTCCAGTCACTGCAGGGATATCCGGCCTTATTTCGAGTCAGGGCATCGCGGTGTCCATTCAACTTGAGGCCCCAAACTCAGGGTCCCCCTCACAAACCTAGAGCTGAGAGAAGCCTCCTCTTGAGGTGCTTGTGGTAAGGTGGTATTCCTCTGGAGTCGAAGCCAGGGACTAACCTCTCATCTCGAGTTGATTTTTGGTCCACGGAGCTCTTTCGTGTTGCTACAGTGACCTCAGGATCCCTGTAGCCTTGAAACAGTGCTCTTGGGGTTTCTCTGGAGTGCCATGAAGGAAATCAAGGCTCCTTTCATGTGTGATGTGCAACACAGAATTGCTCTGCACGCAGTGCAGGGGAATCGGGCCTCATCTCGCGGCGAGGGGGAAGTCTCATGGTTTTTCTCGAGTTGCGGCGGGAACCTGGGGTATATTCTCGAGTTACGACGGGGATGGCCCTTCCACACACGTGTTTGTTCAGCCACGTCAGGACTCTTGCCTAGTTGCGAGACACAACTCGGGATTCTCCTCGAGGCTTGGCAAGGCAATTGGGACGCCTCTCCAGCTGAGGCGGGAGACCAAGGGTCCCTTTCCACGTGCCACAGGAATCCTGGGACTCCTATCAAGTTTCACGAGGAGTCAGGCATCGTCTCCTTTGGAGGCACTGATCTCCGCGTACCTCTGGAGTTTTCAAAGGATGTGAGGCCTCCGGTCGCGATGAGGTGGGGAACTAGGTCTTTCTCTGTGGTCTCCACAGGGGATTCAGACATCCTTTCATCTTGGGAGATGCAAGACGAGCCTGCATTCAAGTCACTGCAGGGATATCCAGCCTTATTTCGATTCAGGGCATCGCGGTGTCCATTCCACTTGAGGCCGCAAACTCAGGGTCCCTCTCACATACCTAGAGCTGAGAGAAGCCTCCTCTTGAGGTGCTTGTGGTAAGGTGGTATTCCTCTGGAGTCGAAGCCAGGGACTAACCTCTCATCTCGAGTTGATTTTTGGCCCACGGAGCTCTTTCGTGTTGCTACAGTGACCTCAGGATCCCTCTATCCTTGAAACAGTGTTCTTGGGGTTTCTCTGGAGTGCCATCAAGGAAATCAAGGCTCCTTTCATGTGTGATGTGCAACACGGAATTGCTCTGCACGCAGTGCAGGGGAATCGTGCCTCATCTCGCGGCGAGGGGGAAGTCTCATGGTTTTTCTCGAGTTGCGGCGGGAACCTGGGGTATATTCTCGAGTTACGACGGGGATGGCCCTTCCACCCACGTGTTTCTTCAGCGACGTCAGGACTCCTGCCTAGTTGCGAGGGACAACTCGGGATTCTCCTCGAGGCTTTGCAGGGCAATTGGGACGCCTCTCCAGCTGAGGCGGGAGACCAAGGGTCCCTTTCCACGTGCCACAAGAATCCTGGGACTCCTATCAAGTTTCACGAGGAGTCAGGCATCGTCTCCTTTGGAGGCACTGATCTCCGCGTACCTCTGGAGTTTTCAAAGGATGTGAGGCCTGCGGTCGCGATGAGGTGGGGAACTAGGTGTTTCTCTGTGGTCTCCACAGGGGATTCAGACATCCTTTCTTCTTGGGAGATGCAAGACGAGCGTGCATTCAAGTCACTGCAGGGATATCCGGCCTTATTTCGAGTCAGGGCATCGCGGTGTCCATTCCACTTGAGGCCGCAAACTCAGGATCCCTCTCACATACCTAGAGCTGAGAGAAGCCTCCTCTTGAGGTGCTTGTGGTAAGGTGGTATTCCTCAGGAGTCGAAGCCAGGGACTAACCTCTCATCTCGTGTTGATTCTTGGTCCACGGAGCTCTTTCGTGTTACTACAGTGACCTCAGGATCCCTCTAGCCTTGTAACAGTGTTCTTGGGGTTTCTCTGGAGTGCGATCAAGGAAATCAAGGCTCCTTTCATGTGTGATGTGCAACACGGAATTGCTCTGCACGCAGTGCAGGGGAATCGGGCCTCATCTCGCGGCGAGGGGGAAGTCTCATGGTTTTTCTCGAGTTGCGGCGGGAACCTGGGGTATATTCTCGAGTTACGACGGAGATGGCCCTTCCACACACGTGTGTGTTCAGCCATGTCAGGACTCCTGCCTAGTTGCGAGGGACAACTCGGTATTCTCCTCGAGGCTTTGCAGGGCAATTGGGACGCCTCTCCAGCTGAGATGGGAGACCAAGGGTCCCTTTCCACGTGCCACAGGAATCCTCGGTCTCCTATCAAGTTTCACGAGGAGTCAGGCATCGTCTCCTTTGGAGGCACTGATCTACGCATACCTCTGGAGTTTTCAAAGGATTTGAGGCCTCCTGTCGCGATGAGGTGGGGAACTAGATCTTTCTCTGTGGTCTCCACAGGGGATTCAGACACCCTTTCGTCTTGGGAGATGCAAGACGAGCCTGCATTCCAGTCACTGCAGGGATATCCGGCCTTATTTCGAGTCAGGGCATCGCGGTGTCCATTCCACTTGAGGCCCCAAACTCAGGGTCCCTCTCACAAACCTAGAGCTGAGAGAAGCCTCCTCTTGAGGTGCTTGTGGTAAGGTGGTATTCCTCTGGAGTCGAAGCCAGGGACTAACCTCTCATCTCGAGTTGATTTTTGGTCCACGGAGCTCTTTCGTGTTGCTACAGTGACCTCAGGATCCCTCTAGCCTTGAAACAGTGTTCTTGGGGTTTCTCTGGAGTGCCATGAAGGAAATCAAGGCTCCTTTCATGTGTGATGTGCAACACAGAATTGCTCTGCACGCAGTGCAGGGGAATCGGGCCTCATCTCGCGGCGAGGGGGAAGTCTCATGGTTTTTCTCGAGTTGCGGTGGGAACCTGGGGTATATTCTCGAGTTACGACGGGGATGGCCCTTCCACACACGTGTTTGTTCAGCCACGTCAGGACTCTTGCCTAGTTGCGAGACACAACTCGGGATTCTCCTCGAGGCTTGGCAAGGCAATTGGGACGCCTCTCCACCTGAGGCGGGAGACCAAGGGTCCCTTTCCACGTGCCACAGGAATCCTGGGACTCCTATCAAGTTTCACGAGGAGTCAGGCATCGTCTCCTTTGGAGGCACTGATATCCGCGTACCTCTGGAGTTTTCAAAGGATGTGAGGCCTCCGGTCGCGATGAGGTGGGGAACTAGGTCTTTCTCTGTGGTCTCCACAGGGGATTCAGACATCCTTTCATCTTCGGAGATGCAAGACGAGCCTGCATTCAAGTCACTGCAGGGATATCCAGCCTTATTTCACGTCAGGGCATCGCTGTGTCCATTCCACTTGAGACCGCAAACTCAGGGTCCCTCTCACATACCTAGAGCTGAGAGAAGCCTCCTCTTGAGGTGCTTGTGGTAAGGTGGTATTCCTCTGGAGTCGAAGCCAGGGACTAACCTCTCATCTCGAGTTGATTTTTGGCCCACGGAGCTCTTTCGTGTTGCTACAGTGACCTCAGGATCCCTCTAACCTTGAAACAGTGTTCTTGGGGTTTCTCTGGAGTGCCATCAAGGAAATCAAGGCTCCTTTCATGTGTGATGTGCAACACGGAATTGCTCTGCACGCAGTGCAGGGGAATCGGGCCTCATCTCGCGGCGAGGGGGAAGTCTCATGGTTTTTCTCGAGTTGCGGCGGGAACCTGGGGTATATTCTCGAGTTACGACGGGGATGGCCCTTCCACCCACGTGTTTCTTCAGCGACGTCAGGACCTCTGCCTAGTTGCGAGGGACAACTCTGGATTCTCCTCGAGGCTTGGCAGGGCAATTGGGACGCCTCTCCAGCTGAGGCGGGAGACCAAGTGTCCCTTTCCAAGTGCCACAGGAATCCTGGGACTCCTATCAAGTTTCACGAGGAGTCAGGCATCGTCTCCTTTGGAGGCACTGATCTCCGCGTACCTCTGGAGTTTTCAAAGGATGTGAGGCTATCGGTCGCGATGAGGTGGGGAACTAAGTCTTTCTCTGTGCTTTCCACAGGGGATTCAGACACCCTTTCGTCCTGGGAGATGCAAGACGAGCCTGCATTGAAGTCACTGCAGGGATATCCGGCCTTATTTCGAGTCAGGGCATCGCGGTGTCCATTCCACTTGAGGCCGCAAACTCAGGGTCCCTCTCACATACCTAGAGCTGAGAGAAGCCTCCTCTTGAGGTGCTTGTGGTAAGGTGGTATTCCTCTGGAGACGAATCCAGGGACTAACCTCTCTTTTCGAGTTGATTTTTGGTCCACAGAGTTCTTTCGTGTTGCTACAGTGACCTCAGGATCCCTCTATCCTTGAAACAGTGTTCTTGGGGTTTCTCTGGAGTGCCATCAAGGAAATCAAGGCTCCTTTCATGTGTGATGTGCAAGACGGAATTGCTCTGCACGCAGTACAGGGGAATCGGGCCTCATCTCGCATCGAGGGGGAAGTCTCATGGTTTTTCTCGAGTTGCGGCGGGAACCTGGGGTATATTCTCGAGTTACGACGGGGATGGCCCTTCCACCCACGTGTTTGTTCAGCCACGTCAGGACTCCTGCCTAGTTGCGAGGGACAACTCGGGATTCTCCTCGAGGCTTGGCAGGGCAATTGGAACGCCTCTCCAGCTGAGGCGGGAGACCAAGGGTCCCTTTCCACGTGCCACAAGAATCCTGGGACTCCTATCAAGTTTCACGAGGAGTCAGGCATCGTCTCCTTTGGAGGCACTGATCTCCACGTACCTCTGGAGTTTTCAAAGGATGTGAGGCCTGCGGTCGCGATGAGGTGGGGAACTAGGTGTTTCTCTGTGGTCTCCACAGGGGATTCAGACACCCTTTCGTCTTGGGAGATGCAAGACGAGCGTGTATTCAAGTCACTGCAGGGATATCCGGCCTTATTTCGAGTCAGGGCATCGCGGTGTCCATTCCACTTGAGGCCGCAAACTCAGGATCCCTCTCACATACCTAGAGCTGAGAGAAGCCTCCTCTTGAGGTGCTTGTGGTAAGGTGGTATTCCTCAGGAGTCGAAGCCAGGGACTAACCTCTCATCTCGTGTTGATTCTTGGTCCACGGAGCTCTTTCGTGTTGCTACAGTGACCTCAGGATCCCTCTAGCCTTGTAACAGTGTTCTTGGGGTTTCTCTGGAGTGCGATCAAGGAAATCAAGGCTCCTTTCATGTGTGATGTGCAACACGGAATTGCTCTGCACGCAGTGCAGGGGAATCGGGCCTCATCTCGCGGCGAGGGGGAAGTCTCATGGTTTTTCTCGAGTTGCGGCGGGAACGCGGGGTATATTCTCGAGTTACGACGGGGATGGCCCTTCCACACACGTGTGTGTTCAGCCATGTCAGGACTCCTGCCTAGTTGCGAGGGACAACTCGGTATTCTCCTCGAGGCTTTGCAGGGCAATTGGGACGCCTCTCCAGCTGAGACGGGAGACCAAGGGTCCCTTTCCACGTGCCACAGGAATCCTGGGTCTCCTATCAAGTTTCACGAGGAGTCAGGCATCGTCTCTTTGGAGGTACTGATCTACGCATACCTCTGGAGTTTTCAAAGGATTTGAGGCCTCCTGTCGCGATGAGGTGGGGAACTAGGTCTTTCTCTGTGGTCTCCACAGGGGATTCAGACACCCTTTCGTCTTGGGAGATGCAAGACGAGCCTGCATTCCAGTCACTGCAGGGATATCCGGCCTTATTTCGAGTCAGGGCATCGCGGTGTCCATTCAACTTGAGGCCCCAAACTCAGGGTCCCCCTCACAAACCTAGAGCTGAGAGAAGCCTCCTCTTGAGGTGCTTGTGGTAAGGTGGTATTCCTCTGGAGTCGAAGCCAGGGACTAACCTCTCATCTCGAGTTGATTTTTGGTCCACGGAGCTCTTTCGTGTTGCTACAGTGACCTCAGGATCCCTGTAGCCTTGAAACAGTGCTCTTGGGGTTTCTCTGGAGTGCCATGAAGGAAATCAAGGCTCCTTTCATGTGTGATGTGCAACACAGAATTGCTCTGCACGCAGTGCAGGGGAATCGGGCCTCATCTCGCGGCGAGGGGGAAGTCTCATGGTTTTTCTCGAGTTGCGGCGGGAACCTGGGGTATATTCTCGAGTTACGACGGGGATGG
Organism: Cervus elaphus; assembly: GCF_910594005.1. NCBI lineage: Eukaryota > Metazoa > Chordata > Mammalia > Artiodactyla > Cervidae > Cervus > Cervus elaphus. The sequence goes on along the minus strand of NW_025316689.1, from coordinate 712,932 downwards.
CCCTTCCACACACGTGTTTGTTCAGCCACGTCAGGACTCTTGCCTAGTTGCGAGACACAACTCGGGATTCTCCTCGAGGCTTGGCAAGGCAATTGGGACGCCTCTCCAGCTGAGACGGGAGACCAAGGGTCCCTTTCCACGTGCCACAGGAATCCTGGGACTCCTATCAAGTTTCACGAGGAGTCAGGCATCGTCTCCTTTGGAGGCACTGATCTCCGCGTACCTCTGGAGTTTTCAAAGGATGTGAGGCCTCCGGTCGCGATGAGGTGGGGAACTAGGTCTTTCTCTGTGGTCTCCACAGGGGATTCAGACATCCTTTCATCTTGGGAGATGCAAGACGAGCCTGCATTCAAGTCACTGCAGGGATATCCAGCCTTATTTCGATTCAGGGCATCGCGGTGTCCATTCCACTTGAGGCCGCAAACTCAGGGTCCCTCTCACATACCTAGAGCTGAGAGAAGCCTCCTCTTGAGGTGCTTGTGGTAAGGTGGTATTCCTCTGGAGTCGAAGCCAGGGACTAACCTCTCATCTCGAGTTGATTTTTGGCCCACGGAGCTCTTTCGTGTTGCTACAGTGACCTCAGGATCCCTCTAGCCTTGAAACAGTGTTCTTGGGGTTTCTCTGGAGTGCCATCAAGGAAATCAAGGCTCCTTTCATGTGTGATGTGCAACACGGAATTGCTCTGCACGCAGTGCAGGGTAATCGTGCCTCATCTCGCGGCGAGGGGGAAGTCTCATGGTTTTTCTCGAGTTGCGGCGGGAACCTGGGGTATATTCTCGAGTTACGACGGGGATGGCCCTTCCACCCACGTGTTTCTTCAGCGACGTCAGGACTCCTGCCTAGTTGCGAGGGACAACTCGGGATTCTCCTCGAGGCTTGGCAGGGCAATTGGGACGCCTCTCCAGCTGAGGCGGGAGACCAAGTGTCCCTTTCCAAGTGCCACAGGAATCCTGGGACTCCTATCAAGTTTCACGAGGAGTCAGGCATCGTCTCCTTTGGAGGCACTGATCTCCGCGTACCTCTGGAGTTTTCAAAGGATGTGAGGCTATCGTTCGCGATGAGGTGGGGAACTAAGTCTTTCTCTGTGCTTTCCACAGGGGATTCAGACATCCTTTCGTCCTGGGAGATGCAAGACGAACCTACATTGAAGTCACTGCAGGGATATCCGGTCTTATTTCGAGTCAGGGCATCGCGGTGTCCATTCCACTTGAGGCCGCAAACTCAGGGTCCCTCTCACATACCTAGAGCTGAGAGAAGCCTCCTCTTGAGGTGCTTGTGGTAAGGTGGTATTCCTCTGGAGACGAATCCACGGACTAACCTCCCTTTTCGAGTTGATTTTTGGTCCACAGAGTTCTTTCGTGTTGCTACAGTGACCTCAGGATCCCTCTATCCTTGAAACAGTGTTCTTGGGGTTTCTCTGGAGTGCCATCAAGGAAATCAAGGCTCCTTTCATGTGTGATGTGCAAGACGGAATTGCTCTGCACGCAGTACAGGGGAATCGGGCCTCATCTCGCATCGAGGGGGAAGTCTCATGGTTTTTCTCGAGTTGCGGCGGGAACCTGGGGTATATTCTCGAGTTACGACGGGGATGGCCCTTCCACCCACGTGTTTGTTCAGCCACGTCAGGACTCCTGCCTAGTTGCGAGGGACAACTCGGGATTCTCCTCGAGGCTTGGCAGGGCAATTGGAACGCCTCTCCAGCTGAGGCGGGAGACCAAGGGTCCCTTTCCACGTGCCACAAGAATCCTGGGACTCCTATCAAGTTTCACGAGGAGTCAGGCATCGTCTCCTTTGGAGGCACTGATCTCCGCGTACCTCTGGAGTTTTCAAAGGATGTGAGGCCTGCGGTCGCGATGAGGTGGGGAACTAGGTGTTTCTCTGTGGTCTCCACAGGGGATTCAGACATCCTTTCTTCTTGGGAGATGCAAGACGAGCGTGCATTCAAGTCACTGCAGGGATATCCGGCCTTATTTCGAGTCAGGGCATCGCGGTGTCCATTCCACTTGAGGCCGCAAACTCAGGATCCCTCTCACATACCTAGAGCTGAGAGAAGCCTCCTCTTGAGGTGCTTGTGGTAAGGTGGTATTCCTCAGGAGTCGAAGCCAGGGACTAACCTCTCATCTCGTGTTGATTCTTGGTCCACGGAGCTCTTTCGTGTTGCTACAGTGACCTCAGGATCCCTCTAGCCTTGTAACAGTGTTCTTGGGGTTTCTCTGGAGTGCGATCAAGGAAATCAAGGCTCCTTTCATGTGTGATGTGCAACACGGAATTGCTCTGCACGCAGTGCAGGGGAATCGGGCCTCATCTCGCGGCGAGGGGGAAGTCTCATGGTTTTTCTCGAGTTGCGGCGGGAACCTGGGGTATATTCTCGAGTTACGACGGAGATGGCCCTTCCACACACGTGTGTGTTCAGCCATGTCAGGACTCCTGCCTAGTTGCGAGGGACAACTCGGGATTCTCCTCGAGGCTTTGCAGGGCAATTGGGACGCCTCTCCAGCTGAGACGGGAGACCAAGGGTCCCTTTCCACGTGCCACAGGAATCCTGGGTCTCCTATCAAGTTTCACGAGGAGTCAGGCATCGTCTCCTTTGGAGGCACTGATCTACGCATACCTCTGGAGTTTTCAAAGGATTTGAGGCCTCCTGTCGCGATGAGGTGGGGAACTAGGTCTTTCTCTGTGGTCTCCACAGGGGATTCAGACACCCTTTCGTCTTGGGAGATGCAAGACGAGCCTGCATTCCAGTCACTGCAGGGATATCCGGCCTTATTTCGAGTCAGGGCATCGCGGTGTCCATTCCACTTGAGGCCCCAAACTCAGGGTCCCTCTCACAAACCTAGAGCTGAGAGAAGCCTCCTCTTGAGGTGCTTGTGGTAAGGTGGTATTCCTCTGGAGTCGAAGCCAGGGACTAACCTCTCATCTCGAGTTGATTTTTGGCCCACGGAGCTCTTTCGTGTTTCTACAGTGACCTCAGGATCCCTCTATCCTTGAAACAGTGTTCTTGCGGTTTCTCTGGAGTGCCATCAAGGAAATCAAGGCTCCTTTCATGTGTGATGTGCAACACGGAATTGCTCTGCACGCAGTGCAGGGGAATCGTGCCTCATCTCGCGGCGAGGGGGAAGTCTCATGGTTTTTCTCGAGTTGCGGCGGGAACCTGGGGTATATTCTCGAGTTACGACGGGGATGGCACTTCCACCCACGTGTTTCTTCAGCGACGTCAGGACTCCTGCCTAGTTGCGAGGGACAACTCTGGATTCTCCTCGAGGCTTGGCAGGGCAATTGGGACGCCTCTCCAGCTGAGGCGGGAGACCAAGTGTCCCTTTCCAAGTGCCACAGGAATCCTGGGACTCCTATCAAGTTTCACGAGGAGTCAGGCATCGTCTCCTTTGGAGGCACTGATCTCCGCGTACCTCTGGAGTTTTCAAAGGATGTGAGGCTATCGGTCGCGATGAGGTGGGGAACTAAGTCTTTCTCTGTGCTTTCCACAGGGGATTCAGACATCCTTTCGTCCTGGGAGATGCAAGACGAGCCTGCATTGAAGTCACTGCAGGGATATCCGGGCTTATTTCGAGTCAGGGCATCGCGGTGTCCATTCCACTTGAGGCCGCAAACTCAGGGTCCCTCTCACATACCTAGAGCTGAGAGAAGCCTCCTCTTGAGGTGCTTGTGGTAAGGTGGTATTCTTCAGGAGTCGAATCCAGGGACTAACCTCCCTTTTCGAGTTGATTTTTGGTCCACAGAGTTCTTTCGTGTTGCTACAGTGACCTCAGGATCCCTCTATCCTTGAAACAGTGTTCTTGGGGTTTCTCTGGAGTGCCATCAAGGAAATCAAGGCTCCTTTCATGTGTGATGTGCAAGACGGAATTGCTCTGCACGCAGTACAGGGGAATCGGGCCTCATCTCGCATCGAGGGGGAAGTCTCATGGTTTTTCTCGAGTTGCGGCGGGAACCTGGGGTATATTCTCGAGTTACGACGGGGATGGCCCTTCCACACACGTGTTTGTTCAGGCACGTCAGGACTCTTGCCTAGTTGCGAGACAAAACTCGGGATTCTCCTCGAGGCTTGGCAAGGCAATTGGGACGCCTCTCCAGCTGAGGCGGGAGACCAAGTGTCCCTTTCCACGTGCCACAGGAATCCTGGGACTCCTATCAAGTTTCACGAGGAGTCAGGTATCGTCTCCTTTGGAGGCACTGATCTCCGCGTACCTCTGGAGTTTTCAAAGGATGTGAGGCCTGCGGTAGCGATGAGGTGGTGAACTAGGTCTTTCTCTGTGGTCTCCACAGGGGATTCAGACATCCTTTCATCTTCGGAGATGCAAGACGAGCCTGCATTCAAGTCACTGCAGGGATATCCAGCCTTATTTCGCGTCAGGGCATCGCGGTGTCCATTCCACTTGAGGCCGCAAACTCAGGGTCCCTCTCACATACCTAGAGCTGAGAGAAGCCTCCTCTTGAGGTGCTTGTGGTAAGGTGGTATTCCTCTGGAGTCGAAGCCAGGGACTAACCTCTCATCTCGAGTTGATTTTTGGCCCACGGAGCTCTTTCGTGTTGCTACAGTGACCTCAGGATCCCTCTAACCTTGAAACAGTGTTCTTGGGGTTTCTCTGGAGTGCCATCAAGGAAATCAAGGCTCCTTTCATGTGTGATGTGCAAGACGGAATTGCTCTGCACGCAGTGCAGGGGAATCGGGCCTCATCTCGCGGCGAGGGGGAAGTCTCATGGTTTTTCTCGAGTTGCGGCGGGAACCTGGGGTATATTCTCGAGTTACGATGGGGATGGCCCTTCCACCCACGTGTTTCTTCAGCGACGTCAGGACCTCTGCCTAGTTGCGAGGGACAACTCTGGATTCTCCTCGAGGCTTGGCAGGGCAATTGGGACGCCTCTCCAGCTGAGGCGGGAGACCAAGTGTCCCTTTCCAAGTGCCACAGGAATCCTGGGACTCCTATCAAGTTTCACGAGGAGTCAGGCATCGTCTCCTTTGGAGGCACTGATCTCCGCGTACCTCTGGAGTTTTCAAAGGATGTGAGGCTATCGGTCGCGATGAGGTGGGGAACTAAGTCTTTCTCTGTGCTTTCCACAGGGGATTCAGACATCCTTTCGTCCTGGGAGATGCAAGAAGAGCCTGCATTGAAGTCACTGCAGGGATATCCGGCCTTATTTCGAGTCAGGGCATCGCGGTGTCCATTCCACTTGAGGCCGCAAACTCAGGGTCCCTCTCACATACCTAGAGCTGAGAGAAGCCTCCTCTTGAGGTGCTTGTGGTAAGGTGGTATTTCTCTGGAGACGAATCCAGGGACTAACCTCTCTTTTCGAGTTGATTTTTGGTCCACAGAGTTCTTTCGTATTGCTACAGTGACCTCAGGATCACTCTAGCCTTGAAACAGTGTTCTTGGGGTTTCTCTGGAGTGCCATCAAGGAAATCAAGGCTCCTTTCATGTGTGATGTGCAAGACGGAATTGCTCTGCACGCAGTACAGGGGAATCGGGCCTCATCTCGCATCGAGGGGGAAGTCTCATGGTTTTTCTCGAGTTGCGGCGGGAACCTGGGGTATATTCTCGAGTTACGACGGGGATGGCCCTTCCACACACGTGTTTGTTCAGCCACGTCAGGACTCCTGCCTAGTTGCGAGGGACAACTCGGGATTCTCCTCGAGGCTTGGCAGGGCAATTGGAACGCCTCTCCAGCTGAGGCGGGAGACCAAGGATCCCTTTCCACGTGCCACAAGAATCGTGGGACTCCTATCAAGTTTCACGAGGAGTAGGGCATCGTCTCCTTTGGAGGCACTGATCTCCGCCTACCTCTGGAGTTTTCAAAGGATGTGAGGCCTCCGGTCGCGATGAGGTGGGGAACTAGGTCTTTCTCTGTGGTCTCCACAGGGGATTCAGACATCCTTTCTTCTTGGGAGATGCAAGACGAGCCTGCATTCAAGTCACTGCAGGGATATCCGGCCTTATTTCGAGTCAGGGCATCGCGGTGTCCATTCCACTTGAGGCCGCAAACTCAGGATCCCTCTCACATACCTAGAGCTGAGAGAAGCCTCCTCTTGAGGTGCTTGTGGTAAGGTGGTATTCCTCAGGAGTCGAAGCCAGGGACTAACCTCTCATCTCGTGTTGATTCTTGGTCCACGGAGCTCTTTCGTGTTGCTACAGTGACCTCAGGATCCCTCTATCCTTGAAACAGTGTTCTTGGGGTTTCTCTGGAGTGCCATCAAGGAAATCAAGGCTCCTTTCATGTGTGATGTGCAACACGGAATTGCTCTGCACGCAGTGCAGGGGAATCGGGCCTCATCTCGCGGCGAGGGGGAAGTCTCATGGTTTTTCTCGAGTTGCGGCGGGAACCTGGGGTATATTCTCGAGTTACGACGGGGATGGCCCTTCCACACACGTGTGTGTTCAGCCATGTCAGGACTCCTGCCTAGTTGCGAGGGACAACTCTGGATTCTCCTTGAGGCTTTGCAGGGCAATTGGGACGCCTCTCCAGCTGAGGCGGGAGACCAAGTGTCCCTTTCCAAGTGCCACAGGAATCCTGGGTCTCCTATCAAGTTTCACGAGGAGTCAGGCATCGTCTCCTTTGGAGGCACTGATCTCCGCATACCTCTGGAGTTTTCAAAGATTTTGAGGCCTCCTGTCGCGATGAGGTGGGGAACGAGGTCTTTCTCTGTGCTCTCCGCAGGGGATTCAGACACCCTTTCGTCTTGGAAGATGCAAGACGAGCCTGCATTCCAGTCACTGCAGGGATATCCGGCCTTATTTCAAGTCAGGGCATCGCGGTGTCAATTCCACTTGAGGCCGCAAACTCAGGATCCCTCTCCCATACCTAGAGCTGAGAGAAGCCTCCTCTTGAGGTGCTTCTGGTAAGGTGGTATTCCTCTGGAGTCGAAGCCAGGGACTAACCTCTCATCTCGAGTTGATTTTTGGTCCACAGAGTTCTTCCGTGTTGCTACAGTGACCTCAGGATCCCTCTAGCCTTGAAACAGTGTTCTTGGGGTTTCTCTGGAGTGCCATGAAAGAAATCAAGGCTCCTTTCATGTGTGATGTGCAACACAGAATTGCTCTACACGCAGTGCAGGGGAATCGGGCCTCATCTCGCGGCGAGGGGGAAGTCTCATGGTTTTTCTCGAGTTGCGGCGGGAACCTGGGGTATATTCTCGAGTTACGACGGGGATGGCCCTTCCACACACGTGTTTGTTCAGCCACGTCAGAACTCTTGCCTAGTTGCGAGACACAACTCGGGATTCTCCTCGAGGCTTGGCAAGGCAATTGGAACGCCTCTCCAGCTGAGGCGGGAGACCAAGGGTCCCTTTCCACGTGCCACAGGAATCCTGGGACTCCTATCAAGTTTCACGAGGAGTCAGGCATCGTCTCCTTTGGAGGCACTGATCTCCGCGTACCTCTGGAGTTTTCAAAGGATGTGAGGCCTCGGGTCGCGATGAGGTGGGGAACTAGGTCTTTCTCTGTGGTCTCCACAGGGGATTCAGACATCCTTTCATCTTCGGAGATGCAAGACGAGCCTGCATTCAAGTCACTGCAGGGATATCCAGCCTTATTTCGCGTCAGGGCATCGCGGTGTCCATTCCACTTGAGGCCGCAAACTCAGGGTCCCTCTCACATACCTAGAGCTGAGAGAAGCCTCCTCTTGAGGTGCTTGTGGTAAGGTGGTATTCCTCTGGAGTCGAAGCCAGGGACTAACCTCTCATCTCGAGTTGATTTTTGGCCCACGGAGCTCTTCCGTGTTGCTACAGTGACCTCAGGATCCCTCTAACCTTGAAACAGTGTTCTTGGGGTTTCTCTGGAGTGCCATCAAGGAAATCAAGGCCCCTTTCATGTGTGATGTGCAACACGGAATTGCTCTGCACGCAGTGCAGGGAAATCGGGCCTCATCTCGCGGCGAGGGGGAAGTCTCATGGTTTTTCTCGAGTTGCGGCAGGATCCTGGGGTATATTCTCGAGTTACGATGGGGATGGCCCTTCCACCCACGTGTTTCTTCAGCGACGTCAGGACTCCTGCCTAGTTGCGAGGGACAACTCTGGATTCTCCTCGAGGCTTGGCAGGGCAATTGGGACGCCTCTCCAGCTGAGGCGGGAGACCAAGTGTCCCTTTCCAAGTGCCACAGGAATCCTGGGACTCCTATCAAGTTTCACGAGGAGTCAGGCATCGTCTCCTTTGGAGGCACTGATCTCCGCGTACCTCTGGAGTTTTCAAAGGATGTGAGGCTATCGGTCGCGATGAGGTGGGGAACTAAGTCTTTCTCTGTGCTTTCCACAGGGGATTCAGACATCCTTTCGTCCTGGGAGATGCAAGACGAGCCTGCATTGAAGTCACTGCAGGGATATCCGGCCTTATTTCGAGTCAGGGCATCGCGGTGTCCATTCCACTTGAGGCCGCAAACTCAGGGTCCCTCTCACATACCTAGAGCTGAGAGAAGCCTCCTCTTGAGGTGCTTGTGGTAAGGTGGTATTCCTCTGGAGACGAATCCAGGGACTAACCTCTCTTTTCGAGTTGATTTTTGGTCCACAGAGTTCTTTCGTGTTGCTACAGTGACCTCAGGATCCCTCTATCCTTGAAACAGTGTTCTTGGGGTTTCTCTGGAGTGCCATCAAGGAAATCAAGGCTCCTTTCATGTGTGATGTGCAAGACGGAATTGCTCTGCACGCAGTACAGGGGAATCGGGCCTCATCTCGCATCGAGGGGGAAGTCTCATGGTTTTTCTCGAGTTGCGGCGGGAACCTGGGGTATATTCTCGAGTTACGACGGGGATGGCCCTTCCACCCACGTGTTTGTTCAGCCACATCAGGACTCCTGCCTAGTTGCGAGGGACAACTCTGGATTCTCCTCGAGGTTTGGCAGGGCAATTGGGACGCCTCTCCAGCTGAGGCGGGAGACCAAGTGTCCCTTTCCAAGTGCCACAGGAATCCTGGGACTCCTATCAAGTTTCACGAGGAGTCAGGCATCGTCTCCTTTGGAGGCACTGATCTCCGCATACCTCTGGAGTTTTCAAAGGATGTGAGGCCTCCGGTCGCGATGAGGTGGGGAACTAGGTCTTTCTCTGTGGTCTCCACAGGGGATTCAGACATCCTTTCTTCTTGGGAGATGCAAGACGAGCCTGCATTCAAGTCACTGCAGGGATATCCGGCCTTATTTCGCGTCAGGGCATCGCGGTGTCCATTCCACTTGAGGCCGCAAACTCAGGATCCCTCTCACATACCTAGAGCTGAGAGAAACCTCCTCTTGAGGTGCTTGTGGTAAGGTGGTATTCCTCAGGAGTCGAAGCCAGGGACTAACCTCTCATCTCGTGTTGATTCTTGGTCCACGGAGCTCTTTCGTGTTGCTACAGTGACCTCAGGATCCCTCTAGCCTTGAAACAGTGTTCTTGGGGTTTCTCTGGAGTGCCATCAAGGAAATCAAGGCTCCTTTCATGTGTGATGTGCAACACGGAATTGCTCTGCACGCAGTGCAGGGGAATCGGGCCTCATCTCGCGGCGAGGGGGAAGTCTCATGGTTTTTCTCGAGTTGCGGCGGGAACCTGGGGTATATTCTCGAGTTACGACGGGGATGGCCCTTCCACACACGTGTTTCTTCAGCGACGTCAGGACTCCTGCCTAGTTGCGAGGGAGAACTCGGGATTCTCCTCGAGGCTTTGCAGGGCAATTGGGACGCCTCTCCAGCTGAGACGGGAGACCAAGGGTCCCTTTCCACGTGCCACAGGAATCCTGGGTCTCCTATCAAGTTTCACGAGGAGTCAGGCATCGTTTCCTTTGGAGGCACTGATCTCCGCATACCTCTGGAGTTTTCAAAGGATTTGAGGCCTCCTGTCGAGATGAGGTGGGGAACTAGGTCTTTCTCTGTGGTCTCCACAGGGGATTCAGACACCCTTTCGTCTTGGGAGATGCAAGACGAGCCTGCATTCCAGTCACTGCAGGGATATCCGGCCATATTTCGAGTCAGGGCATCGCGGTGTCCATTCCACTTGAGGCCGCAAACTCAGGGTCCCTCTCACATACCTAGAGCTGAGAGAAGCCTCCTCTTGAGGTGCTTGTGGTAAGGTGGTATTCCTCTGGAGTCGAAGCCAGGGACTAACCTCTCATCTCGAGTTGATTTTTGGCCCACGGAGCTCTTTCGTGTTGCTACAGTGACCTCAGGATCCCTCTAGCCTTGAAACAGTGTTCTTGGGGTTTCTCTGGAGTGCCATCAAGGAAATCAAGGCTCCTTTCATGTGTGATGTGCAACACGGAATTGCTCTGCACGCAGTGCAGGGGAATCGGGCCTCATCTCGCGGCGAGGGGAAGTCTCATGGTTTTTCTCGAGTTGCGGCGGGAACCTGGGGTATATTCTCGAGTTACGACGGGGATGGCCCTTCCACCCACGTGTTTGTTCAGCCACGTCAGGACTCCTGCCTAGTTGCGAGGGACAACTCTGGATTCTCCTCGAGGCTTGGCAGGGCAATTGGGACGCCTCTCCAGCTGAGGCGGGAGACCAAGTGTCCCTTTCCAAGTGCCACAGGAATCCTGGGACTCCTATCAAGATTCACGAGGAGTCAGGCGTCGTCTCCTTTGGAGGCACTGATCTCCGCGTACCTCTGGAGTTTTCAAAGGATGTGAGACCTCCGGTCGCGATGAGGTGGGGAACTAGGTCTTTCTCTGTGCTTTCCACAGGGGATTCAGACATCCTTTCGTCCTGGGAGATGCAAGACGAGCCTGCATTCAAGTCACTGCAGGGATATCCGGCCTTATTTCGAGTCAGGGCATCGCGGTGTCCATTCCACTTGAGGCCGCAAACTCAGGGTCCCTCTCCCATACCTAGAGCTGAGAGAAGCCTCCTCTTGAGGTGCTTGTGGTAAGGTGGTATTCCTCTGGAGACGAATCCAGGGACTAACCTCTCTTTTCGAGTTGATTTTTGGTCCACAGAGTTCTTTCGTGTTGCTACAGTGACCTCAGGATCCCTCTATCCTTGAAACAGTGTTCTTGGGGTTTCTCTGGAGTGCCATCAAGGAAATCAAGGCTCCTTTCATGTGTGATGTGCAAGACGGAATTGCTCTGCACGCAGTACAGGGGAATCGGGCCTCATCTCGCATCGAGGGGGAAGTCTCATGGTTTTTCTCGAGTTGCGGCGGGAACCTGGGGTATATTCTCGAGTTACGATGGGGATGGCCTTTCCACCCACGTGTTTGTTCAGCCACGTCAGGACTCCTGCCTAGTTGCGAGGGACAACTCGGGATTCCCCTCGAGGCTTGGCAGGGCAATTGGAATGCCTCTCCAGCTGAGGCGGGAGACCAAGGGTCCCTTTCCACGTGCCACAAGAATCCTGGGACTCCTATCAAGTTTCACGAGGAGTCAGGCATCGTCTCCTTTGAATGCACTGATCTCCGCATACCTCTGGAGTTTTCAAAAGATGTGAGGCCTCCGGTCGCGATGAGGTGGGGAACTAGGTCTTTCTCTGTGGTCTCCACAGGGGATTCAGACATCCTTTCTTCTTGGGAGATGCAAGACGAGCCTGCATTCAAGTCACTGCAGGGATATCCGGCCTTATTTCGAGTCAGGGCTTCGCGGTGTCCATTCCACTTGAGGCCGCAAACTCAGGGTCCCTCTCACATACCTAGAGCTGAGAGAAGCCTCCTCTTGAGGTGCTTGTGATAAGGTGGTATTCCTCTGGAGACGAATCCAGGGACTAACCTCTCTTTTCGAGTTGATTTTTCGTCCACAGAGTTCTTTCGTGTTGCTACAGTGACCTCAGGATCCCTCTATCCTTGAAACAGTGTTCTTGGGGTTTCTCTGGAGTGCCATCAAGGAAATCAAGGCTCCTTTCATGTGTGATGTGCAACACGGAATTGCTCTGCATGCAGTGCAGGGGAATCGGGCCTCATCTCGCGGCGAGGGGGAAGTCTCATGGTTTTTCTCGAGGTGCGGCGGGAACCTGGGGTATATTCTCGAGTTACGACGGGGATGGCCCTTCCACCCACGTGTTTCTTCAGCGACGTCAGGACTCCTGCCTAGTTGCGAGGGACAACTTGGGATTCTCCTCGAGGCTTGGCAGGGCAATTGGGACGCCTCTCCAGCTGAGACGGGAGACCAAGGGTCCCTTTCCACGTGCCACAGGAATCCTGGGTCTCCTATCAAGTTTCACGAGGAGTCAGGCATCGTTTCCTTTGGAGGCACTGATCTCCGCATACCTCTGGAGTTTGCAAAGGATTTGAGGCCTCCTGTCGCGATGAGGTGGGGAACTAGGTCTTTCTCTGTGGTCTCCACAGGAGATTCAGACACCCTTTCGTCTTGGGAGATGCAAGAGGAGTCTGCATTCCAGTCACTGCAGGGATATCCGGCCTTATTTCAAGTCAGGGCATCGCGGTGTCCATTCCACTTGAGGCCGCAAACTCAGGGTCCCTCTCACATACCTAGAGCTGAGAGAAGCCTCCTCTTGAGGTGCTTGTGGTAAGGTGGTATTCCTCTGGAGTCGAAGCCAGGGACTAACCTCTCATCTCGAGTTGATTTTTGGCCCACGGAGCTCTTTCGTGTTGCTACAGTGACCTCAGGATCCCTCTAGCCTTGAAACAGTGTTCTTGGGGTTTCTCTGGAGTGCCATCAAGGAAATCAAGGCTCCTTTCATGTGTGATGTGCAACACGGAATTGCTCTGCACGCAGTGCAGGGGAATCGGGCCTCATCTCGCGGCGAGGGGGAAGTCTCATGGTTTTTCTCGAGTTGCGGCGGGAACCTGGGGTATATTCTCGAGTTACGACGGGGATGGCCCTTCCACCCACGTGTTTCTTCAGCGACGTCAGGACTCCTGCCTAGTTGCGAGGGACAACTCTGGATTCTCCTCGAGGCTTGGCAGGGCAATTGGGACGCCTCTCCAGCTGAGGCTGGAGACCAAGTGTCCCTTTCCAAGTGCCACAGGAATCCTGGGACTCCTATCAAGTTTCACGAGGAGTCAGGCATCGTCTCCTTTGGAGGCACTGATCTCCGCGTACCTCTGGAGTTTTCAAAGAATGTGAGGCTATCGGTCGCGATGAGGTGGGGAACTAAGTCTTTCTCTGTGCTTTCCACAGGGGATTCAGACATCCTTTCGTCCTGGGAGATGCAAGACGAGCCTGCATTGAAGTCACTTCAGGGATATCCGGCCTTGTTTCGAGTCAGGGCATCGCGGTGTCCATTCCACTTGAGGCCGCAAACTCAGGGTCCCTCTCACATACCTAGAGCTGAGAGAAGCCTCCTCTTGAGGTGCTTGTGGTAAGGTGGTAGTCCTCTGGAGACGAATCCAGGGACTAACCTCTCTTTTCGAGTTGATTTTTGGTCCACAGAGTTCTTTCGTGTTGCTACAGTGACCTGAGGATCCCTCTAGCCTTGAAACAGTGTTCTTGGGGTTTCTCTGGAGTGCCATCAAGGAAATCAAGGCTCCTTTCATGTGTGATGTGCAAGACGGAATTGCTCTGCACGCAGTACAGGGGAATCGGCCTCATCTCGCATCGAGGGGGAAGTCTCATGGTTTTTCTCGAGGTGCGGCGGGAACCTGGGGTATATTCTCGAGTTACGACGGGGATGGCCCTTCCACCCACGTGTTTGTTCAGCCACGTCAGGACTCCTGCCTAGTTGCGAGGGACAACTCGGGATTCTCCTCGAGGCTTGGCAGGGCAATTGGGACGCCTCTCCAGCTGAGGCGGGAGACCAAGGGTCCCTTTCCACGTGCCACAAGAATCCTGGGACTCCTATCAAGTTTCATGAGGAGTCAGGCATCGTCCCCTTTGGAGGCACTGATCTCCGCGTACCTCTGGAGTTTTCAAAGGATGTGAGGCCTCCGGTCGCGATGAGGTGGGGAACTAGGTCTTTCTCTGTGGTCTCCACAGGGGATTCAGACATCCTTTCTTCTTGGGAGATGCAAGACGAGCGTGCATTCAAGTCACTGCAGGGATATCCGGCCTTATTTCGAGTCAGGGCATCGCGGTGTCCATTCCACTTGAGGCCGCAAACTCAGAATCCCTCTCACATACCTAGAGCTGAGAGAAGCCTCCTCTTGAGGTGCTTGTGGTAAGGTGGTATTCCTCAGGAGTCGAAGCCAGGGACTAACCTCTCATCTCGAGTTGATTTTTGGTCCACGGAGTTCTTTCCTGTTGCTACAGTGACCTCAGGATCCCTCTAGCCTTGAAACAGTGTTCTTGGGGTTTCTCTGGAGTGCCATCAAGGAAATCAAGGCTCCTTTCATGTGTGATGTGCAACACAGAATTGCTCTGCACGCAGTGCAGGGGAATCGGGCCTCATCTCGCGGCGAGGGGGAAGTCTCATGGTTTTTCTCGAGGTGCGGCGGGAACCTGGGGTATATTCTCGAGTTACGACGGGGATGGCCCTTCCACCCACGTGTTTCTTCAGCGACGTCAGGACTCCTGCCTAGTTGCGAGGGACAACTTGGGATTCTCCTCGAGGCTTTGCAGGGCAATTGGGACGCCTCTCCAGCTGAGACGGGAGACCAAGGGTCCCTTTCCACGTGCCACAGGAATCCTGGGTCTCCTATCAAGTTTCACGAGAAGTCAGGCATCGTTTCCTTTGGAGGCACTGATCTCCGCATACCTCTGGAGTTTGCAAAGGATTTGAGGCCTCCTGTCGCGATGAGGTGGGGAACTAGGTCTTTCTCTGTGGTCTCCACAGGGGATTCAGACACCCTTTCGTCTTGGGAGATGTAAGACGAGCCTGCATTCCAGTCACTGCAGGGATATCCGGCCTTATTTCGAGTCAGGGCATCGCGGTGTCCATTCCACTTGAGGCCGCAAACTCAGGGTCCCTCTCACATACCTAGAGCTGAGAGAAGCCTCCTCTTGAGGTGCTTGTGGTAAGGTGGTATTCCTCTGGAGTCGAAGCCAGGGACTAACCTCTCATCTCGAGTTGATTTTTGGCCCACGGAGCTCTTTCGTGTTGCTACAGTGACCTCAGGATCCCTCTAGCCTTGAAACAGTGTTCTTGGGGTTTCTCTGGAGTGCCATCAAGGAAATCAAGGCTCCTTTCATGTGTGATGTGCAACACGGAATTGCTCTGCACGCAGTGCAGGGGAATCGGGCCTCATCTCGCGGCGAGGAGGAAGTCTCATGGTTTTTCTCGAGTTGCGGCGGGAACCTGGGGTGTATTCTCGAGTTACGACGGGGATGGCCCTTCCACCCACGTGTTTCTTCAGCGACGTCAGGACTCCTGCCTAGTTGCGAGGGACAACTCTGGATTCTCCTCGAGGCTTGGCAGGGCAATTGGGACACCTCTCCAGCTGAGGCGGGAGACCAAGTGTCCCTTTCCAAGTGCCACAGGAATCCTGGGACTCCTATCAAGTTTCACGAGGAGTCAGGCATCGTCTCCTTTGGAGGCACTGATCTCCGCGTACCTCTGGAGTTTTCAAAGGATGTGAGGCTATCGGTCGCGATGAGGTGGGGAACTAAGTCTTTCTCTGTGCTTTCCACAGGGGATTCAGACATCCTTTCGTCCTGGGAGATGCAAGACGAGCCTGCATTGAAATCACTGCAGGGATATCCGGCCTTGTTTCGAGTCAGGGCATCGCGGTGTCCATTCCACTTGAGGCCGCAAACTCAGGGTCCCTCTCACATACCTAGAGCTGAGAGAAGCCTCCTCTTGACGTGCTTGTGGTAAGGTGGTATTCCTCTGGAGACGAATCCAGGGACTAACCTCTCTTTTCGAGTTGATTTTTGGTCCACAGAGTTCTTTCGTGTTGCTACAGTGACCTCAGGATCCCTCTAGCCTTGAAACAGTGTTCTTGGGGTTTCTCTGGAGTGCCATCAAGGAAATCAAGGCTCCTTTCATGTGTGATGTGCAAGACGGAATTGCTCTGCACGCAGTACAGGGGAATCGGCCTCATCTCGCATCGAGGGGGAAGTCTCATGGTTTTTCTCGAGTTGCGGCGGGAACCTGGGGTATATTCTCGAGTTACGACGGGGATGGCCCTTCCACCCACGTGTTTGTTCAGCCACGTCAGGACTCCTGCCTAGTTGCGAGGGACAACTCGGGATTCTCCTCGAGGCTTGGCAGGGCAATTGGGACGCCTCTCCAGCTGAGGCGGGAGACCAAGGGTCCCTTTCCACGTGCCACAAGAATCCTGGGACTCCTATCAAGTTTCACGAGGAGTCAGGCATCGTCCCCTTTGGAGGCACTGATTTCCGCGTACCTCTGGAGTTTTCAAAGGATGTGAGGCCTCCGGTCGCGATGAGGTGGGGAACTAGGTCTTTCTCTGTGGTCTCCACAGGGGATTCAGACATCCTTTCTTCTTGGGAGATGCAAGACGAGCCTGCATTCAAGTCACTGCAGGGATATCCGGCCTTATTTCGAGTCAGGGCATCGCGGTGTCCATTCCACTTGAGGCCGCAAACTCAGGATCCCTCTCACATACCTAGAGCTGAGAGAAGCCTCCTCTTGAGGTGCTTGTGGTAAGGTGGTATTCGTCAGGAGTCGAAGCCAGGGACTAACCTCTCATCTCGAGTTGATTTTTGGTCCACGGAGTTCTTTCCTGTTGCTACAGTGACCTCAGGATCCCTCTAGCCTTGAAACAGTGTTCTTGGGGTTTCTCTGGAGTGCCATAAAGGAAACCAAGGCTCCTTTCATGTGTGATGTGCAACACAGAATTGCTCTGCACGCAGTGCAGGGGAATCGGGCCTCATCTCGCGGCGAGGGGGAAGTCTCATGGTTTTTCTCGAGGTGCGGCGGGAACCTGGGGTATATTCTCGAGTTACGACGGGGATGGCCCTTCCACCCACGTGTTTCTTCAGCGACGTCAGGACTCCTGCCTAGTTGCGAGGGACAACTTGGGATTCTCCTCGAGGCTTTGCAGGGCAATTGGGACGCCTCTCCAGCTGAGACGGGAGACGAAGGGTCCCTTTCCACGTGCCACAGGAATCCTGGGTCTCCTATCAAGTTTCACGAGGAGTCAGGCATCGTTTCCTTTGGAGGCACTGATCTCCGCATACCTCTGGAGTTTGCAAAGGATTTGAGGCCTCCTGTCGCGATGAGGTGGGGAACTAGGTCTTTCTCTGTGTTCTCCACAGGGGATTCAGACACCCTTTCGTCTTGGGAGATGCAAGACGAGCCTGCATTCCAGTCACTGCAGGGATATCCGGCCTTATTTCGAGTCAGGGCATCGCGGTGTCCATTCCACTTGAGGCCGCAAACTCAGGGTCCCTCTCACATACCTAGAGCTGAGAGAAGCCTCCTCTTGAGGTGCTTGTGGTAAGGTGGTATTCCTCTGGAGTCGAAGCCAGGGACTAACCTCTCATCTCGAGTTGATTTTTGGCCCACGGAGCTCTTTCGTGTTGCTACAGTGACCTCAGGATCCCTCTAGCCTTGAAACAGTGTTCTTGGGGTTTCTCTGGAGTGCCATCAAGGAAATCAAGGCTCCTTTCATGTGTGATGTGCAACACGGAATTGCTCTGCACGCAGTGCAGGGGAATCGGGCCTCATCTCGCGGCGAGGGGGAAGTCTCATGGTTTTTCTCGAGTTGCGGCGGGAACCTGGGGTATATTCTCGAGTTACGACGGGGATGGCCCTTCCACCCACGTGTTTCTTCAGCGACGTCAGGACTCCTGCCTAGTTGCGAGGGACAACTCTGGATTCTCCTCGAGGCTTGGCAGGGCAATTGGGACGCCTCTCCAGCTGAGGCGGGAGACCAAGTGTCCCTTTCCAAGTGCCACAGGAATCCTGGGACTCCTATCAAGTTTCACGAGGAGTCAGGCATCGTCTCCTTTGGAGGCACTGATCTCCGCGTACCTCTGGAGTTTTCAAAGGATGTGAGGCTATCGGTCGCGATGAGGTGGGGAACTAAGTCTTTCTCTGTGCTTTCCACAGGGGATTCAGACATCCTTTCGTCCTGGGAGATGCAAGACGAGCCTGCATTGAAGTCACTGCAGGGATATCCGGCCTTGTTTCGAGTCAGGGCATCGCGGTGTCCATTCCACTTGAGGCCGCAAACTCAGGGTCCCTCTCACATACCTAGAGCTGAGAGAAGCCTCCTCTTGACGTGCTTGTGGTAAGGTGGTATTCCTCTGGAGACGAATCCAGGGACTAACCTCTCTTTTCGAGTTGATTTTTGGTCCACAGAGTTCTTTCGTGTTGCTACAGTGACCTCAGAATCCCTCTAGCCTTGAAACAGTGTTCTTGGGGTTTCTCTGGAGTGCCATCAAGGAAATCAAGGCTCCTTTCATGTGTGATGTGCAAGACGGAATTGCTCTGCACGCAGTACAGGGGAATCGGCCTCATCTCGCATCGAGGGGGAAGTCTCATGGTTTTTCTCGAGTTGCGGCGGGAACCTGGGGTATATTCTCGAGTTACGACGGGGATGGCGCTTCCACCCACGTGTTTGTTCAGCCACGTCAGGACTCCTGCCTAGTTGCGAGGGACAACTCGGGATTCTCCTCGAGGCTTGGCAGGGCAATTGGGACGCCTCTCCAGCTGAGGCGTGAGACCAAGGGTCCCTTTCCACGTGCCACAAGAATCCTGGGACTCTTATCAAGTTTCACGAGGAGTTAGGCATCGTCTCCTTTGGAGGCACTGATCTCCGCGTACCTCTGGAGTTTTCAAAGGATTTGAGGCCTCCTGTCGCGATGAGGTGGGGAACTAGGTCTTTCTCTGTGGTCTCCACAGGGGATTCAGACATCCTTTCTTCTTGGGAGATGCAAGACGAGCCTGCATTCAAGTCACTGCAGGGATATCCGGCCTTATTTCGAGTCAGGGCATCGCGGTGTCCATTCCACTTGAGGCCGCAAACTCAGGATCCCTCTCACATACCTAGAGCTGAGAGAAGCCTCCTCTTGAGGTGCTTGTGGTAAGGTGGTATTCCTCAGGAGTCGAAGCCAGGGACTAACCTCTCATCTCGTGTTGATTCTTGGTCCACGGTGCTCTTTCTTGTTGCTACAGTGACCTCAGGATCCCTCTAGCCTTGAAACAGTGTTCTTGGGGTTTCTCTGGAGTGCCATCAAGGAAATCAAGGCTCCTTTCATGTGTGATGTGCAACAAGGAATTGCTCTGCACGCAGTGCAGGGGAATCGGGCCTCATCTCGCGGCGAGGGGGAAGTCTCATGGTTTTTCTCGAGGTGCGGCGGGAACCTGGGGTATATTCTCGAGTTACGACGGGGATGGCCCTTCCACCCACGTGTTTCTTCAGCGACGTCAGGACTCCTGCCTAGTTGCGAGGGACAACTTGGGATTCTCCTCGAGGCTTTGCAGGGCAATTGGGACGCCTCTCCAGCTGAGACGGGAGACCAAGGGTCCCTTTCCACGTGCCACAGGAATCCTGGGTCTCCTATCAAGTTTCACGAGAAGTCAGGCATCGTTTCCTTTGGAGGCACTGATCTCCGCATACCTCTGGAGTTTGCAAAGGATTTGAGGCCTCCTGTCGCGATGAGGTGGGGAACTAGGTCTTTCTCTGTGGTCTCCACAGGGGATTCAGACACCCTTTCGTCTTGGGAGATGCAAGACGAGCCTGCATTCCAGTCACTGCAGGGATATCCGGCCTTATTTCGAGTCAGGGCATCGCGGTGTCCATTCCACTTGAGGCCGCAAACTCAGGGTCCCTCTCACATACCTAGAGCTGAGAGAAGCCTCCTCTTGAGGTGCTTGTGGTAAGGTGGTATTCCTCTGGAGTCGAAGCCAGGGACTAACCTCTCATCTCGAGTTGATTTTTGGCCCACGGAGCTCTTTCGTGTTGCTACAGTGACCTCAGGATCCCTCTAGCCTTGAAACAGTGTTCTTGGGGTTTCTCTGGAGTGCCATCAAGGAAATCAAGGCTCCTTTCATGTGTGATGTGCAACACGGAATTGCTCTGCACGCAGTGCAGGGGAATCGGGCCTCATCTCGCGGCGAGGAGGAAGTCTCATGGTTTTTCTCGAGTTGCGGCGGGAACCTGGGGTGTATTCTCGAGTTACGACGGGGATGGCCCTTCCACCCACGTGTTTCTTCAGCGACGTCAGGACTCCTGCCTAGTTGCGAGGGACAACTCTGGATTCTCCTCGAGGCTTGGCAGGGCAATTGGGACACCTCTCCAGCTGAGGCGGGAGACCAAGTGTCCCTTTCCAAGTGCCACAGGAATCCTGGGACTCCTATCAAGTTTCACGAGGAGTCAGGCATCGTCTCCTTTGGAGGCACTGATCTCCGCGTACCTCTGGAGTTTTCAAAGGATGTGAGGCTATCGGTCGCGATGAGGTGGGGAACTAAGTCTTTCTCTGTGCTTTCCACAGGGGATTCAGACATCCTTTCGTCCTGGGAGATGCAAGACGAGCCTGCATTGAAATCACTGCAGGGATATCCGGCCTTGTTTCGAGTCAGGGCATCGCGGTGTCCATTCCACTTGAGGCCGCAAACTCAGGGTCCCTCTCACATACCTAGAGCTGAGAGAAGCCTCCTCTTGACGTGCTTGTGGTAAGGTGGTATTCCTCTGGAGACGAATCCAGGGACTAACCTCTCTTTTCGAGTTGATTTTTGGTCCACAGAGTTCTTTCGTGTTGCTACAGTGACCTCAGGATCCCTCTAGCCTTGAAACAGTGTTCTTGGGGTTTCTCTGGAGTGCCATCAAGGAAATCAAGGCTCCTTTCATGTGTGATGTGCAAGACGGAATTGCTCTGCACGCAGTACAGGGGAATCGGCCTCATCTCGCATCGAGGGGGAAGTCTCATGGTTTTTCTCGAGTTGCGGCGGGAACCTGGGGTATATTCTCGAGTTACGACGGGGATGGCCCTTCCACCCACGTGTTTGTTCAGCCACGTCAGGACTCCTGCCTAGTTGCGAGGGACAACTCGGGATTCTCCTCGAGGCTTGGCAGGGCAATTGGGACGCCTCTCCAGCTGAGGCGGGAGACCAAGGGTCCCTTTCCACGTGCCACAAGAATCCTGGGACTCCTATCAAGTATCACGAGGAGTCAGGCATCGTCCCCTTTGGAGACACTGATCTCCGCGTACCTCTGGAGTTTTCAAAGGATGTGAGGCCTCCGGTCGCGATGAGGTGGGGAACTAGGTCTTTCTCTGTGGTCTCCACAGGGGATTCAGACATCCTTTCTTCTTGGGAGATGCAAGACGAGCCTGCATTCAAGTCACTGCAGGGATATCCGGCCTTATTTCGAGTCAGGGCATCGCGGTGTCCATTCCACTTGAGGCCGCAAACTCAGGGTCCCTCTCACATACCTAGAGCTGAGAGAAGCCTCCTCTTGAGGTGCTTGTGGTAAGGTGGTATTCCTCAGGAGTCGAAGCCAGGGACTAACCTCTCATCTCGTGTTGATTCTTGGTCCACGGTGCTCTTTCTTGTTGCTACAGTGACCTCAGGATCCCTCTAGCCTTGAGACAGTGTTCTTGGGGTTTCTCTGGAGTGCCATCAAGGAAATCAAGGCTCCTTTCATGTGTGATGTGCAACACGGAATTGCTCTGCACGCAGTGCAGGGGAATCGGGCCTCATCTCGCGGCGAGGGGGAAGTCTCATGGTTTTTCTCGAGGTGCGGCGGGAACCTGGGGTATATTCTCGAGTTACGACGGGGATGGCCCTTCCACCCACGTGTTTCTTCAGCGACGTCAGGACTCCTGCCTAGTTGCGAGGGACAACTCGGGATTCTCCTCGAGGCTTTGCAGGGCAATTGGGACGCCTCTCCAGCTGAGACGGGAGACCAAGGGTCCCTTTCCACGTGCCACAGGAAGCCTGGGACTCCTATCAAGTTTCTCGAGGAGTCAGGCATCGTTTCCTTTGGAGGCACTGATCTCCGCATACCTCTGGAGTTTGCAAAGGATTTGAGGCCTCCTGTCGCGATGAGGTGGGGAACTAGGTCTTTCTCTGTGTTCTCCACAGGGGATTCAGACACCCTTTCGTCTTGGGAGATGCAAGACGAGCCTGCATTCCAGTCACTGCAGGGATATCCGGCCTTATTTCGAGTCAGGGCATCGCGGTGTCCATTCCACTTGAGGCCGCAAACTCAGGATCCCTCTCACATACCTAGAGCTGAGAGAAGCCTCCTCTTGAGGTGCTTGTGGTAAGGTGGTATTCCTCAGGAGTCGAAGCCAGGGACTAACCTCTCATCTCGTGTTGATTCTTGGTCCACGGTGCTCTTTCTTGTTGCTACAGTGACCTCAGGATCCCTCTAGCCTTGAAACAGTGTTCTTGGGGTTTCTCTGGAGTGCCATCAAGGAAATCAAGGCTCCTTTCATGTGTGATGTGCAACACGGAATTGCTCTGCACGCAGTGCAGGGGAATCGGGCCTCATCTCGCGGCGAGGGGGAAGTCTCATGGTTTTTCTCGAGTTGCGGCGGGAACCTGGGGTATATTCTCGAGTTACGACGGGGATGGCCCTTCCACCCACGTGTTTGTTCAGCCACGTCAGGACTCCTGCCTAGTTGCGAGGGACAACTCGGGATTCTCCTCGAGGCTTGGCAGGGCAATTGGGACGCCTCTCCAGCTGAGGCGGGAGACCAAGGGTCCCTTTCCACGTGCCACAAGAATCCTGGGACTCCTATCAAGTTTCACGAGGAGTCAGGCATCGTCCCCTTTGGAGGCACTGATTTCCGCGTACCTCTGGAGTTTTCAAAGGATGTGAGGCCTCCGGTCGCGATGAGGTGGGGAACTAGGTCTTTCTCTGTGGTCTCCACAGGGGATTCAGACATCCTTTCTTCTTGGGAGATGCAAGACGAGCCTGCATTCAAGTCACTGCAGGGATATCCGGCCTTATTTCGAGTCAGGGCATCGCGGTGTCCATTCCACTTGAGGCCGCAAACTCAGGATCCCTCTCACATACCTAGAGCTGAGAGAAGCCTCCTCTTGAGGTGCTTGTGGTAAGGTGGTATTCCTCAGGAGTCGAAGCCAGGGACTAACCTCTCATCTCGAGTTGATTTTTGGTCCACGGAGTTCTTTCCTGTTGCTACAGTGACCTCAGGATCCCTCTAGCCTTGAAACAGTGTTCTTGGGGTTTCTCTGGAGTGCCATAAAGGAAACCAAGGCTCCTTTCATGTGTGATGTGCAACACAGAATTGCTCTGCACGCAGTGCAGGGGAATCGGGCCTCATCTCGCGGCGAGGGGGAAGTCTCATGGTTTTTCTCGAGGTGCGGCGGGAACCTGGGGTATATTCTCGAGTTACGACGGGGATGGCCCTTCCACCCACGTGTTTCTTCAGCGACGTCAGGACTCCTGCCTAGTTGCGAGGGACAACTTGGGATTCTCCTCGAGGCTTTGCAGGGCAATTGGGACGCCTCTCCAGCTGAGACGGGAGACGAAGGGTCCCTTTCCACGTGCCACAGGAATCCTGGGTCTCCTATCAAGTTTCACGAGGAGTCAGGCATCGTTTCCTTTGGAGGCACTGATCTCCGCATACCTCTGGAGTTTGCAAAGGATTTGAGGCCTCCTGTCGCGATGAGGTGGGGAACTAGGTCTTTCTCTGTGTTCTCCACAGGGGATTCAGACACCCTTTCGTCTTGGGAGATGCAAGACGAGCCTGCATTCCAGTCACTGCAGGGATATCCGGCCTTATTTCGAGTCAGGGCATCGCGGTGTCCATTCCACTTGAGGCCGCAAACTCAGGGTCCCTCTCACATACCTAGAGCTGAGAGAAGCCTCCTCTTGAGGTGCTTGTGGTAAGGTGGTATTCCTCTGGAGTCGAAGCCAGGGACTAACCTCTCATCTCGAGTTGATTTTTGGCCCACGGAGCTCTTTCGTGTTGCTACAGTGACCTCAGGATCCCTCTAGCCTTGAAACAGTGTTCTTGGGGTTTCTCTGGAGTGCCATCAAGGAAATCAAGGCTCCTTTCATGTGTGATGTGCAACACGGAATTGCTCTGCACGCAGTGCAGGGGAATCGGGCCTCATCTCGCGGCGAGGGGGAAGTCTCAGGGTTTTTCTCGAGTTGCGGCGGGAACGCGAGGTATATTCTCGAGTTACGACGGGGATGGCCCTTCCACCCACGTGTTTCTTCAGCGACGTCAGGACTCCTGCCTAGTTGCGAGGGACAACTCGGGATTCTCCTCGAGGCTTTGCAGGGCAATTGGGACGCCTCTCCAGCTGAGACGGGAGACCAAGGGTCCCTTTCCACGTGCCACAGGAATCCTGGGACTCCTATCAAGTTTCACGAGGAGTCAGGCATCGTCTCCTTTGGAGGCACTGATCTCCGCGTACCTCTGGAGTTTTCAAAGGATGTGAGGCCTCCGGTCGCGATGAGGTGGGGAACTAGGTCTTTCTCTGTGGTCTCCACAGGGGATTCAGACATCCTTTCATCTTGGGAGATGCAAGACGAGCCTGCATTCAAGTCACTGCAGGGATATCCAGCCTTATTTCGCGTCAGGGCATCGCGTTGTCCATTCCACGTGAGGCCGCAAACTCAGGGTCCCTCTCACATACCTAGAGCTGAGAGAAGCCTCCTCTTGAGGTGCTTGTGGTAAGGTGGTATTCCTCTGGAGTCGAAGCCAGGGACTAACCTCTCATCTCGAGTTGATTTTTGGCCCACAGAGCTCTTTCGTGTTGCTACAGTGACCTCAGGATCCCTCTAGCCTTGAAACAGTGTTCTTGGAGTTTCTCTGGAGTGCCATCAAGGAAATCAAGGCTCCTTTCATGTGTGATGTGCAACACGGAATTGCTCTCCACACAGTGCAGGGGAATCAGGCCTCATCTCGTGGCGAGGGGGAAGTCTCATGGTTTTTCTCGAGTTGCAGCGGGAACCTGGGGTATATTCTCGAGTTACGACGGGGATGGCCCTTCCACCCACGTGTTTCTTCAGCGACGTCAGGACTCGTGCCTAGTTGCGAGGGACAACTCTGGATTCTCCTCGAGGCTTGGCAGGGCAATTGGGACGCCTCTCTAGCTGAGGCGGGAGACCAAGTGTCCCTTTCCAAGTGCCACAGGAATCCTGGGACTCCTATCAAGTTTCACGAGGAGTCAGGCATCGTCTCCTTTGGAGGCACTGATCTCCGCGTACCTCTGGAGTTTTCAAAGGATGTGAGGCTATCGGTCGCGATGAGGTGGGGAACTAAGTCTTTCTCTGTGCTTTCCACAGGGGATTCAGACATCCTTTCGTCCTGGGAGATGCAAGACGAGCCTGTATTGAAGTCACTGCAGGGATATCCGGCCTTATTTCGAGTCAGGGCATCGCGGTGTCCATTCCACTTGAGGCCCCAAACTCAGGGTCCCTCTCACATACCTAGAGCTGAGAGAAGCCTCCTCTTGAGGTGCTTGTGGTAAGGTGGTATTCCTCTGGAGAAGAATCCAGGGACTAACCTCTCTTTTCGAGTTGATTTTTGGTCCACAGAGTTCTTTCGTGTTGCTACAGTGACCTCAGGATCCCTCTAGCCTTGAAACAGTGTTCTTGGGGTTTCTCTGGAGTGCCATGAAGGAAATCAAGGCTCCTTTCATGTGTGATGTGCAAGACGGAATTGCTCTGCACGGAGTACAGGGGAATCGGGCCTCATCTCGCATCGAGGGGGAAGTCTCATGGTTTTTCTCGAGTTGCGGCGGGAACCTGGGGTATATTCTCGAGTTACGACGGGGATGGCCCTTCCACCCACGTGTTTCTTCAGCGACGTCAGGACTCCTGCCTAGTTGCGAGGGACAACTCGGGATTCTCCTCGAGGCTTGGCAGGGCAATTGGAACGCCTCTCCAGCTGAGGCGGGAGACCAAGGGTCCCTTTCCACGTGCCACAAGAATCCTGGGACTCCTATCAAGTTTCACGAGGAGTCAGGCATCGTCTCCTTTGGAGGCACTGATCTCCGCGTACCTCTGGAGTTTTCAAAGGATGTGAGGCCTCCGGTCGCGATGAGGTGGGGAACTAGGTCTTTCTCTGTGGTCTCCACAGGGGATTCAGACATCCTTTCTTCTTGGGAGATGCAAGACGAGCCTGCATTCAAGTCACTGCAGGGATATCCGTCCTTATTTCGAGTCAGGGCATCGCGGTGTCCATTCCACTTGAGGCCGCAAACTCAGGATCCCTCTCACATACCTAGAGCTGAGAGAAGCCTCCTCTTGAGGTGCTTGTGGTAAGGTGGTATTCGTCAGGAGTCGAAGCCAGGGACTAACCTCTCATCTCGTGTTGATTCTTGGTCCATGGAGCTCTTTCGTGTTGCTACAGTGACCTCAGGATCCCTCTAGCCTTGAAACAGTGTTCTTGGGGTTTCTCTGGAGTGCCATCAAGGAAATCAAGGCTCCTTTCATGTGTGATGTGCAACACGGAATTGCTCTGCACGCAGTGCAGGGGAATCGGGCCTCATCTCGCGGCGAGGGGGAAGTCTCATGGTTTTTCTCGAGTTGCGGCGGGAACCTGGGGTATATTCTCGAGTTACGACGGGGATGGCCCTTCCACACACGTGTGTGTTCAGCCACGTCAGGACTCCTGCCTAGTTGCGAGGGACAACTCGGGATTCTCCTCGAGGCTTTGCAGGGCAATTGGGACACCTCTCCAGCTGAGACGGGAGACCAAGGGTCCCTTTCCACGTACCACAGGAATCCTGTGTCTCCTATCAAGTTTCACGAGGAGTCAGGCATCGTCTCCTTTGGAGGCACTGATCTCCGCATACCTCTGGAGTTTTCAAAGGATTTGAGGCCTCCTGTCGCGATGAGGTGGGGAACTAGGTCTTTCTCTGTGGTCTCCAAAGGGGATTCAGACACCCTTTCGTCTTGGGAGATGCAAGACGAGCCTGCATTCCAGTCACTGCAGGGATATCCGGCCTTATTTCGAGTCAGGGCATCGCGGTGTCCATTCCACTTGAGGCCGCAAACTCAGGGTCCCTCTCACATATCTAGAGCTGAGAGAAGCCTCCTCTTGAGGTGCTTGTGGTAAGGTGGTATTCCTCTGGAGTCGAAGCCAGGGACTAACCTCTCATCTCAAGTTGATTTTTGGCCCACGGAGATCTTTCGTGTTGCTACAGTGACCTCAGGATCCCTCTAGCCTTGAAACAGTGTTCTTGGGGTTTCTCTGGAGTGCCATCGAGGAAATCAAGGCTCCTTTCATGTGTGATGTGCAACACAGAATTGCTCTGCACGCAGTGCAGGGGAATCGGGCCTCATCTCGCGGCGAGGGGGAAGTCTCATGGTTTTTCTCGAGTTGCGGCGGGAACCTGGGGTATATTCTCGAGTTACGACGGGGATGGCCCTTAGACACACGTATTTGTTCAGCCATGTCAGGACTCTTGCCTAGTTGCGAGACACAACTCGGGATTCTCCTCGAGGCTTGGCAAGGCAATTGGGACGCCTCTCCAGCTGAGGCGGGAGACCAAGGGTCCCTTTCCACGTGCCACAGGAATCCTGGGACTCCTATCAAGTTTCACGAGGTGTCAGGCATCGTCTCCTTTGGAGGCACTGATCTCCGCGTACCTCTGGAGTTTTCAAAGGATGTGAGGCCTCCGGTCGCGATGAGATGGGGAACTAGTTCTTTCTCTGTGGACTCCACAGGGGATTCAGACATCCTTTCATCTTGGGAGATGCAAGACGAGCCTGCATTCAAGTCACTGCAGGGATATCCAGCCTATTTCGCGTCAGGGCATCGCGGTGTCCTTTCCACTAGAGGCCGCAAACTCAGGGTCCCTCTCACATACCTAGAGCTGAGAGAAGCCTCCTCTTGAGGTGCTTGTGGTAAGGTGGTATTCCTCTGGGGTCGAAGCCAGGGACTAACCTCTCATCTCGAGTTGATTTTTGGCCCACGGAGTTCTTTCGTGTTACTACAGTGACCTCAGGATCCCTCTAGCCTTGAAACAGTGTTCTTGGGGTTTCTCTGGAGTGCCATCAAGGAAATCAAGGCTCCTTTCATGTGTGATGTGCAACACGGAATTGCTCTGCACGCAGTGCAGGGGAATCGGGCCTCATCTCGCGGCGAGGGGGAAGTCTCATGGTTTTTCTCGAGTTGCGGCGGGAACCTGGGGTATATTCTCGAGTTACGACGGGGATGGCCCTTCCACCCACGTGTTTCTTCAGCGACGTCAGGACTCCTGCCTAGTTGCGAGGGACAACTCTGGATTCTCCTCGAGGCTTGGCAGGGCAATTGGGACGCCTCTCCAGCTGAGGCGGGAGACCAAGTGTCCCTTTCCAAGTGCCACAGGAATCCTGGGACTCCTATCAAGTTTCACGAGGAGTCAGGCATCGTCTCCTTTGGAGGCACTGATCTCCGCGTACCTCTGGAGTTTTCAAAGAATGTGAGGCTATCGGTCGCGATGAGGTGGGGAACTAAGTCTTTCTCTGTGCTTTCCACAGGGGATTCAGACATCCTTTCATCCTGGGAGATGCAAGACGAGCCTGCATTGAAGTCACTGCAGGGATATCCGGCCTTATTTCGAGTCAGGGCATCGCGGTGTCCATTCCACTTGAGGCCGCAAACTCAGGGTCCCTCTCACATACCTAGAGCTGAGAGAAGCCTCCTCTTGAGGTGCTTGTGGTAAGGTGGTATTCCTCTGGAGACGAATCCAGGGACTAACCTCTCTTTTCGAGTTGATTTTTGGTCCACAGAGTTCTTTCGTGTTGCTACAGTGACCTCAGGATCCCTCTATCCTTGAAACAGTGTTCTTGGGGTTTCTCTGGAGTGCCATCAAGGAAATCAAGGCTCCTTTCATGTGTGATGTGCAAGACGGAATTGCTCTGCACGCCATACAGGGGAATCGGGCCTCATCTCGCATTGAGGGGGAAGTCTCATGGTTTTTCTCGAGTTGCGGCGGGAACCTGGGGTATATTCTCGAGTTACGACGGGGGATGGCCCTTCCACCCACGTGTTTGTTCAGCCACGTCAGGACTCCTGCCTAGTTTCGAGGGACAACTCGGGATTCTCCTCGAGGCTTGGCAGGGCAATTGGAACGCCTCTCCAGCTGAGGCGGGAGACCAAGGGTCCCTTTCCACGTGCCACAAGAATCCTGGGACTCCTATCAGTTTTTCACGAGGAGTCAGGCATCGTCTCCTTTGGAGGCACTGATCTCCGCGTACCTCTGGAGTTTTCAAAGGATGTGAGGCCTCCGGTCGCGATGAGGTGGGGAACTAGGTCTTTCTCTGTGGTCTCCACAGGGGATTCAGACATCCTTTCGTCCTGGGAGATGCAAGACCAGCCTGCATTCAAGTCACTGCAGGGATATCCGGCCTTATTTCGAGTCAGGGCATCGCGGTGTCCATTCCACTTGAGGCCGCAAACTCAGGATCCCTCTCACATACCTAGAGCTGAGAGAAGCCTCCTCTTGAGGTGCTTGTGGTAAGGTGGTATTCCTCAGGAGTCGAAGCCAGGGACTAACCTCTCATCTCGTGTTGATTTTTGGTCCACGGAGCACTTTCTTGTTGCTACAGTGACCTCAGGATCCCTCTAGCCTTGAAACAGTGTTCTTGGGGTTTCTCTGGAGTGCCATCAAGGAAATCAAGGCTCCTTTCATGTGTGATGTGCAACACGGAATTGCTCTGCACGCAGTGCAGGGGAATCGGGCCTCATCTCGCGGCGAGGGGGAAGTCTCATGGTTTTTCTCGAGTTGCAGCGGGAACCTGGGGTATATTCTCGAGTTACGACGGGGATGGCCCTTCCACACACGTGTGTGTTCAGCCATGTCAGGACTCATGCCTAGTTGCGAGGGACAACTCGGGATTCTCCTCGAGGCTTTGCAGGGCAATTGGGACGCCTCTCCAGTTGAGACGGGAGACCAAGGGTCCCTTTCCACGTGCCACAGGAATCCTGGGACTCCTATCAAGTTTCACGAGGAGTCAGGCATCGTCTCCTTTGGAGGCACTGATCTCCGCATACCTCTGGAGTTTTCAAAGGATTTGAGGCCTCCTGTCGCGATGAGGTGGGGAACTAGGTCTTTCTCTGTGGTCTCCACAGGGGATTCAGACACCCTTTCGTCTTGGGAGATGCAAGACGAGCCTGCATTCAAGTCACTGCAGGGATATCCGGCCTTATTTCGAGTCAGGGCATCGCGGTGTCCATTCCACTTGAGGCCGCAAACTCAGGGTCCCTCTCACATACATAGAGCTGAGAGAAGCCTCCTCTTGAGGTGCTTGTGGTAAGGTGGTATTCCTCTGGAGTCGAAGCCAGGGACTAACCTCTCATCTCGAGTTGATTTTTGGCCCACGGAGCTCTTTCGTGTTGCTACAGTGACCTCAGGATCCCTCTAGCCTTGAAACAGTGTTCTTGGGGTTTCTCTGGAGTGTCAAGGAATCAAGGCTCCTTTCATGTGTGATGTGCAACACGGAATTGCTCTGCACGCAGTGCAGGGGAATCAGGCCTCATCTCGCGGCGAGGGGGAAGTCTCATGGTTTTTCTCGAGTTGCGGCGGGAACCTGGGGTATATTCTCGAGTTACGACGGGGATGGCCCTTCCACCCACGTGTTTCTTCAGCGACGTCAGGACTCCTGCCTAGTTGCGAGGGACAACTCTGG
Source organism: Cervus elaphus (assembly GCF_910594005.1). Taxonomy (NCBI): domain Eukaryota; kingdom Metazoa; phylum Chordata; class Mammalia; order Artiodactyla; family Cervidae; genus Cervus; species Cervus elaphus. Next base: position 682,626 of record NW_025316689.1, on the reverse strand, counting down.
ATTCTCCTCGAGGCTTGGCAGGGCAATTGGGACGCCTCTCCAGCTGAGACGGGAGACCAAGGGTCCCTTTCCAAGTGCCACAGGAATCCTGGGACTCCTATCAAGTTTCACGAGGAGTCAGGCGTTGTCTCCTTTGGAGGCACTGATCTCCGCGTACCTCTGGAGTTTTCAAAGGATGTGAGGCCTGCGGTCGCGATGAGGTGGGGAACTAGGTGTTTCTCTGTGGTCTCCACAGGGGATTCAGACATCCTTTCTTCTTGGGAGATGCAAGACGAGCCTGCATTCAAGTCACTGCAGGGATATCCGGCCTTATTTCGAGTCAGGGCATCGCGGTGTCCATTCCACTTGAGGCCGCAAACTCAGGATCCCTCTCACACACCTAGAGCTGAGAGAAGCCTCCTCTTGAGGTGCTTGTGGTAAGGTGGTATTCCTCAGGAGTCGAAGCCAGGGACTAACCTCTCATCTCGTGTTGATTCTTGGTCCACGGAGCTCTTTCGTGTTGCTACAGTGACCTCAGGATCCCTCTAGCCTTGAAACAGTGTTCTTGGGGTTTCTCTGGAGTGCCATCAAGGAAATCAAGGCTCCTTTCATGTGTGATGTGCAACACGGAATTGCTCTGCACGCAGTGCAGGGGAATCGGGCCTCATCTCGCGGCGAGGGGGAAGTCTCATGGTTTTTCTCGAGTTGCGGCGGGAACCTGGGGTATATTCTCGAGTTACGACGGGGATGGCCCTTCCACCCACGTGTGTGTTCAGCCATGTCAGGACTCCTGCCTAGTTGCGAGGGACAACTCGGGATTCTGCTCGAGGCTTTGCAGGGCAATTGGGACGCCTCTCCAGCTGAGACGGGAGACCAAGGGACCCTTTCCACGTGCCACAGGAATCCTGGGTCTCCTATCAAGTTTCACGAGGAGTCAGGCATCGTCTCCTTTGAAGGCACTGATCTCCGCATACCTCTGGAGTTTTCAAAGGATTTGAGGCCTCCTGTCGCGATGAGGTGGGGAACTAGGTCTTTCTCTGTGGTCTCCACAGGGGATTCAGACAACCTTTCGTCTTTGGAGATGCAAGACGAGCCTGCATTCAAGTCACTGCAGGGATATCCGGCCTTATTTCGAGTCAGGGCATCGCGGTGTCCATTCCACTTGAGGCCGCAAACTCAGGGTCCCTCTCACATACCTAGAGCTGAGAGAAGCCTCCTCTTGAGGTGCTTGTGGTAAGGTGGTATTCCTCTGGAGTCAAAGCCAGGGACTAACCTCTCATCTCGAGTTGATTTTTTGCCCACGGAGCTGTTTCGTGTTGCTACAGTGACCTCAGGATCCCTCTAGCCTTGAAACAGTGTTCTTGTGGTTTCTCTGGAGTGCCATCAAGGAAATCAAGGCTCCTTTCATGTGTGATGTGCAACACGGAATTGCTCTGCACGCAGTGCAGGGGAATCGGGCCTCATCTCGCGGCGAGGGGGAAGTCTCATGGTTTTTCTCGAGTTGCGGCGGGAACCTGGGGTATATTCTCGAGTTACGACGGGGATGGCCCTTCCACCCACGTATTTCTTCAGCGACGTCAGCACTCCTGCCTACTTGCGAGGGACAACTCTGGATTCTCCTCGAGGCTTGGCAGGGCAATTGGGACGCCTCTCCAGCTGAGGCGGGAGACCAAGTGTCCCTTTCCAAGTGCCACAGGAATCCTGGGACTCCTATCAAGTTTCCCGAGGAGTCAGGCATCGTCTCCTTTGGAGGCACTGATCTCCGCATACCTCTGGAGTTTTCAAAGGATGTGAGGCTATCGGTCGCGATGAGGTGGGGAACTAAGTCTTTCTCTGTGCTTTCCACAGGGGATTCAGACATCCTTTCGTCCTGGGAGATGCAAGACGAGCCTGCATTGAAGTCACTGCAGGGATATCCGGCCTTATTTCGAGTCAGGGCATCGCGGTGTCCATTCCACTTGAGGCCGCAAACTCAGGGTCCCTCTCACATACCTAGAGCTGAGAGAAGCCTCCTCTTGAGGTGCTTGTGGTAAGGTGGTATTCCTCTGGAGACGAATCCAGGGACTAACCTCTCTTTTCGAGTTGATTTTTCGTCCACAGAGTTCTTTCGTGTTGCTACAGTGACCTCAGGATCCCTCTATCCTTGAAACAGTGTTCTTGGGGTTTCTCTGGAGTGCCATCAAGGAAATCAAGGCTCCTTTCATGTGTGATGTGCAAGACGGAATTGCTCTGCACGCAGTACAGGGGAATCGGGCCTCATCTCGCATCGAGGGGGAAGTCTCATGGTTTTTCTCGAGTTGCGGCGGGAACCTGGGGTATATTCTCGAGTTACGACGGGGATGGCCCTTCCACCCACGTGTTTGTTCAGCGACGTCAGGACTCCTGCCTAGTTGCGAGGGACAACTCGGGATATTCCTCGAGGCTTGGCAGGGCAATTGGAACGCCTCTCCTGCTGAGGCGGGAGACCAAGGGTCCCTTTCCACGTGCCACAAGAATCCTGGGACTCCTATCAAGTTTCACGAGGAGTCAGGCATCGTCTCCTTTGGAGGCACTGATCTCCGCATACCTATGGAGTTTTCAAAGGATGTGAGGCCTGCGGTCGCGATGAGGTGGGGAACTAGGTGTTTCTCTGTGGTCTCCACAGCGGATTCAGACATCCTTTCTTCTTGGGAGATGCAAGACGAGCCTGCATTCAAGTCACTGCAGGGATATCCGGCCTTATTTCGAGTCAGGGCATCGCGGTGTCCATTCCACTTGAGGCCGCAAACTCAGGATCCCTCTCACATACCTAGAGCTGAGAGAAGCCTCCTCTTGAGGTGCTTGTGGTAAGGTGGTATTCCTCAGGAGTCGAAGCCAGGGACTAACCTCTCATCTCGTGTTGATTCTTGGTCCACGGAGCTCTTTCGTGTTGCTACAGTGACCTCAGGATCCCTCTAGCCTTGAAACAGTGTTCTTGGGGTTTCTCTGGAGTGCCATCAAGGAAATCAAGGCTCCTTTCATGTGTGATGTGCAACTCGGAATTGCTCTGCACGCAGTGCAGGGGAATCGGGCCTCATCTCGCGGAGAGGGGGAAGTCTCATGGTTTTTCTCGAGTTGCGGCGGGAACCTGGGGTATATTCTCGAGTTACGACGGGGATGACCCTTCCACCCACGTGTTTCTTCAGCGACGTCAGGACTCCTGCCTAGTTGCGAGGGACAACTCGGGATTCTCCTCGAGGCTTTGCAGGGCAATTGGGACGCCTCTCCAGCTGAGACGGGAGACCAAGGGTCCCTTTCCACGTACCACAGGAATCCTGGGTCTCCTATCAAGTTTCACGAGGAGTCAGGCATCGTCTCCTTTGGAGGCACTGATCTCCGCATACTTCTGGAGTTTTCAGAGGATGTGCGGCTATCGGTCGCGATGAGGTGGGGAACTAAGTCTTTCTCTGTGCTTTCCACAGGGGATTCAGACATCCTTTCGTCCTGGGAGATGCAAGACGAGCCTGCATTGAAGTCACTGCAGGGATATCCGGCCTTATTTCGAGTCAGGGCATCGCGGTGTCCATTTCACTTGAGGTCACAAACTCAGGGTCCCTCTCACATACCTAGAGCTGAGAGAAGCCTCCTCTTGAGGTGCTTGTGGTAAGGTGGTATTCCTCTGGGGTCGAAGCCAGGGACTAACCTCTCATCTCGAGTTGATTTTTGGCCCACGGAGCTCTTTCGTGTTGCTACAGTGACCTCAGGATCCCTCTAGCCTTGAAACAGTGTTCTTGGGGTTTCTCTGGAGTGCCATCAAGGAAATCAAGGCTCCTTTCATGTGTGATGTGCAACACGGAATTGCTCTGCACGCAGTGCAGGGGAATCGGGCCTCATCTCGCGGCGAGGGGGAAGTCTCATGGTTTTTCTCGAGTTGCGGCGGGAACCTGGGGTATATTCTCGAGTTACGACGGGGATGGCCCTTCCACACACGTGTTTCTTCAGCGACGTCAGGACTCCTGCTTAGTTGCGAGGGACAACTCTGGATTCTCCTCGAGGCTTGGCAGGGCAATTGGGACGCCTCTCCAGCTGAGGCGGGAGACCAAGTGTCCCTTTCCAAGTGCCACAGGAATCCTGGGACTCCTATCAAGTTTCACGAGGAGTCAGGCATCGTCTCCTTTGGAGGCACTGATCTCCGCGTACCTCTGGAGTTTTCAAAGGATGTGAGGCCTGCGGTCGCGATGAGGTGGGGAACTAAGTCTTTCTCTGTGCTTTCCACAGGGGATTCAGACATCCTTTCATCCTGGGAGATGCAAGACGAGCCTGCATTGAAGTCACTGCAGGGATATCCGGCCTTATTTCGAGTCAGGGCATCGCGGTGTACATTCCACTTGAGGCCGCAAACTCAGGGTCCCTCTCACATACCTAGAGCTGAGAGAAGCCTCCTCTTGAGGTGCTTGTGGTAAGGTGGTATTCCTCTGGAGACGAATCCAGGGACTAACCTCTCTTTTCGAGTTGATTTTTCGTCCACAGAGTTCTTTCGTGTTGCTACAGTGACCTCAGGATCCCTCTATCCTTGAAACAGTGTTCTTGGGGTTTCTCTGGAGTGCCATCAAGGAAATCAAGGCTCCTTTCATGTGTGATGTGCAAGACGGAATTGCTCTGCACGCAGTACAGGGGAATCGGGCCTCATCTCGCATCGAGGGGGAAGTCTCATGGTTTTTCTCGAGTTGCGGCGGGAACCTGGGGTATATTCTCGAGTTACGACGGGGATGGCCCTTCCACCCACGTGTTTCTTCAGCGACGTCAGGACTCCTGCTTAGTTGCGAGGGACAACTCTGGATTCTCCTCGAGGCTTGTCAGGGCAATTGGGACGCCTCTCCAGCTGAGGCGGGAGACCAAGTGTCCCTTTCCAAGTGCCACAGGAATCCTGGGACTCCTATCAAGTTTCACGAGGAGTCAGGCATCGTCTCCTTTGGAGGCACTGATCTCCGCGTACCTCTGGAGTTTTCAAAGGATGTGAGGCCTCCGGTCGCGATGAGGTGGGGAACTAGGTCTTTCTCTGTGGTCTCCACAGGGGATTCAGACATCCTTTCTTCTTGGGAGATGCAAGACGAGCCTGCATTCAAGTCACTGCAGGGATATCCGTCCTTATTTCGAGTCAGGGCATCGCGGTGTCCATTCCACTTGAGGCCGCAAACTCAGGATCCCTCTCACATACCTAGAGCTGAGAGAAGCCTCCTCTTGAGGTGCTTGTGGTAAGGTGGTATTCGTCAGGAGTCGAAGCCAGGGACTAACCTCTCATCTCGTGTTGATTCTTGGTCCATGGAGCTCTTTCGTGTTGCTACAGTGACCTCAGGATCCCTCTAGCCTTGAAACAGTGTTCTTGGGGTTTCTCTGGAGTGCCATCAAGGAAATCAAGGCTCCTTTCATGTGTGATATGCAACACGGAATTGCTCTGCACGCAGTGCAGGGGAATCGGGCCTCATCTCGCGGCGAGGGGGAAGTCTCATGGTTTTTCTCGAGTTGCGGCGGGAACCTGGGGTATATTCTCGAGTTACGACGGGGATGGCCCTTCCACACACGTGTGTGTTCAGCCACGTCAGGACTCCTGCCTAGTTGCGAGGGACAACTCGGGATTCTCCTCGAGGCTTTGCAGGGCAATTGGGACACCTCTCCAGCTGAGACGGGAGACCAAGGGTCCCTTTCCACGTGCCACAGGAATCCTGGGTCTCCTATCAAGTTTCACGAGGAGTCAGGCATCGTCTCCTTTGGAGGCACTGATCTCCGCATACCTCTGGAGTTTTCAAAGGATTTGAGGCCTCCTGTCGCGATGAGGTGGGGAACTAGGTCTTTCTCTGTGGTCTCCAAAGGGGATTCAGACACCCTTTCGTCTTGGGAGATGCAAGACGAGCCTGCATTCCAGTCACTGCAGGGATATCCGGCCTTATTTCGAGTCAGGGAATCGCGGTGTCCATTCCACTTGAGGCCGCAAACTCAGGGTCCCTCTCACATATCTAGAGCTGAGAGAAGCCTCCTCTTGAGGTGCTTGTGGTAAGGTGGTATTCCTCTGGAGTCGAAGCCAGGGACTAACCTCTCATCTCAAGTTGATTTTTGGCCCACGGAGATCTTTCGTGTTGCTACAGTGACCTCAGGATCCCTCTAGCCTTGAAACAGTGTTCTTGGGGTTTCTCTGGAGTGCCATCGAGGAAATCAAGGCTCCTTTCATGTGTGATGTGCAACACAGAATTGCTCTGCACGCAGTGCAGGGGAATCGGGCCTCATCTCGCGGCGAGGGGGAAGTCTCATGGTTTTTCTCGAGTTGCGGCGGGAACCTGGGGTATATTCTCGAGTTACGACGGGGATGGCCCTTAGACACACGTATTTGTTCAGCCATGTCAGGACTCTTGCCTAGTTGCGAGACACAACTCGGGATTCTCCTCGAGGCTTGGCAAGGCAATTGGGACGCCTCTCCAGCTGAGGCGGGAGACCAAGGGTCCCTTTCCACGTGCCACAGGAATCCTGGGACTCCTATCAAGTTTCACGAGGTGTCAGGCATCGTCTCCTTTGGAGGCACTGATCTCCGCGTACCTCTGGAGTTTTCAAAGGATGTGAGGCCTCCGGTCGCGATGAGATGGGGAACTAGTTCTTTCTCTGTGGACTCCACAGGGGATTCAGACATCCTTTCATCTTGGGAGATGCAAGACGAGCCTGCATTCAAGTCACTGCAGGGATATCCAGCCTATTTCGCGTCAGGGCATCGCGGTGTCCTTTCCACTAGAGGCCGCAAACTCAGGGTCCCTCTCACATACCTAGAGCTGAGAGAAGCCTCCTCTTGAGGTGCTTGTGGTAAGGTGGTATTCCTCTGGGGTCGAAGCCAGGGACTAACCTCTCATCTCGAGTTGATTTTTGGCCCACGGAGTTCTTTCGTGTTGCTACAGTGACCTCAGGATCCCTCTAGCCTTGAAACAGTGTTCTTGGGGTTTCTCTGGAGTGCCATCAAGGAAATCAAGGCTCCTTTCATGTTTGATGTGCAACACGGAATTGCTCTGCACGCAGTGCAGGGGAATCGGGCCTCATCTCGCGGCGAGGGGGAAGTCTCATGGTTTTTCTCGAGTTGCGGCGGGAACCTGGGGTATATTCTCGAGTTACGACGGGGATGGCCCTTCCACCCACGTGTTTCTTCAGCGACGTCAGGACTCCTGCCTAGTTGCGAGGGACAACTCTGGATTCTCCTCGAGGCTTGGCAGGGCAATTGGGACGCCTCTCCAGCTGAGGCGGGAGACCAAGTGTCCCTTTCCAAGTGCCACAGGAATCCTGGGACTCCTATCAAGTTTCACGAGGAGTCAGGCATCGTCTCCTTTGGAGGCACTGATCTCCGCGTACCTCTGGAGTTTTCAAAGAATGTGAGGCTATCGGTCGCGATGAGGTGGGGAACTAAGTCTTTCTCTGTGCTTTCCACAGGGGATTCAGACATCCTTTCATCCTGGGAGATGCAAGACGAGCCTGCATTGAAGTCACTGCAGGGATATCCGGCCTTATTTCGAGTCAGGGCATCGCGGTGTCCATTCCACTTGAGGCCGCAAACTCAGGGTCCCTCTCACATACCTAGAGCTGAGAGAAGCCTCCTCTTGAGGTGCTTGTGGTAAGGTGGTATTCCTCTGGAGACGAATCCAGGGACTAACCTCTCTTTTCGAGTTGATTTTTCGTCCACAGAGTTCTTTCGTGTTGCTACAGTGACCTCAGGATCCCTCTATCCTTGAAACAGTGTTCTTGGGGTTTCTCTGGAGTGCCATCAAGGAAATCAAGGCTCCTTTCATGTGTGATGTGCAAGACGGAATTGCTCTGCACGCCATACAGGGGAATCGGGCCTCATCTCGCATTGAGGGGGAAGTCTCATGGTTTTTCTCGAGTTGCGGCGGGAACCTGGGGTATATTCTCGAGTTACGACGGGGATGGCCCTTCCACCCACGTGTTTGTTCAGCCACGTCAGGACTCCTGCCTAGTTTCGAGGGACAACTCGGGATTCTCCTCGAGGCTTGGCAGGGCAATTGGAACGCCTCTCCAGCTGAGACGGGAGACCAAGGGTCCCTTTCCACGTGCCACAGGAATCCTGGGACTCCTATCAGTTTTTCACGAGGAGTCAGGCATCGTCTCCTTTGGAGGCACTGATCTCCGCGTACCTCTGGAGTTTTCAAAGGATGTGAGGCCTCCGGTCGCGATGAGGTGGGGAACTAGGTCTTTCTCTGTGGTCTCCACAGGGGATTCAGACATCCTTTCGTCCTGGGAGATGCAAGACCAGCCTGCATTCAAGTCACTGCAGGGATATCCGGCCTTATTTCGAGTCAGGGCATCGCGGTGTCCATTCCACTTGAGGCCGCAAACTCAGGATCCCTCTCACATACCTAGAGCTGAGAGAAGCCTCCTCTTGAGGTGCTTGTGGTAAGGTGGTATTCCTCAGGAGTCGAAGCCAGGGACTAACCTCTCATCTCGTGTTGATTTTTGGTCCACGGAGCACTTTCTTGTTGCTACAGTGACCTCAGGATCCCTCTAGCCTTGAAACAGTGTTCTTGGGGTTTCTCTGGAGTGCCATCAAGGAAATCAAGGCTCCTTTCATGTGTGATGTGCAACACGGAATTGCTCTGCACGCAGTGCAGGGGAATCGGGCCTCATCTCGCGGCGAGGGGGAAGTCTCATGGTTTTTCTCGAGTTGCAGCGGGAACCTGGGGTATATTCTCGAGTTACGACGGGGATGGCCCTTCCACACACGTGTGTGTTCAGCCATGTCAGGACTCATGCCTAGTTGCGAGGGACAACTCGGGATTCTCCTCGAGGCTTTGCAGGGCAATTGGGACGCCTCTCCAGCTGAGACGGGAGACCAAGGGTCCCTTTCCACGTGCCACAGGAATCCTGGGTCTCCTATCAAGTTTCACGAGGAGTCAGGCATCGTCTCCTTTGGAGGCACTGATCTCCGCATACCTCTGGAGTTTTCAAAGGATTTGAGGCCTCCTGTCGCGATGAGGTGGGGAACTAGGTCTTTCTCTGTGGTCTCCACAGGGGATTCAGACACCCTTTCGTCTTGGGAGATGCAAGACGAGCCTGCATTCCAGTCACTGCAGGGATATCCGGCCTTATTTCGAGTCAGGGCATCGCGGTGTCCATTCCACTTGAGGCCGCAAACTCAGGGTCCCTCTCACATACCTAGAGCTGAGAGAAGCCTCCTCTTGAGGTGCTTGTGGTAAGGTGGTATTCCTCTGGAGTCGAAGCCAGGGACTAACCTCTCATCTCGAGTTGATTTTTGGCCCACGGAGCTCTTTCGTGTTGCTACAGTGACCTCAGGATCCCTCTAGCCTTGAAACAGTGTTCTTGGGGTTTCTCTGGAGTGTCAAGGAAATCAAGGCTCCTTTCATGTGTGATGTGCAACACGGAATTGCTCTGCACGCAGTGCAGGGGAATCGGGCCTCATCTCGCGGCGAGGGGGAAGTCTCATGGTTTTTCTCGAGTTGCGGCGGGAACCTGGGGTATATTCTCGAGTTACGACGGGGATGGCCCTTCCACCCACGTGTTTCTTCAGCGACGTCAGGACTCCTGCCTAGTTGTGAGGGACAACTCTGGATTCTCCTCGAGGCTTGGCAGGGCAATTGGGACGCCTCTCCAGCTGAGACGGGAGACCAAGGGTCCCTTTCCACGTGCCACAGGAATCCTGGGACTCCTATCAAGTTTCACGAGGAGTCAGGCGTCGTCTCCTTTGGAGGCACTGATCTCCGCGTACCTCTGGAGTTTTCAAAGGATGTGAGGCCTGCGGTCGCGATGAGGTGGGGAACTAGGTGTTTCTCTGTGGTCTCCACAGGGGATTCAGACATCCTTTCTTCTTGGGAGATGCAAGACGAGCCTGCATTCAAGTCACTGCAGGGATATCCGGCCTTATTTCGAGTCAGGGCATCGCGGTGTCCATTCCACTTGAGGCCGCAAACTCAGGATCCCTCTCACACACCTAGAGCTGAGAGAAGCCTCCTCTTGAGGTGCTTGTGGTAAGGTGGTATTCCTCAGGAGTCAAAGCCAGGGACTAACCTCTCATCTCGTGTTGATTCTTGGTCCACGGAGCTCTTTCGTGTTGCTACAGTGACCTCAGGATCCCTCTAGCCTTGAAACAGTGTTCTTGGGGTTTCTCTGGAGTGCCATCAAGGAAATCAAGGCTCCTTTCATGTGTGATGGGCAACACGGAATTGCTCTGCACGCAGTGCAGGGGAATCGGGCCTCATCTCGCGGCGAGGGGGAAGTCTCATGGTTTTTCTCGAGTTGCAGCGGGAACCTGGGGTATATTCTCGAGTTACGACGGGGATGGCCCTTCCACACACGTGTGTGTTCAGCCATGTCAGGACTCCTGCCTAGTTGCGAAGGACATCTCGGGATTCTCCTCGAGGCTTTGCAGGGCAATTGGGACGCCTCTCCAGCTGAGACGGGAGACCAAGGGTCCCTTTCCACGTGCCACAGGAATCCTGGGTCTCCTATCAAGTTTCACGAGGAGTCAGGCATCGTCTCCTTTGGAGGCACTGATCTCCGCATACCTCTGGAGTTTTCAAAGGATTTGAGGCCTCCTGTCGCGATGAGGTGGGGAACTAGGTCTTTCTCTGTGGTCTCCACAGGGGATTCAGACACCCTTTCGTCTTGGGAGATGCAAGACGAGCCTGCATTCAAGTCACTGCAGGGATATCCGGCCTTATTTCGAGTCAGGGCATCGCGGTGTCCATTCCACTTGAGGCCGCAAACTCAGGGTCCCTCTCACATACATAGAGCTGAGAGAAGCCTCCTCTTGAGGTGCTTGTGGTAAGGTGGTATTCCTCTGGAGTCGAAGCCAGGGACTAACCTCTCATCTCGAGTTGATTTTTGGCCCACGGAGCTCTTTCGTGTTGCTACAGTGACCTCAGGATCCCTCTAGCCTTGAAACAGTGTTCTTGGGGTTTCTCTGGAGTGTCAAGGAATCAAGGCTCCTTTCATGTGTGATGTGCAACACGGAATTGCTCTGCACGCAGTGCAGGGGAATCAGGCCTCATCTCGCGGCGAGGGGGAAGTCTCATGGTTTTTCTCGAGTTGCGGCGGGAACCTGGGGTATATTCTCGAGTTACGACGGGGATGGCCCTTCCACCCACGTGTTTCTTCAGCGACGTCAGGACTCCTGCCTAGTTGCGAGGGACAACTCTGGATTCTCCTCGAGGCTTGGCAGGGCAATTGGGACGCCTCTCCAGCTGAGACGGGAGACCAAGGGTCCCTTTCCAAGTGCCACAGGAATCCTGGGACTCCTATCAAGTTTCACGAGGAGTCAGGCGTTGTCTCCTTTGGAGGCACTGATCTCCGCGTACCTCTGGAGTTTTCAAAGGATGTGAGGCCTGCGGTCGCGATGAGGTGGGGAACTAGGTGTTTCTCTGTGGTCTCCACAGGGGATTCAGACATCCTTTCTTCTTGGGAGATGCAAGACGAGCCTGCATTCAAGTCACTGCAGGGATATCCGGCCTTATTTCGAGTCAGGGCATCGCGGTGTCCATTCCACTTGAGGCCGCAAACTCAGGATCCCTCTCACACACCTAGAGCTGAGAGAAGCCTCCTCTTGAGGTGCTTGTGGTAAGGTGGTATTCCTCAGGAGTCGAAGCCAGGGACTAACCTCTCATCTCGTGTTGATTCTTGGTCCACGGAGCTCTTTCGTGTTGCTACAGTGACCTCAGGATCCCTCTAGCCTTGAAACAGTGTTCTTGGGGTTTCTCTGGAGTGCCATCAAGGAAATCAAGGCTCCTTTCATGTGTGATGTGCAACACGGAATTGCTCTGCACGCAGTGCAGGGGAATCGGGCCTCATCTCGCGGCGAGGGGGAAGTCTCATGGTTTTTCTCGAGTTGCGGCGGGAACCTGGGGTATATTCTCGAGTTACGACGGGGATGGCCCTTCCACCCACGTGTGTGTTCAGCCACGTCAGGACTCCTGCCTAGTTGCGAGGGACAACTCGGGATTCTGCTCGAGGCTTTGCAGGGCAATTGGGACGCCTCTCCAGCTGAGACGGGAGACCAAGGGACCCTTTCCACGTGCCACAGGAATCCTGGGTCTCCTATCAAGTTTCACGAGGAGTCAGGCATCGTCTCCTTTGAAGGCACTGATCTCCGCATACCTCTGGAGTTTTCAAAGGATTTGAGGCCTCCTGTCGCGATGAGGTGGGGAACTAGGTCTTTCTCTGTGGTCTCCACAGGGGATTCAGACAACCTTTCGTCTTTGGAGATGCAAGACGAGCCTGCATTCAAGTCACTGCAGGGATATCCGGCCTTATTTCGAGTCAGGGCATCGCGGTGTCCATTCCACTTGAGGCCGCAAACTCAGGGTCCCTCTCACATACCTAGAGCTGAGAGAAGCCTCCTCTTGAGGTGCTTGTGGTAAGGTGGTATTCCTCTGGAGTCAAAGCCAGGGACTAACCTCTCATCTCGAGTTGATTTTTTGCCCACGGAGCTGTTTCGTGTTGCTACAGTGACCTCAGGATCCCTCTAGCCTTGAAACAGTGTTCTTGTGGTTTCTCTGGAGTGCCATCAAGGAAATCAAGGCTCCTTTCATGTGTGATGTGCAACACGGAATTGCTCTGCACGCAGTGCAGGGGAATCGGGCCTCATCTCGCGGCGAGGGGGAAGTCTCATGGTTTTTCTCGAGTTGCGGCGGGAACCTGGGGTATATTCTCGAGTTACGACGGGGATGGCCCTTCCACCCACGTGTTTCTTCAGCGACATCAGCACTCCTGCCTACTTGCGAGGGACAACTCTGGATTCTCCTCGAGGCTTGGCAGGGCAATTGGAACGCCTCTCCAGCTGAGGCGGGAGACCAAGTGTCCCTTTCCAAGTGCCACAGGAATCCTGGGACTCCTATCAAGTTTCCCGAGGAGTCAGGCATCGTCTCCTTTGGAGGCACTGATCTCCGCATACCTCTGGAGTTTTCAAAGGATGTGAGGCTATCGGTCGCGATGAGGTGGGGAACTAAGTCTTTCTCTGTGCTTTCCACAGGGGATTCAGACATCCTTTCGTCCTGGGAGATGCAAGACGAGCCTGCATTGAAGTCACTGCAGGGATATCCGGCCTTATTTCGAGTCAGGGCATCGCGGTGTCCATTCCACTTGAGGCCGCAAACTCAGGGTCCCTCTCACATACCTAGAGCTGAGAGAAGCCTCCTCTTGAGGTGCTTGTGGTAAGGTGGTATTCCTCTGGAGACGAATCCAGGGACTAACCTCTCTTTTCGAGTTGATTTTTCGTCCACAGAGTTCTTTCGTGTTGCTACAGTGACCTCAGGATCCCTCTATCCTTGAAACAGTGTTCTTGGGGTTTCTCTGGAGTGCCATCAAGGAAATCAAGGCTCCTTTCATGTGTGATGTGCAAGACGGAATTGCTCTGCTCGCAGTACAGGGGAATCGGGCCTCATCTCGCATCGAGGGGGAAGTCTCATGGTTTTTCTCGAGTTGCGGCGGGAACCTGGGGTATATTCTCGAGTTACGACGGGGATGGCCCTTCCACCCACGTGTTTGTTCAGCGACGTCAGGACTCCTGCCTAGTTGCGAGGGACAACTCGGGATATTCCTCGAGGCTTGGCAGGGCAATTGGAACGCCTCTCCAGCTGAGGCGGGAGACCAAGGGTCCCTTTCCACGTGCCACAAGAATCCTGGGACTCCTATCAAGTTTCACGAGGAGTCAGGCATCGTCTCCTTTGGAGGCACTGATCTCCGCGTACCTATGGAGTTTTCAAAGGATGTGAGGCCTGCGGTCGCGATGAGGTGGGGAACTAGGTGTTTCTCTGTGGTCTCCACAGCGGATTCAGACATCCTTTCTTCTTGGGAGATGCAAGACGAGCCTGCATTCAAGTCACTGCAGGGATATCCGGCCTTATTTCGAGTCAGGGCATCGCGGTGTCCATTCCACTTGAGGCCGCAAACTCAGGATCCCTCTCACATACCTAGAGCTGAGAGAAGCCTCCTCTTGAGGTGCTTGTGGTAAGGTGGTATTCCTCAGGAGTCGAAGCCAGGGACTAACCTCTCATCTCGTGTTGATTCTTGGTCCACGGAGCTCTTTCGTGTTGCTACAGTGACCTCAGGATCCCTCTAGCCTTGAAACAGTGTTCTTGGGGTTTCTCTGGAGTGCCATCAAGGAAATCAAGGCTCCTTTCATGTGTGATGTGCAACTCGGAATTGCTCTGCACGCAGTGCAGGGGAATCGGGCCTCATCTCGCGGAGAGGGGGAAGTCTCATGGTTTTTCTCGAGTTGCGGCGGGAACCTGGGGTATATTCTCGAGTTACGACGGGGATGACCCTTCCACCCACGTGTTTCTTCAGCGACGTCAGGACTCCTGCCTAGTTGCGAGGGACAACTCGGGATTCTCCTCGAGGCTTTGCAGGGCAATTGGGACGCCTCTCCAGCTGAGACGGGAGACCAAGGGTCCCTTTCCACGTGCCACAGGAATCCTGGGTCTCCTATCAAGTTTCACGAGGAGTCAGGCATCGTCTCCTTTGGAGGCACTGATCTCCGCATACCTCTGGAGTTTTCAGAGGATGTGAGGCTATCGGTCGCGATGAGGTGGGGAACTAAGTCTTTCTCTGTGCTTTCCACAGGGGATTCAGACATCCTTTCGTCCTGGGAGATGCAAGACGAGCCTGCATTGAAGTCACTGCAGGGATATCCGGCCTTATTTCGAGTCAGGGCATCGCGGTGTCCATTTCACTTGAGGTCACAAACTCAGGGTCCCTCTCACATACCTAGAGCTGAGAGAAGCCTCCTCTTGAGGTGCTTGTGGTAAGGTGGTATTCCTCTGGGGTCGAAGCCAGGGACTAACCTCTCATCTCGAGTTGATTTTTGGCCCACGGAGCTCTTTCGTGTTGCTACAGTGACCTCAGGATCCCTCTAGCCTTGAAACAGTGTTCTTGGGGTTTCTCTGGAGTGCCATCAAGGAAATCAAGGCTCCTTTCATGTGTGATGTGCAACACGGAATTGCTCTGCACGCAGTGCAGGGGAATCGGGCCTCATCTCGCGGCGAGGGGGAAGTCTCATGGTTTTTCTCGAGTTGCGGCGGGAACCTGGGGTATATTCTCGAGTTACGACGGGGATGGCCCTTCCACCCACGTGTTTCTTCAGCGACGTCAGGACTCCTGCTTAGTTGCGAGGGACAACTCTGGATTCTCCTCGAGGCTTGGCAGGGCAATTGGGACGCCTCTCCAGCTGAGGCGGGAGACCAAGTGTCCCTTTCCAAGTGCCACAGGAATCCTGGGACTCCTATCAAGTTTCACGAGGAGTCAGGCATCGTCTCCTTTGGAGGCACTGATCTCCGCGTACCTCTGGAGTTTTCAAAGGATGTGAGGCCTGCGGTCGCGATGAGGTGGGGAACTAAGTCTTTCTCTGTGCTTTCCACAGGGGATTCAGACATCCTTTCATCCTGGGAGATGCAAGACGAGCCTGCATTGAAGTCACTGCAGGGATATCCGGCCTTATTTCGAGTCAGGGCATCGCGGTGTCCATTCCACTTGAGGCCGCAAACTCAGGGTCCCTCTCACATACCTAGAGCTGAGAGAAGCCTCCTCTTGAGGTGCTTGTGGTAAGGTGGTATTCCTCTGGAGACGAATCCAGGGACTAACCTCTCTTTTCGAGTTGATTTTTCGTCCACAGAGTTCTTTCGTGTTGCTACAGTGACCTCAGGATCCCTCTATCCTTGAAACAGTGTTCTTGGGGTTTCTCTGGAGTGCCATCAAGGAAATCAAGGCTCCTTTCATGTGTGATGTGCAAGACGGAATTGCTCTGCACGCAGTACAGGGGAATCGGGCCTCATCTCGCATCGAGGGGGAAGTCTCATGGTTTTTCTCGAGTTGCGGCGGGAACCTGGGGTATATTCTCGAGTTACGACGGGGATGGCCCTTCCACCCACCTGTTTGTTCAGCCACGTCAGGACTCCTGCCTAGTTGCGAGGGACAACTCGGGATTCTCCTCGAGGCTTGGCAGGGCAATTGGAACGCCTCTCCAGCTGAGGCGGGAGACCAAGGGTCCCTTTCCACGTGCCACAAGAATCCTGGGACTCCTATCAGTTTTTCACGAGGAGTCAGGCATCGTCTCCTTTGGAGGCACAGATCTCGGCGTACCTCTGGAGTTTTCAAAGGATGTGAGGCCTCCGGTCGCGATGAGGTGGGGAACTAGGTCTTTCTCTGTGGTCTCCACAGGGGATTCAGACATCCTTTCGTCCTGGGAGATGCAAGAAGAGCCTGCATTCAAGTCACTGCAGGGATATCCGGCCTTATTTCGAGTCAGGGCATCGCGGTGTCCATTCCACTTGAGGCCGCAAACTCAGGATCCCTCTCACATACCTAGAGCTGAGAGAAGCCTCCTCTTGAGGTGCTTGTGGTAAGGTGGTATTCCTCAGGAGTCGAAGCCAGGGACTAACCTCTCATCTCGTGTTGATTTTTGGTCCACGGAGCACTTTCTTGTTGCTACAGTGACCTCAGGATCCCTCTAGCCTTGAAACAGTGTTCTTGGGGTTTCTCTGGAGTGCCATCAAGGAAATCAGGGCTCCTTTCATGTGTGATGTGCAACACGGAATTGCTCTGCACGCAGTGCAGGGGAATCGGGCCTCATCTCGCGGCGAGGGGGAAGTCTCATGGTTTTTCTCGAGTTGCAGCGGGAACCTGGGGTATATTCTCGAGTTACGACGGGGATGGCCCTTCCACACACGTGTGTGTTCAGCCATGTCAGGACTCATGCCTAGTTGCGAGGGACAACTCGGGATTCTCCTCGAGGCTTTGCAGGGCAATTGGGACGCCTCTCCAGCTGAGACGGGAGACCAAGGGTCCCTTTCCACGTGCCACAGGAATCCTGGGTCTCCTATCAAGTTTCACGAGGAGTCAGGCATCGTCTCCTTTGGAGGCACTGATCTCCGCATACCTCTGGAGTTTTCAAAGGATTTGAGGCCTCCTGTCGCGATGAGGTGGGGAACTAGGTCTTTCTCTGTGGTCTCCACAGGGGATTCAGACACCCTTTCGTCTTGGGAGATGCAAGACGAGCCTGCATTCCAGTCACTGCAGGGATATCCGGCCTTATTTCGAGTCAGGGCATCGCGGTGTCCATTCCACTTGAGGCCGCAAACTCAGGGTCCCTCTCACATACCTAGAGCTGAGAGAAGCCTCCTCTTGACGTGCTTGTGGTAAGGTGGTATTCCTCTGGAGTCGAAGCCAGGGACTAACCTCTTATCTCGAGTTGATTTTTGGCCCACGGAGCTCTTTCATGTTGCTACAGTGACCTCAGGATCCCTCTAGCCTTGAAACAGTGTTCTTGGGGTTTCTCTGGAGTGTCAAGGAAATCAAGGCTCCTTTCATGTGTGATGTGCAACACGGAATTGCTCTGCACGCAGTGCAGGGGAATCGGGCCTCATCTCGCGGCGAGGGGGAAGTCTCATGGTTTTTCTCGAGTTGCGGCGGGAACCTGGGGTATATTCTCGAGTTACGACGGGGATGGCCCTTCCACCCACGTGTTTCTTCAGCGACGTCAGGACTCCTGCCTAGATGCGAGGGACAACTCTGGATTCTCCTCGAGGCTTGGCAGGGCAATTGGGACGCCTCTCCAGCTGAGACGGGAGACCAAGGGTCCCTTTCCAAGTGCCACAGGAATCCTGGGACTCCTATCAAGTTTCACGAGGAGTCAGGCGTCGTCTCCTTTGGAGGCACTGATCTCCGCGTACCTCTGGAGTTTTCAAAGGATGTGAGGCCTGCGGTCGCGATGAGGTGGGGAACTAGGTGTTTCTCTGTGGTCTCCACAGGGGATTCAGACATCCTTTCTTCTTGGGAGATGCAAGACGAGCCTGCATTCAAGTCACTGCAGGGATATCCGGCCTTATTTCGAGTCAGGGCATCGCGGTGTCCATTCCACTTGAGGCCGCAAACTCAGGATCCCTCTCACACACCTAGAGCTGAGAGAAGCCTCCTCTTGAGGTGCTTGTGGTAAGGTGGTATTCCTCAGGAGTCGAAGCCAGGGACTAACCTCTCATCTCGTGTTGATTCTTGGTCCACGGAGCTCTTTCGTGTTGCTACAGTGACCTCAGGATCCCTCTAGCCTTGAAACAGTGTTCTTGGGGTTTCTCTGGAGTGCCATCAAGGAAATCAAGGCTCCTTTCATGTGTGATGTGCAACACGGAATTGCTCTGCACGCAGTGCAGGGGAATCGGGCCTCATCTCGCGGCGAGGGGGAAGTCTCATGGTTTTTCTCGAGTTGCGGCGGGAACCTGGGGTATATTCTCGAGTTACGACGGGGATGGCCCTTCCACCCACGTGTGTGTTCAGCCATGTCAGGACTCCTGCCTAGTTGCGAGGGACAACTCGGGATTCTGCTCGAGGCTTTGCAGGGCAATTGGAACGCCTCTCCAGCTGAGACGGGAGACCAAGGGACCCTTTCCACGTGCCACAGGAATCCTGGGTCTCCTATCAAGTTTCACGAGGAGTCAGGCATCGTCTCCTTTGGAGGCACTGATCTCCGCATACCTCTGGAGTTTTCAAAGGATGTGAGGCCTCCTGTCGCGATGAGGTGGGGAACTAGGTCTTTCTCTGTGGTCTCCACAGGGGATTCAGACACCCTTTCATCTTGGGAGATGCAAGACGAGCCTGCATTCCAGTCACTGCAGGGATATCCGGCCTTATTTCGAGTCAGGGCATCGCGGTGTCCATTCCACTTGAGGCCGCAAACTCAGGGTCCCTCTCACATACCTAGAGCTGAGAGAAGCCTCCTCTTGACGTGCTTGTGGTAAGGTGGTATTCCTCTGGAGTCGAAGCCAGGGACTAACCTCTCATCTTGAGTTGATATTTGGTCCACGGAGCTCTTTCGTGTTGCTACAGTGACCTCAGGATCCCTCTAGCCTTGAAACAGTGTTCTTGGGGTTTCTCTGGAGTGCCATGAAGGAAATCAAGGCTCCTTTCATGTGTGATGTGCAACACAGAGTTGCTCTGCACGCAGTGCAGGGGAATCGGGCCTCATCTCGCGGCGAGGGGGAAGTCTCATGGTTTTTCTCGAGTTGCGGCGGGAACTTGGGGTATATTCTCGAGTTACGACGGGGATGGCCCTTCCACACACGTGTTTGTTCAGCCACGTCAGGACTCTTGCCTAGTTGCGAGACACAACTCGGGATTCTCCTCGAGGCTTGGCAAGGCAATTGGGACGCCTCTCCAGCTGAGGCGGGAGACCAAGGGTCCCTTTCCACGTGCCACAGGAATCCTGGGACTCCTATCAAGTTTCACGAGGAGTCAGGCATCGTCTCCTTTGGAGGCACTGATCTCCGCGTACCTCTGGAGTTTTCAAAGGATGTGAGGCCTCCGGTCGCGATGAGGTGGGGAACTAGGTCTTTCTCTGTGGTCTCCACAGGGGATTCAGACATCCTTTCATCTTGGGAGATGCAAGACGAGCCTGCATTCAAGTCACTGCAGGGATATCCAGCCTTATTTCGCGTCAGGGCATCGCGGTGTCCATTCCACTTGAGGCCGCAAACTCAGGGTCCCTCTCACATACCTAGAGCTGAGAGAAGCCTCCTATTGAGGTGCTTGTGGTAAGGTGGTATTCCTCTGGAGTCGAAGCCAGGGACTAACCTCTCATCTCGAGTTGATTTTTGGCCCACGGAGCTCTTTCGTGTTGCTACAGTGACCTCAGGATCCCTCTAGCCTTGAAACAGTGTTCTTGGGGTTTCTCTGGAGTGCCATCAAGGAAATCAAGGCTCCTTTCATGTGTGATGTGCAACACGGAATTGCTCTGCACGCAGTGCAGGGGAATCGGGCCTCATCTCGCGGCGAGGGGGAAGTCTCATGGTTTTTCTCGAGTTGCAGCGGGAACCTGGGGTATATTCTCGAGTTACGACGGGGATGGCCCTTCCACACACGTGTGTGTTCAGCCATGTCAGGACTCCTGCCTAGTTGCGAGGGACATCTCGGGATTCTCCTCGAGGCTTTGCAGGGCAATTGGGACACCTCTCCAGCTGAGACGGGAGACCAAGGGTCCCTTTCCAAGTGCCACAGGAATCCTGGGACTCCTATCAAGTTTCACGAGGAGTCAGGCGTCGTCTCCTTTGGAGGCACTGATCTCCGCGTACCTCTGGAGTTTTCAAAGGATGTGAGGCCTGCGGTCGCGATGAGGTGGGGAACTAGGTGTTTCTCTGTGGGCTCCACAGGGGATTCAGACATCCTTTCTTCTTGGGAGATGCAAGACGAGCCTGCATTCAAGTCACTGCAGGGATATCCGGCCTTATTTCGAGTCAGGGCATCGCGGTGTCCATTACACTTGAGGCCGCAAACTCAGGATCCCTCTCACATACCTAGAGCTGAGAGAAGCCTCCTCTTGAGGTGCTTGTGGTAAGGTGGTATTCCTCAGGAGTCGAAGCCAGGGACTAACCTCTCATCTCGTGTTGATTCTTGGTCCACGGAGCTCTTTCGTGTTGCTACAGTGACCTCAGGATCCCTCTAGCCTTGAAACAGTGTTCTTGGGGTTTCTCTGGAGTGCCATCAAGGAAATCAAGGCTCCTTTCATGTGTGATGTGCAACACGGAATTGCTCTGCACGCAGTGCAGGGGAATCGGGCCTCATCTCGCGGAGAGGGGGAAGTCTCATGGTTTTTCTCGAGTTGCGGCGGGAACCTGGGGTATATTCTCGAGTTACGACGGGGATGACCCTTCCACCCACGTGTTTCTTCAGCGACGTCAGGACTCCTGCCTAGTTGCGAGGGACAACTCGGGATTCTCCTCGAGGCTTGGCAGGGCAATTGGAACGCCTCTCCAGCTGAGGCGGGAGACTAAGGGTCCCTTTCCACGTGCCACAAGAATCCTGGGACTCCTATCAAGTTTCACGAGGAGTCAGGCATCGTCTCCTTTGGAGGCACTGATCTCCACGTACCTCTGGAGTTTTCAAAGGATGTGAGGCCTGCGGTCGCGATGAGGTGGGGAACTAGGTGTTTCTCTGTGGTCTCCACAGGGGATTCAGACATCCTTTCTTCTTGGGAGATGCAAGACGAGCCTGCATTCAAGTCACTGCAGGGATATCCGGCCTTATTTCGAGTCAGGGCATCGCGGTGTCCATTCCACTTGAGGCCGCAAACTCAGGATCCCTCTCACATACCTAGAGCTGAGAGAAGCCTCCTCTTGAGGTGCTTGTGGTAAGGTGGTATTCCTCAGGAGTCGAAGCCAGGGACTAACCTCTCATCTCGTGTTGATTCTTGGTCCAAGGAGCTCTTTCGTGTTGCTACAGTGACCTCAGGATCCCTCTAGCCTTGAAACAGTGTTCTTGGGGTTTCTCTGGAGTGCCATCAAGGAAATCAAGGCTCCTTTCATGTGTGATGTGCAACACGGAATTGCTCTGCACGCAGTGCAGGGGAATCGGGCCTCATCTCGCGGAGAGGGGGAAGTCTCATGGTTTTTCTCGAGTTGCGGCGGGAACCTGGGGTATATTCTCGAGTTACGACGGGGATGACCCTTCCACCCACGTGTTTCTTCAGCGACGTCAGGACTCCTGCCTAGTTGCGAGGGACAACTCGGGATTCTCCTCGAGGCTTGGCAGGGCAATTGGAACGCCTCTCCAGCTGAGGCGGGAGACTAAGGGTCCCTTTCCACGTGCCACAAGAATCCTGGGACTCCTATCAAGTTTCACGAGGAGTCAGGCATCGTCTCCTTTGGAGGCACTGATCTCCACGTACCTCTGGAGTTTTCAAAGGATGTGAGGCCTGCGGTCGCGATGAGGTGGGGAACTAGGTGTTTCTCTGTGGTCTCCACAGGGGATTCAGACATCCTTTCTTCTTGGGAGATGCAAGACGAGCCTGCATTCAAGTCACTGCAGGGATATCCGGCCTTATTTCGAGTCAGGGCATCGCGGTGTCCATTCCACTTGAGGCCGCAAACTCAGGATCCCTCTCACATACCTAGAGCTGAGAGAAGCCTCCTCTTGAGGTGCTTGTGGTAAGGTGGTATTCCTCAGGAGTCGAAGCCAGGGACTAACCTCTCATCTCGTGTTGATTCTTGGTCCAAGGAGCTCTTTCGTGTTGCTACAGTGACCTCAGGATCCCTCTAGCCTTGAAACAGTGTTCTTGGGGTTTCTCTGGAGTGCCATCAAGGAAATCAAGGCTCCTTTCATGTGTGATGGGCAACACGGAATTGCTCTGCACGCAGTGCAGGGGAATCGGGCCTCATCTCACATCGAGGGGGAAGTCTCATTGATTTTCTCGAGTTGCGGCGGGAACCTGGGGTATATTCTCGAGTTACGACGGGGATGGCCCTTCCACACACGTGTTTGTTCAGCCACGTCAGGACTCCTGCCTAGTTGCGAGACACAACTCGGGATTCTCCTCGAGGCTTGGCAAGGCAATTGGGACGCCTCTCCAGCTGAGGCGGGAGACCAAGGGTCCCTTTAAACGTGCCACAGGAATCCTGGGACTCCTATCAAGTTTCATGAGGAGTCAGGCATCGTCTCCTTTGGAGGCACTGATCTCCGCGTACCTCTGGAGTTTTCAAAGGATGTGAGGCCTCCGGTCGCGATGAGGTGGGGAACTAGGTCTTTCTCTGTGGTCTCCACAGGGGATTCAGACATCCTTTCATCTTGGGAGATGCAAGACGAGCCTGCATTCAAGTCACTGCAGGGATATCCAGCCTTATTTCGCATCAGGGCATCGCGGTGTCCATTCCACTTGAGGCCGCAAACTCAGGGTCCCTCTCACATACCTAGAGCTGAGAGAAGCCTCCTCTTGAGGTGCTTGTGGTAAGGTGGTATTCCTCTGGAGACGAATCCAGGGACTAACCTCTCTTTTCGAGTTGATTTTTCGTCCCCAGAGTTCTTTCGTGTTGCTACAGTGACCTCAGGATCCCTCTATCTTTGAAACAGTGTTCTTGGGGTTTCTCTGGAGTGCCATCAAGGAAATCAAGGCTCCTTTCATGTGTGATGTGCAAGACGGAATTGCTCTGCACGCATTACAGGGGAATCGGGCCTCATCTCGCATCGAGGGGGAAGTCTCATGGTTTTTCTCGAGTTGCGGCGGGAACCTGGGGTATATTCTCGAGTTACGACGGGGATGGCCCTTCCACCCACGTGTTTGTTCAGCCACGTCAGGACTCCTGCCTAATTGCGAGGGACAACTCGGGATTCTCCTCGAGGCTTGGCAGGGCAATTGGAACGCCTCTCCAGCTGAGGCGGGAGACCAAGGGTCCCTTTCCACGTGCCACAAGAATCCTGGGACTCCTATCAGTTTTTCACGAGGAGTCAGGCATCGTCTCCTTTGGAGGCACAGATCTCCGCGTACCTCTGGAGTTTTCAAAGGATGTGAGGCCTCCGGTCGCGATGAGGTGGGGAACTAGGTCTTTCTCTGTGGTCTCCACAGGGGATTCAGACATCCTTTCGTCCTGGGAGATGCAAGACGAGCCTGCATTCAAGTCACTGCAGGGATATCCGGCCTTATTTCGAGTCAGGGCATCGCGGTGTCCATTCCACTTGAGGCCGCAAACTCAGGATCCCTCTCACATACCAAGAGCTGAGAGAAGCCTCCTCTTGAGGTGCTTGTGGTAAGGTGGTATTCCTCAGGAGTCGAAGCCAGGGACTAACCTCTCATCTCGTGTTGATTTTTGGTCCACGGAGCACTTTCTTGTTGCTACAGTGACCTCAGGATCCCTCTAGCCTTGATACAGTGTTCTTGGGGTTTCTCTGGAGTGCCATCAAGGAAATCAAGGCTCCTTTCATGTGTGATGTGCAACACGGAATTACTCTGCACGCAGTGCAGGGGAATCGGGCCTCATCTCGCGGCGAGGGGGAAGTCTCATGGTTTTTCTCGAGTTGCAGCGGGAACCTGGGGTATATTCTCGAGTTACGACGGGGATGGCCCTTCCACACACGTGTGTGTTCAGCCATGTCAGGACTCATGCCTAGTTGCGAGGGACAACTCGGGATTCTCCTCGAGGCTTTGCAGGGCAATTGGGACGCCTCTCCAGCTGAGGCGGGAGACCAAGGGTCCCTTTCCACGTGCCACAGGAATCCTGGGACTCCTATCAAGTTTCACGAGGAGTCAGGCATCGTCTCCTTTGGAGGCACTGATCTCCGCGTACCTCTGGAGTTTTCAAAGGATGTGAGGCCTCCTGTCGCGATGAGGTGGGGAACTAGGTCTTTCTCTGTGGTCTCCACAGGGGATTCAGACACCCTTTCGTCTTGGGAGATGCAAGACGAGCCTGCATTCCAGTCACTGCAGGGATATCCGGCCTTATTTCGAGTCAGGGCATCACGGTGTCCATTCCACTTGAGGCCGCAAACTCAGGGTCCCTCTCACATACATAGAGCTGAGAGAAGCCTCCTCTTGAGGTGCTTGTGGTAAGGTGGTATTCCTCTGGAGTCGAAGCCAGGGACTAACCTCTCATCTCGAGTTGATTTTTGGCCCACGGAGCTCTTTCGTGTTGCTACAGTGACCTCAGGATCCCTCTAGCCTTGAAACAGTGTTCTTGGGGTTTCTCTGGAGTGTCAAGGAAATCAAGGCTCCTTTCATGTGTGATGTGCAACACGGAATTGCTCTGCACGCAGTGCAGGGGAATCGGGCCTCATCTCGCGGCGAGGGGGAAGTCTCATGGTTTTTCTCGAGTTGCGGCGGGAACCTGGGGTATATTCTTGAGTTACGACGGGTTGGCCCTTCCACCCACGTGTTTCTTCAGCGACGTCAGGACTCCTGCCTTGTTGCGAGGGACAACTCTGGATTCTCCTCGAGGCTTGGCAGGGCAATTGGGACGCCTCTCCAGCTGAGACGGGAGACCAAGGGTCCCTTTCCAAGTGCCACACGAATCCTGGGACTCCTATCAAGTTTCACGAGGAGTCAGGCGTCGTCTCCTTTGGAGGCACTGATCTCCGCGTACCTCTGGAGTTTTCAAAGGATGTGAGGCCTGCGGTCGCGATGAGGTGGGGAACTAGGTGTTTCTCTGTGGTCTCCACAGGGGATTCAGACATCCTTTCTTCTTGGGAGATGCAAGACGAGCCTGCATTCAAGTCACTGCAGGGATATCCGGCCTTATTTCGAGTCAGGGCTTCGCGGTGTCCATTCCACTTGAGGCCGCAAACTCAGGATCCCTCTCACACACCTAGAGCTGAGAGAAGCCACCTCTTGAGGTGCTTGTGGTAAGGTGGTATTACTCAGGAGTCGAAGCCAGGGACTAACCTCTCATCTCGTGTTGATTCTTGGTCCACGGAGCTCTTTCGTGTTGCTACAGTGACCTCAGGATCCCTCTAGCCTTGAAACAGTGTTCTTGGGGTTTCTCTGGAGTGCCATCAAGGAAATCAAGGCTCCTTTCATGTGTGATGTGCAACACGGAATTGCTCTGCACGCAGTGCAGGGGAATCGGGCCTCATCTCGCGGCGAGGGGGAAGTCTCATGGTTTTTCTCGAGTTGCGGCGGGAACCTGGGGTATATTCTCGAGTTACGACGGGGATGGCCCTTCCACCCACGTGTGTGTTCAGCCATGTCAGGACTCCTGCCTAGTTGCGAGGGACAACTCGGGATTCTGCTCGAGGCTTTGCAGGGCAATTGGGACGCCTCTCCAGCTGAGGCGGGAGACCAAGGGTCCCTTTCCACGTGCCACAGGAATCCTGGGACTCCTATCAAGTTTCACGAGGAGTCAGGCATCGTCTCCTTTGGAGGCACTGATCTCCGCGTACCTCTGGAGTTTTCAAAGGATGTGAGGCCTCCGGTCACGATGAGGTGGGTAACTAGGTCTTTCTCTGTGGTCTCCACAGGGGATTCAGACATCCTTTCATCTTGGGAGATGCAAGACGAGCCTGCATTCAAGTCACTGCAGGGATATCCAGCCTTATTTCGCGTCAGGGCATCGCGGTGTCCATTCCACTTGAGGCCGCAAACTCAGGGTCCCTCTCACATACCTAGAGCTGAGAGAAGCCTCCTCTTGAGGTGCTTGTGGTAAGGTGGTATTCCTCTGGAGTCGAAGCCAGGGACTAACCTCTCATCTCGAGTTGATTTTTGGCCCACGGAGCTCTTTCGTGTTGCTACAGTGACCTCAGGATCCCTCTAGCCTTGAAACAGTGTTCTTGGGGTTTCTCTGGAGTGCCATCAAGGAAATCAAGGCTCCTTTCATGTGTGATGTGCAACACGGAATTGCTCTGCACGCAGTGCAGGGGAATCGGGCCTCATCTCGCGGCGAGGGGGAAGTCTCATGGTTTTTCTCGAGTTGCAGCGGGAACCTGGGGTATATTCTCGAGTTACGACGGGGATGGCCCTTCCACACACGTGTGTGTTCAGCCATGTCAGGACTCCTGCCTAGTTGCGAGGGACATCTCGGGATTCTCCTCGAGGCTTTGCAGGGCAATTGGGACGCCTCTCCAGCTGAGACGGGAGACCAAGGGTCCCTTTCCACGTGCCACAGGAATCCTGGGTCTCCTATCAAGTTTCACGAGGAGTCAGGCATCGTCTCCTTTGGAGGCACTGATCTCCGCATACCTCTGGAGTTTTCAAAGGATTTGAGGCCTCCTGTCGCGATGAGGTGGGGAACTAGGTCTTTCTCTGTGGTCTCCACAGGGGATTCAGACACCCTTTCGTCTTGGGAGATGCAAGACGAGCCTGCATTCAAGTCACTGCAGGGATATCCGGCCTTATTTCGAGTCAGGGCATCGCGGTGTCCATTCCACTTGAGGCCGCAAACTCAGGGTCCCTCTCACATACCTAGAGCTGAGAGAAGCCTCCTCTTGAGGTGCTTGTGGTAAGGTGGTATTCCTCTGGAGTCGAAGCCAGGGACTAACCTCTCATCTCGAGTTGATTTTTGGCCCACGGAGCTGTTTCGTGTTGCTACAGTGACCTCAGGATCCCTCTAGCCTTGAAACAGTGTTCTTGGGGTTTCTCTGGAGTGCCATCAAGGAAATCAAGGCTCCTTTCATGTGTGATGTGCAACACGGAATTGCTCTGCACGCAGTGCTGGGGAATCGGGCCTCATCTCGCGGCGAGGGGGAAGTCTCATGGTTTTTCTCGAGTTGCGGCGGGAACCTGGGGTATATTCTCGAGTTACGACGGGGATGGCCCTTCCACTCACGTGTTTCTTCAGGGACGTCAGGACTCCTGCCTACTTGCGAGGGACAACTCTGGATTCTCCTCGAGGCTTGGCAGGGCAATTGGAACGCCTCTCCAGCTGAGGCGGGAGACCAAGTGTCCCTTTCCAAGTGCCACAGGAATCCTGGGACTCCTATCAAGTTTCACGAGGAGTCAGGCATCGTCTCCTTTGGAGGCACTGATCTCCGCATACCTCTGGAGTTTTCAAAGGATGTGAGGCTATCGGTCGCGATGAGGTGGGGAACTAAGTCTTTCTCTGTGGTCTCCACAGGGGATTCAGACACCCTTTCATCTTGGGAGATGCAAGACGAGCCTGCATTGAAGTCACTGCAGGGATATCCGGCCTTATTTCGAGTCAGGGCATCGCGGTGTCCATTCCACTTGAGGCCGCAAACTCAGGGTCCCTCTCACATACCTAGAGCTGAGAGAAGCCTCCTCTTGAGGTGCTTGTGGTAAGGTGGTATTCCTCTGGAGACGAATCCAGGGACTAACCTCTCTTTTCGAGTTGATTTTTGGTCCACAGAGTTCTTTCGTGTTGCTACAGTGACCTCAGGATCCCTCTATCCTTGAAACAGTGTTCTTGGGGTTTCTCTGGAGTGCCATCAAGGAAATCAAGGCTCCTTTCATGTGTGATGTGCAAGACAGAATTGCTCTGCACGCAGTACAGGGGAATCAGGCCTCATCTCGCATCGAGGGGGAAGTCTCATGGTTTTTCTCGAGTTGCGGCGGGAACCTGGGGTATATTCTCGAGTTATGACGGGGATGGCCCTTCCACCCACGTGTTTGTTCAGCCACGTCAGGACTCCTGCCTTGTTGCGAGGGACAACTCGGGATTCTCCTCGAGGCTTGGCAGGGCAATTGGGACGCCTCTCCAGCTGAGACGGGAGACCAAGGGTCCCTTTCCACGTGCCACAGGAATCCTGGGTCTCCTATCAAGTTTCACGAGGAGTCAGGCATCGTCTCCTTTGGAGGCACTGACCTCCGCATACCTCTGGAGTTTTCAAAGGATTTGAGGCCTCCTGTCGCGATGAGGTGAGGAACTAGGTCTTTCTCTGTGGTCTCCACAGGGGATTCAGACACCCTTTCGTCTTGGGAGATGCAAGACGAGCCTGCATTCCAGTCACTGCAGGGATATCCGGCCTTATTTCGAGTCAGGGCATCGCGGTGTCCATTCCACTTGAGACCGCAAACTCAGGGTCCCTCTCACATACCTAGAGCTGAGAGAAGCCTCCTCTTGAGGTGCTTGTGGTAATGTGGTATTCCTCTGGAGTCGAAGCCAGGGACAAACCTCTCATCTCGAGTTGATTTTTGGTCCACGGAGCTCTTTCGTGTTGCTACAGTGACCTCAGGATCCCTCTAGCCTTGAAACAGTGTTCTTGGGGTTTCTCTGGAGTGCCATGAAGGAAATCAAGGCTCCTTTCATGTGTGATGTGCAACACAGAATTGCTCTGCACGCAGTACAGGGGAATCGGGCCTCATCTCGCGGCGAGGGGGACGTCTCATGGTTTTTCTCGAGTTGCGGCGGGAACCTGGGGTATATTCTCGAGTTACGACGGGGATGGCCCTTCCACCCACGTGTGTGTTCAGCCATGTCAGGACTCCTGCCTAGTTGCGAGGGACAACTCGGGATTCTCCTCGAGGCTTTGCAGGGCAATTGGGACGCCTCTCCAGCTGAGACGGGAGACCAAGGGTCCCTTTCCACGTGCCACAGGAATCCTGTGTCTCCTATCAAGTTTCACGAGGAGTCAGGCATCGTTTCCTTTGGAGGCACTGATCTCCGCATACCTCTGGAGTTTTCAAAGGATGTGAGGCTATCGGTCGCGATGAGGTGGGGAACTAAGTCTTTCTCTGTGCTTTCCACAGGGGATTCAGACATCCTTTCGTCCTGGGAGATGCAACACGAGCCTGCATTGAAGTCACTGCAGGGATATCCGGCCTTATTTCGAGTCAGGGCATCGCGGTGTCCATTCCACTTGAGGCCGCAAACTCAGGGTCCCTCTCACATACCTAGAGCTGAGAGAAGCCTCCTCTTGAGGTGCTTGTGGTAAGGTGGTATTCCTCTGGAGTCGAAGCCAGGGACTAACCTCTCATCTCGAGTTGATTTTTGGTCCACGGAGCTCTTTCGTGTTGCTACAGTGACCTCAGGATCCCTCTAGCCTTGAAACAGTGTTCTTGGGGTTTCTCTGGAGTGCCATGAAGGAAATCAAGGCTCCTTTCATGTGTGATGTGCAACACAGAATTGCTCTGCACGCAGTGCAGGGGAATCGGGCCTCATCTCGCGGCGAGGGGGAAGTCTCATGGTTTTTCTCGAGTTGCGGCGGGAACCTGGGGTATATTCTCGAGTTACGACGGGGATGGCCCTTCCACCCACGTGTTTCTTCAGCGACGTCAGGACTCCTGCCTAGTTGCGAGGGACAACTCGGGATTCTCCTCGAGGCTTGGCAGGGCAATTGGGACGCCTCTCCAGCTGAGACGGGAGACCAAGGGTCCCTTTCCAAGTGCCACAGGAATCCTGGGACTCCTATCAAGTTTCACGAGGAGTCAGGCGTCGTCTCCTTTGGAGGCACTGATCTCCGCGTACCTCTGGAGTTTTCAAAGGATGTGAGGCCTGCGGTCGCGATGAGGTGGGGAACTAGGTGTTTCTCTGTGGTCTCCACAGGGGATTCAGACATCCTTTCTTCTTGGGAGATGCAAGACGAGCCTGCATTCAAGTCACTGAAGGGATATCCGGCCTTATTTCGAGTCAGGGCATCGCGGTGTCCATTCCACTTGAGGCCGCAAACTCAGGATCCCTCTCACACACCTAGAGCTGAGAGAAGCCTCCTCTTGAGGTGCTTGTGGTAAGGTGGTATTCCTCAGGAGTCGAAGCCAGGGACTAACCTCTCATCTCGTGTTGATTCTTGGTCCACGGAGCTCTTTCGTGTTGCTACAGTGACCTCAGGATCCCTCTAGCCTTGAAACAGTGTTCTTGGGGTTTCTCTGGAGTGCCATCAAGGAAATCAAGGCTCCTTTCATGTGTGATGGGCAACACGGAATTGCTCTGCACGCAGTGCAGGGGAATCGGGCCTCATCTTGCGGCTAGGGGGAAGTCTCATGGTTTTTCTCGAGTTGCGGCGGGAACCTGGGGTATATTCTCGAGTTACGACGGGGATGGCCCTTCCACCCACGTGTGTGTTCAGCCATGTCAGGACTCCTGCCTAGTTGCGAGGGACAACTCGGGATTCTGCTCGAGGCTTTGCAGGGCAATTGGGACGCCTCTCCAGCTGAGACGGGAGACAAAGGGACCCTTTCCACGTGCCACAGGAATCCTGGGTCTCCTATCAAGTTTCACGAGGAGTCAGGCATCGTCTCCTTTGGAGGCACTGATCTCCGCATACCTCTGGAGTTTTCAAAGGATTTGAGGCCTCCTGTCGCGATGAGGTGGGGAACTAGGTGTTTCTCTGTGGTCTCCACAGGGGATTCAGACACCCTTTCGTCTTGGGAGATGCAAGACAAGCCTGCATTCAAGTCACTGCAGGGATATCCGGCCTTATTTCGAGTCAGGGCATCGCGGTGTCCATTCCACTTGAGGCCGCAAACTCAGGGTCCCTCTCACATACCTAGAGCTGAGAGAAGCCTCCTCTTGAGGTGCTTGTGGTAAGGTGGTATTCCTCTGGAGTCGAAGCCAGGGACTAACCTCTCATCTCGAGTTGATTTTTGGCCCACGGAGCTGTTTCGTGTTGCTACAGTGACCTCAGGATCCCTCTAGCCTTGAAACAGTGTTCTTGGAGTTTCTCTGGAGTGCCATCAAGGAAATCAAGGCTCCTTTCATGTGTGATGTGCAACACGGAATTGCTCTGCACGCAGTGCAGGGGAATCGGGCCTCATCTCGCGGCGAGGGGGAAGTCTCATGGTTTTTCTCGAGTTGCGGCGGGAACCTGGGGTCTATTCTCGAGTTACGACGGGGATGGCCCTTCCACACACGTGTTTCTTCAGCGACGTCAGGACTCCTGCCTACTTGCGAGGGACAACTCTGGATTCTCCTCGAGGCTTGGCAGGGCAATTGGGACGCCTCTCCAGCTGAGGCGGGAGACCAAGTGTCCCTTTCCAAGTGCCACAGGAATCCTGGGACTCCTATCAAGTTTCACGAGGAGTCAGGCATCGTCTCCTTTGGAGGCACTGATCTCCGCATACCTCTGGAGTTTTCAAAGGATGTGAGGCTATCGGTCGCGATGAGGTTGGGAACTAAGTCTTTCTCTGTGCTTTCCACAGGGGATTCAGACATCCTTTCGTCCTGGGAGATGCAAGACGAGCCTGCATTGAAGTCACTGCAGGGATATCCGGCCTTATTTCGAGTCAGGGCATCGTGGTGTCCATTCCACTTGAGGCCGCAAACTCAGGGTCCCTCTCACATACCTAGAGCTGAGAGAAGCCTCCTCTTGAGGTGCTTGTGGTAAGGTGGTATTCCTCAGGAGTCGAAGCCAGGGACTAACCTCTCATCTCGTGTTGATTCTTGGTCCACGGAGCTCTTTCGTGTTGCTACAGTGACCTCAGGATCCCTCTAGCCTTGAAACAGTGTTCTTGGGGTTTCTCTGGAGTGCCATCAAGGAAATCAAGGCTCCTTTCATGTGTGATGTGCAACTCGGAATTGCTCTGCACGCAGTGCAGGGGAATCGGGCCTCATCTCGCGGAGAGGGGGAAGTCTCATGGTTTTTCTCGAGTTGCGGCGGGAACCTGGGGTATATTCTCGAGTTACGACGGGGATGACCCTTCCACCCACGTGTTTCTTCAGCGACGTCAGGACTCCTGCCTAGTTGCGAGGGACAACTCGGGATTCTCCTCGAGGCTTGGCAGGGCAATTGGAACGCCTCTCCAGCTGAAGCGGGAGACTAAGGGTCCCTTTCCACGTGCCACAAGAATCCTGGGACTCCTATCAAGTTTCACGAGGAGTCAGGCATCGTCTCCTTTGGAGGCACTGATCTCCGCATACCTCTGGAGTTTTCAAAGGATGTGAGGCCTGCGGTCGCGATGAGGTGGGGAACTAGGTGTTTCTCTGTGGTCTCCACAGGGGATTCAGACATCCTTTCTTCTTGGGAGATGCAAGACGAGCCTGCATTCAAGTCACTGCAGGGATATCCGGCCTTATTTCGAGTCAGGGCATCGCGGTGTCCATTCCACTTGAGGCCGCAAACTCAGGATCCCTCTCACATACCTAGAGCTGAGAGAAGCCTCCTCTTGAGGTGCTTGTGGTAAGGTGGTATTCCTCAGGAGTCGAAGCCAGGGACTAACCTCTCATCTCGTGTTGATTCTTGGTCCACGGAGCTCTTTCGTGTTGCTACAGTGACCTCAGGATCCCTCTAGCCTTGAAACAGTGTTCTTGGGGTTTCTCTGGAGTGCCATCAAGGAAATCAAGGCTCCTTTCATGTGTGATGGGCAACACGGAATTGCTCTGCACGCAGTGCAGGGGAATCGGGCCTCATCTCACATCGAGGGGGAAGTCTCATGGATTTTCTCGAGTTGCGGCGGGAACCTGGGGTATATTCTCGAGTTACGACGGGGATGGCCCTTCCACACACGTGTTTGTTCAGCCACGTCAGGACTCCTGCCTAGTTGCGAGACACAACTCGGGATTCTCCTCGAGGCTTGGCAAGGCAATTGGGACGCCTCTCCAGCTGAGGCGGGAGACCAAGGGTCCCTTTCCACGTGCCACAGGAATCCTGGGACTCCTATCAAGTTTCATGAGGAGTCAGGCATCGTCTCCTTTGGAGGCACTGATCTCCGCATACCTCTGGAGTTTTCAAAGGATGTGAGGCCTCCGGTCGCGATGAGGTGGGGAACTAGTTCTTTCTCTGTGGTCTCCACAGGGGATTCAGACATCCTTTCATCTTGGGAGATGCAAGACGAGCCTGCATTCAAGTCACTGCAGGGATATCCAGCCTTATTTCGCATCAGGACATCGCGGTGTCCATTCCACTTGAGGCCGCAAACTCAGGGTCCCTCTCACATACCTAGAGCTGAGAGAAGCCTCCTCTTGAGGTGCTTGTGGTAAGGTGGTATTCCTCTGGAGACGAATCCAGGGACTAACCTCTCTTTTCGAGTTGATTTTTGGTCCACAGAGTTCTTTCGTGTTGCTACAGTGACCTCAGGATCCCTCTATCCTTGAAACAGTGTTCTTGGGGTTTCTCTGGAGTGCCATCAAGGAAATCAAGGCTCCTTTCATGTGTGATGTGCAAGACGGAATTGCTCTGCACGCAGTATAGGGGAATTGGGCCTCATCTCGCGGCGAGGGGGAAGTCTCATGGTTTTTTTCGAGTTGCGGCGGGAACCTGGGGTATATTCTCGAGTTACAACGGGGATGGCCCTTCCACCCACGTGTTTCTTCAGCCACGTCTGGACTCCTGCCTAGTTGTGAGGGACAACTCGGGATTCTCCTCGAGGCTTGGCAGGGCAATTGGAACGCCTCTCCAGCTGAGGCGGGAGACCAAGGGTCCCTTTCCACGTGCCACAAGAATCCTGGGACTCCTATCAAGTTTCACGAGGAGTCAGGCATCGTCTCCTTTGGAGGCACTGATCTCCGCGTACCTCTGGAATTTTCAAAGGATGTGAGGCCTCCGGTCGCGATGAGGTGGGGAACTAAGTGTTTCTCTGTGGTCTCCACAGGGGATTCAGACATCCTTTCTTCTTGGGAGATGCAAGACGAGCCTGCATTGAAGTCACTGCAGGGATATCCGGCCTTATTTCGAGTCAGGGCATCGCGATGTCCATTCCACTTGAGGCCGCAAACTCAGGATCCCTCTCACATACCTAGAGCTGAGAGAAGCCTCCTCTTGAGGTGCTTGTGGTAAGGTGGTATTCCTCAGGAGTCGAAGCCAGGGACTAACCTCTCATCTCGTGTTGATTCTTGGTCCACGGAGCTCTTTCGTGTTGCTACAGTGACCTCAGGATCCCTCTAGCCTTGAAACAGTGTTCTTGGGGTTTCTCTGGAGTGCCATCAAGGAAATCAAGGCTCCTTTCATGTGTGATGTGCAACACGGAATTGCTCTGCACGCAGTGCAGGGGAATCGGGCCTCATCTCGCGGCGAGGGGGAAGTCTCATGGTTTTTCTCGAGTTGCGGCGGGAACCTGGGGTATATTCTCGAGTTACGACGGGGATGGCCCTTCCACACACGTGTGTGTTCAGCCATGTCAGGACTCCTGCCTAGTTGCGAGGGACAACTCGGGATTCTCCTCGAGGCTTTGCAGGGCAATTGGGACGCCTCTCCAGCTGAGACGGGAGACCAAGGGTCCCTTTCCACGTGCCACAGGAATCCTGGGTCTCCTATCAAGTTTCACGAGGAGTCAGGCATCGTCTCCTTTGGAGGCACTGATCTCCGCATACCTCTGGAGTTTTCAAAGGATTTGACGCCTCCTGTCGCGATGAGGTGGGGAACTAGGTCTTTCTCTGTGGTCTCCACAGGGGATTCAGACAACCTTTCGTCTTGGGAGATGCAAGACGAGCCTGCATTCCAGTCACTGCACGGATATCCAGCCTTATTTCGAGTCAGGGCATCGCGGTGTCCATTCCACTTGAGGCCGCAAACTCAGGGTCCCTCTCACATACCTAGAGCTGAGAGAAGCCTCCTCTTGAGGTGCTTGTGGTAAGGTGGTATTCCTCTGAAGTCGAAGCCAGGGACTAACCTCTCATCTCGAGTTGATTTTTGGCCCGCGGAGCTCTTTCGTGTTGCTACAGTGACCTCAGGATCCCTCTAGCCTTGAAACAGTGTTCTTGGGGTTTCTCTGGAGTGCCATCAAGGAAATCAAGGCTCCTTTCATGTGTGATGTGCAACACGGAATTGCTCTGCACGCAGTGCACGGGAATCGGGCCTCATCTCGCGGCGAGGGGGAAGTCTCATGGTTTTTCTCGAGTTGCGGCGGGAACCTGGGGTATATTCTCGAGTTACGACGGGGATGGCCCTTCCACCCACGTGTTTGTTCAGCCACGTCAGGACTCCTGCCTAGTTGCGAGGGACAACTCGGGATTCTCCTCGAGGCTTGGCAAGGCAATTGGGACGCCTCTCCAGCTGAGGCGGGAGACCAAGTGTCCCTTTCCAAGTGCCACAGGAATCCTGGGACTCCTATCAAGTTTCACGAGGAGTCAGGCGTCGTCTCCTTTGGAGGCACTGATCTCCGCGTACCTCTGGAGTTTTCAAAGGATGTGAGGCTATCGGTCGCGATGAGGTGGGGAACTAAGTCTTTCTCTGTGCTTTCCACAGGGGATTCAGACATCCTTTCGTCCTGGGAGATGCAAGACGAGCCTGCATTGAAGTCACTGCAGGGATATCCGGCCTTATTTCGAGTCAGGGCATCGCGGTGTCCATTCCACTTGAGGCCGCAAACTCAGGGTCCCTCTCACATACCTAGAGCTGAGAGAAGCCTCCTCTTGAGGTGCTTGTGGTAAGGTAGTATTCCTCTGGAGACGAATCCAGGGACTAACCTCTCTTTTCGAGTTGATTTTTGGTCCACAGATTTCTTTCGTGTTGCTACAGTGACCTCAGGATCCCTCTATCCTTGAAACAGTGTTCTTGGGGTTTCTCTGGAGTGCCATCAAGGAAATTAAGGCTCCTTTCATGTGTGATGTCCAATACGGAATTGCTCTGCACGCAGTACAGGGGAATCGGGCCTCATCTCGCATCGAGGGGGAAGTCTCATGGTTTTTCTCGAGTTGCGGCGGGAACCTGGGGTATATTCTCGAGTTACGACGGGGATGGCCCTTCCACCCACGTGTTTGTTCAGCCACGACAGGACTCCTGCCTAGTTGTGAGGGACAACTCGGGATTCTCCTCGAGGCTTGGCAGGGCAATTGGAACGCCTCTCCAGCTGAGGCGGGAGACCAAGGGTCCCTTTCCACGGGCCACAAGAATCCTGGGACTCCTATCAAGTTTCACGAGGAGTCAGGCATCGTCTCCTTTGGAGGCACTGATCTCCGCGTACCTCTGGAGTTTTCAAAGGATGTGAGGCCTCCGGTCGCGATGAGGTGGGGAACTAGGTGTTTCTCTGTGGTCTCCACAGGGGATTCAGACATCCTTTCTTCTTGGGAGATGCAAGACGAGCCTGCATTCAAGTCACTGCAGGGATATCCGGCCTTATTTCGAGTCAGGGCATCGCGGTGTCCATTCCTCTTGAGGCCGCAAACTCAGGATCCCTCTCACATACCTAGAGCTGAGAGAAGCCTCCTCTTGAGGTGCTTGTGGTAAGGTGGTATTCCTCTGGAGTCGAAGCCAGGGACTAACCTCTCATCTCGTGTTGATTCTTGGTCCACGGAGCTCTTTCGTGTTGCTACAGTGACCTCAGGATCCCTCTAGCCTTGAAACAGTGTTCTTGGGGTTTCTCTGGAGTGCCATCAAGGAAATCAAGGCTCCTTTCATGTGTGATGTGCAACACAGAATTGGTCTGCACGCAGTGCAGGGGAATCGGGCCTCATCTCGCGGCGAGGGGAAATCTCATGGTTTTTCTCGAGTTGCGACGGGAACCTGGGGTATATTCTCGAGTTACGACGGGGATGGCCCTTCCACACACATGTTTGTTCATCCACGTCAGGACTCTTGCCTAGTTGCGAGACACAACTCGGGATTCTCCTCGAGGCTTGGCAAGGCAATTGGGACGCCTCTCCAGCTGAGGCGGGAGACCAAGGGTCCCTTTCCACGTGCCACAGGAATCCTGGGACTCCTTTCAAGTTTCACGAGGAGTCAGGCATCGTCTCCTTTGGAGGCACTGATCTCCGCGTACCTCTGGAGTTTTCAAAGGATGTGAGGCCTCCGGTCGCGATGAGGTGGGGAACTAGGTCTTTCTCTGTGGTCTCCACAGGGGATTCAGACATCCTTTCATCTTGGGAGATGCAAGACGAGCCTGCATTCAAGTCACTGCAGGGATATCCAGCCTTATTTCGCGTCAGGGCATCACGGTGTCCATTCCACTTGAGGCCGCAAACTCAGGGTCCCTCTCACATACCTAGAGCTGAGAGAAGCCTCCTCTTGAGGTGCTTGTGGTAAGGTGGTATTCCTCAGGAGTCGAAGCCAGGGACTAACCTCTCATCTCGTGTTGATCCTTGGTCCAAGGAGCTCTTTCGTGTTGCTACAGTGACCTCAGGATCCCTCTAGCCTTGAAACGGTGTTCTTGGGGTTTCTCTGGAGTGCCATGAAGGAAATCAAGGCTCCTTTCATGTGTGATGTGCAACACGGAATTGCTCTGCACGCAGTGCAGGGGAATCGGGCCTCATCTCGCGGCGAGGGGGAAGTCTCATGGTTTTTCTCAGGTTGCGGCAGGAACCTGGGGTATATTCTCGAGTTACGACGGGGATGGCCCTTCCACACACGTGTTTGTTCTGCCACGTCAGGACTCTTGCCTAGTTGCGAGACACAACTCGGGATTCTCCTCGAGGCTTGGCAAGGCAATTGGGACGCCTCTCCAGCTGAGGCGGGAGACCAAGGGTCCCTTTCCACGTGCCACAGGAATGCTGGGACTGCTATCAAGTTTCACGAGGAGTCAGGCATCGTCTCCTTTGGAGGCACTGATCTCCGCGTACCTCTGGAGTTTTCAAAGGATGTGAGGCCTCCGGTCGCGATGAGGTGGGGAACTAGGTCTTTCTCTGTGGTCTCCACAGGGGATTCAGACATCCTTTCATCTTGGGAGATGCAAGACGAGCCTGCATTCAAGTCACTGCAGGGATATCCGGCCTTATTTCGCGTCAGGGCATCGCGGTGTCCATTCCACTTGAGGCCGCATACTCAGGGTCCCTCTCACATACCTAGAGCTGAGAGAAGCCTCCTCTTGAGGTGCTTGTGGTAAGGTGGTATTCCTCTGGAGTCGAAGCCAGGGACTAACCTCTCATCTCGAGTTGATTTTTGGCCCACGGAGCTCTTTCGTGTTGCTACAGTGACCTCAGGATCCCTCTAGCCTTGAAACAGTGTTCTTGGGGTTTCTCTGGAGTGCCATCAAGGAAATCAAGGCTCCTTTCATGTGTGATGTGCAACACGGAATTGCTCTGCACGCAGTGCAGGGGAATCGGGCCTCATCTCGCGGCGAGGGGGAAGTCTCATGGTTTTTCTCGAGTTGCGGCGGGAACCTGGGGTATATTCTCGAGTTACGACGGGGATGGCCCTTCCACCCACGTGTTTCTTCAGCGACGTCAGGACTCCTGCCTAGTTGCGAGGGACAACTCTGGATTCTCCTCGAGGCTTGGCAGGGCAATTGGGACGCCTCTCCAGCTGAGGCGGGAGACCAAGTGTCCTTTTCCAAGTGCCACAGGAATCCTGGGTCTCCTATCAAGTTTCACGAGGAGTCAGGCATCGTCTCCTTTGGAGGCACTGATCTCCGCATACCTCTGGAGTTTTCAAAGGATTTGAGGCCTCCTGTCGCGATGAGGTGGGGAACTAGGTCTTTCTCTGTGGTCTCCACAGGGGATTCAGACACCCTTTCGTCTTGGGAGATGCAAGACGAGCCTGCATTCCAGTCACTGCAGGGATATCCGGCCTTATTTCGAGTCAGGGCATCGCGGTGTCCATTCCACTTGAGGCCGCAAACTCAGGGTCCCTCTCACATACCTAGAGCTGAGAGAAGCCTCCTCTTGAGGTGCTTGTGGTAAGGTGGTATTCCGCTGGAGACGAATCCAGGGACTAACCTCTCTTTTCGAGTTGATTTTTGGTCCACAGAGTTCTTTCGTGTTGCTACAGTGACCTCAGGATCCCTCTAGCCTTGAAACAGTGTTCTTGGGGTTTCTCTGGAGTGCCATCAAGGAAATCAAGGCTCCTTTCATGTGTGATGTGCAAGACGGAATTGCTCTGCACGCAGTACAGGGGAATCGGGCCTCATCTCGCATCGAGGGGGAAGTCTCATGGTTTTTCTCGAGTTGCGGCGGGAACCTGGGGTATATTCTCGAGTTACGACGGGGATGGCCCTTCCACCCACGTGTTTGTTCAGCCACGTCAGGACTCCTGCTTAGTTGCGAGGGACAACTCGGGATTCTCCTCGAGGCTTGGAAGGGCAATTGGGACGCCTCTCCAGCTGAGGCGGGAGACCAAGTCTCCCTTTCCACGTGCCACAAGAATCCTGGGACACCTATCAAGTTTCACGAGGAGGCAGGCATCGTCTCCTTTGGAGGCACTGATCTCCGCGTACCTCTGGAATTTTCAAAGGATTTGAGGCCTCCTGTCGCGATGAGGTGGGGAACTATGTGTTTCTCTGTGGTCTCCACAGGGGATTCAGACACCCTTTCGTCTTGGGAGATGCAAGACGAGCCTGCATTCCAGTCACTGCAGGGATATCCGGCATTATTTCGAGTCAGGGCATCGCGGTGTCCATTCCACTTGAGGCCGCAAACTCAGGGTCCCTCTCACATACCTAGAGCTGAGAGAAGCCTCCTCTTGAGGTGCTTGTGGTAAGGTGGTATTCCTCAGGAGTCGAAGCCAGGGACTAACCTCTCATCTCGTGTTGATTCTTGGTCCACGGAGCTCTTTCGTGTTGCTACAGTGACCTCAGGATCCCTCTAGCCTTGAAACAGTGTTCTTGGGGTTTCTCTGGAGTGCCATCAAGGAAATCAAGGCTCCTTTCATGTGTGATGTGCAACACGGAATTGCTCTGCACGCAGTGCAGGGGAATCGGGCCTCATCTCGCGGCGAGGGGGAAGTCTCATGGTTTTTCTCGAGTTGCGGCGGGAACCTGGGGTATATTCTCGAGTTACGACGGGGATGGCCCTTCCACCCACGTGTTTCTTCAGCGACGTCAGGACTCCTGCCTAGTAGTGACGGACAACTCGGGATTCTCCTCGAGGCTTTGCAGGGCAATTGGGACGCCTCTCCAGCTGAGACGGGAGACCAAGGGTCCCTTTCCACGTGCCACGGGAATCCTGGGTCTCCTATCAAGTTGCACGAGGAGTCAGGCATCGTCTCCTTTGGAGGCACTGATCTCCGCATACCTCTGGAGTTTTCAAAGGATTTGAGGCCTCCTGTCGTGATGAGGTGGGGAACTAGGTCTTTCTCTGTGGTCTCCACAGGGGATTCAGACACCCTTTCGTCTTGGGAGATGCAAGACGAGCCTGCATTCCAGTCACTGCAGGGATATCCGGCCTTATTTCGAGTCAGGACATCGCGGTGTCCATTCCACTTGAGGCCGCAAACTCAGGGTCCCTCTCACATACCTAGAGCTGAGAGAAGCCTCCTCTTGAGGTGCTTGTGGTAAGGTGGTATTCCTCTGGAGTCGAAGCCAGGGACTAACCTCTCATCTCGAGTTGATTTTTGGTCCACGGAGCTCTTTCGTGTTGCTACAGTGACCTCAGGATCCCTCTAGCCTTGAAACAGTGTTCTTGGGGTTTCTCTGGAGTGCCATGAAGGAAATCAAGGCTCCTTTCATGTGTGATGTGCAACACAGAATTGCTCTGCACGCAGTGCAGGGGAATCGGGCCTCATCTCGCGGCGAGGGGGAAGTCTCATGGTTTTTCTCGAGTTGCGGCGGGAACCTGGGGTATATTCTCGAGTTACGACGGGGATGGCCCTTCCACACACGTGTTTGTTCAGCCACGTCAGGACTCTTGCCTAGTTGCGAGACACAACTCGGGATTCTCCTCGAGGCTTGGTAAGGCAATTGGGACGCCTCTCCAGCTGAGGCGGGAGACCAAGGGTCCCTTTCCACGTGCCACAGGAATCCTGGGACTCCTATCAAGTTTCACGAGGAGTCAGGCATCGTCTCCTTTGGAGGCACTGATCTCCGCGTACCTCTGGAGTTTTCAAAGGATGTGAGGCCTCCGGTCGCGATGAGGTGGGGAACTAGGTCTTTCTCTGTGGTCTCCAAAGGGGATTCAGACATCCTTTCATCTTGGGAGATGCAAGACGAGCCTGCATTCAAGTCACTGCAGGGATAACCAGCCTTATTTCGCGTCAGGGCATCGCGGTGTCCATTCCACTTGAGGCCGCAAACTCAGGGTCCCTCTCACATACCTAGAGCTGAGAGAAGCGTCCTCTTGAGGTGCTTGTAGTAAGGTGGTATTCCTCAGGAGTCGAAGCCAGGGACTAACCTCTCATCTCGAGTTGATTTTTGGCCCACGGAGCTCTTTCGTGTTGCTACAGTAACCTCAGGATCCCTCTAGCCTTGAAACAGTGTTCTTGGGGATTCTCTGGAGTGCCATCAAGGAAATCAAGGCTCCTTTCATGTGTGATGTGCAACACGGAATTGCTCTGCACGCAGTGCAGGGGAATCGGGCCTCATCTCGCATCGAGGGGGAAGTCTCATGGTTTTTCTCGAGTTGCGGCGGGAACCTGGGGTATATTCTCCAGTTACGACGGGGATGGCCCTTCCACCCACGTGTTTCTTCACCGACGTCAGGACTCCTGCCTAGTTGCGAGGGACAACTCGGGATTTTCCTCGAGGCTTGGCAGGGCAATTGGAACGCCTCTCCAGCTGAGGCGGGAGACCAAGTGTCCCTTTCCAAGTGCCACAGGAATCCTGGGACTCCTATCAAGTTTCACGAGAAGTCAGGCATCGTCTCCTTTGGAGGCACTGATCTCCGCGTACCTCTGGAGTTTTCAAAGGATGTGAGGCTATCGGTCGCGATGAGGTGGGGAACTAAGTCTTTCTCGGTGCTTTCCACAGGGGATTCAGACATCCTTTCGTCCTGGGAGATGCAAGACGAGCCTGCATTGAAGTCACTGCAGGGATATCCGGCCTTTTTTCGAGTCAGGGCATCAAAGTGTCCATTCCACTTGAGGCCGCAAACTCAGGATCCCTCTCACATACCTAGAGCTGAGAGAAGCCTCCTCTTGAGGTGCTTGTGGTAAGGTGGTATTCCTCTGGAGACGAATCCAGGGACTAACCTCTCTTTTCGAGTTGATTTTTGGTCCACAGAGTTCTTTCGTGTT
The DNA here is from genome assembly GCF_910594005.1 of Cervus elaphus. Lineage (NCBI taxonomy): Eukaryota > Metazoa > Chordata > Mammalia > Artiodactyla > Cervidae > Cervus > Cervus elaphus. The sequence goes on along the minus strand of NW_025316689.1, from coordinate 640,746 downwards.
GCTACAGTGACCTCAGGATCCCTCTAGCCTTGAAACAGTGTTCTTGGGGTTTCTCTGGAGTGCCATCAAGGAAATCAAGGCTCCTTTCATGTGTGATGTGCAAGACGGAATTGCTCTGCACGCAGTACAGGGGAATCGGGCCTCAGCTCGCGGCGAGGGGGAAGTCTCATGGTTTTTCTCGAGTTGCGGCGGGAACCTGGGGTATATTCTCGAGTTACGACGGGGATGGCCCTTCCACCCACGTGTTTGTTCAGCCACGTCAGGACTCCTGCCTAGTTGCGAGGAACAACTCGGGATTCTCCTCGAGGCTTGGCAGGGCAATTGGAACGCCTCTCCAGCTGAGGCGGGATACCAAGGGTCCCTTTCCACGTGCCACAAGAATCCTGGGACTCCTATCAAGTTTCACGAGGAGTCAGGCATCGTCTCCATTGGAGGCACTGATCTCCGCGTACCTCTGGAGTTTTCAAAGGATGTGAGGCCTCCGGTCGCGATGAGGTGGGGAACTAGGTGTTTCTCTGTGGTCTCCACAGGGGATTCCGACATCCTTTCTTCTTGGGAGATGCAAGACGAGCCTGCATTCAAGTCACTGCAGGGATATCCGGCCTTATTTCGAGTCAGGGCATCGCGGTGTCCATTCCACTTGAGGCCGCAAACTCAGGATCCCTCTCACATACCTAGAGCTGAGAGAAGCCTCCTCTTGAGGTGCTTGTGGTAAGGTGGTATTCCTCAGGAGTCGAAGCCAGGGACTAACCTCTCATCTCGTGTTGATTCTTGGTCCACGGAGCTCTTTCGTGTTGCTACAGTGACCTCAGGATCCCTCTAGCCTTGAAACAGTGTTCTTGGGGTTTCTCTGGAGTGCCATCAAGGAAATCAAGGCTCCTTTCATGTGTGATGTGCAACACGGAATTGCTCTGCACGCAGTGCAGGGGAATCGGGCCTCATCTCGCGGCGAGGGGGAAGTCTCATGGTTTTTCTCGAGTTGCGGCGGGAACCTGGGGAATATTCTCGAGTTACGACGGGGATGGCCCTTCCACACACGTGTGCGTTCAGCCATGTCAGGACTCCTGCCTAGTTGCGAGGGACAACTCGGGATTCTCCTCGAGGCTTTGCAGGGCAATTGGGACGCCTCTCCATCTGAGACGGGAGACCAAGTGTCCCTTTCCACGTGCCACAGGAATCCTGGGTCTCCTATCAAGTTTCACGAGAAGTCAGGCATCGTCTCCTTTGGAGGCACTGATCTCCGCATACCTCTGGAGTTTTCAAAGGATTTCAGGCCTCTTATCGCGATGAGGTGGGGAAGTAGGTCTTTCTCTGTGGTCTCCACAGGAGATTCAGACACCCTTTCCTCTTGGGAAATGCAAGACGAGCCTGCATTCCAGTCACTGCAGGGATATCCGGCCTTATTTCGAGTCAGGGCATCGCGGTGTCCATTCCACTTGAGGCCGCAAACTCAGGGTCCCTCTCACATACCTAGAGCTGAGAGAAGCCTCCTCTTGAGGTGCTTGTGGTAAGGTGGTATTCCTCAGGAGTCGAAGCCAGGGACTAACCTCTCATCTCGTGTTGATTCTTGGTCCACGGAACCCTTTCGTGTTGCTACAGTGACCTCAGGATCCCTCTAGCCTTGAAACAGTGTTCTTGGGGTTTCTCTGGAGTGCCATGAAGGAAATCAAGGCTCCTTTCATGTGTGATGTGCAACACGGAATTGCTCTGCACGCAGTGCAGGGGAATCGGGCCTCATCTCGCGGCGAGGGGGAAGTCTCATGGTTTTTCTCGAGTTGCGGCGGGAACCTGGGGTATATTCTCGAGTTACGACGGGGATGGCCCTTCCACCCACGTGTTTGTTCAGCCACGTCAGGACTCCTGCCTAGTTGCGAGGGACAACTCGGGATTCTCCTCGAGGCTTTGCAGGGCAATTGGGACGCCTCTCCAGCTGAGACGGGAGACCAAGGGTCCCTTTCCACGTGCCACAGGAATCCTGGGTCTCCTATCAAGTTTCACGAGGAGTCAGGCCTCGTCTCCTTTGGAGGCACTGATCTCCGCATACCTCTGGAGTTTTCAAAGGATTTGAGGCCTCCTGTCGCGATGAGGTGGGGAACTAGGTCTTTCTCTGTGGTCTCCACAGGGGATTCAGACACCCTTTCGTCTTGGGAGATGCAAGACGAGCCTGCATTCCAGTCACTGCAGGGATATCCGGCCTTATTTCGAGTCAGGGCATCGCGGTGTCCATTCCACTTGAGGCCACAAACTCAGGGTCCCTCTCACATACCTAGAGCTGAGAGAAGCCTCCTCTTGATGTGCTTGTGGTAAGGTGGTATTCCTCTGGAGTCGAAGCCAGGGACTAACCTCTCATCTCGAGTTGATTTTTGGTCCACGGCGCTCTTTCGTGTTGCTACAGTGACCTCAGGATCCCTCTAGCCTTGAAACAGTGTTCTTGGGGTTTCTCTGGAGTGCCATGAAGGAAATCAAGGCTCCTTTCATGTGTGATGTGCAACACAGAATTGCTCTGCACGCAGTGCAGGGGAATCGGGCCTCATCTCGCGGCGAGGGGGAAGTCTCATGGTTTTTCTCGAGTTGCGGCGGGAACCTGGGGTATATTCTCGAGTTACGACGGGGATGGCCCTTCCACCCACGTGTTTGTTCAGCCACGTCAGGACTCCTGCCTAGTTGCGAGGAACAACTCGGGATTCTCCTCGAGGCTTGGCAGCGCAATTGGAACGCCTCTCCAGCTGAGGCGGGAGACCAAGGGTCCCTTTCCACGTGCCACAAGAATCCTGGGACTCCTATCAAGTTTCACGAGGAGTCAGGCATCGTCTCCATTGGAGGCACTGATCTCCGCGTACCTCTGGAGTTTTCAAAGGATGTGAGGCCTCCTGTCGCGATGAGGTGGGGAACTAGGTCTTTCTCTGTGGTCTCCACAGGGGATTCAGACACCCTTTCGTCCTGGGAGATGCAAGACGAGCCTGCATTGAAATCACTGCAGGGGTATCCGGCCTTATTTCGAGTCAGGGTATCGCGGTGTCCATTCCACTTGAGGCCGCAAACTCAGGATCCCTCTCACATACCTAGAGCTGAGAGAAGCCTCCTCTTGAGGTGCTTGTGGTAAGGTGGTATTCCTCAGGAGTCGAAGCCAGGGACTAACCTCTCATCTCGTGTTGATTCTTGGTCCACAGAGCTCTTTCGTGTTGCTACAGTGACCTCAGGATCCCTCTAGCCTTGAAACAGTGTTCTTGGGGTTTCTCTGGAGTGCCATCAAGGAAATCAAGGCTCCTTTCATGTGTGATGTGCAACACGGAATTGCTCTGCACGCAGTGCAGGGGAATCGGGCCTCATCTCGCGGCGAGGGGGAAGTCTCATGGTTTTTCTCGAGTTGCGGCGGGAACCTGGGGTATATTCTCGAGTTACGACGGGGATGGCCCTTCCACCCACGTGTTTCTTCAGCGACGTCAGGACTCCTGCCTAGTTGCGAGGGACAACTCGGGATTCTCCTCGAGGCTTTGCAGGGCAATTGGGACGCCTCTCCAGCTGAGATGGGAGACCAAGGGTCCCTTTCCACGTGCCACAGGAATCCTGGGTCTCCTATCAAGTTTCACGAGGAGTCAGGCATCGTCTCCTTTGGAGGCACTGATCTCCGCATACCTCTGGAGTTTTCAAAGGATTTGAGGCCTCCTGTCGCGATGAGGTGGGGAACTAGGTCTTTCTCTGTGGTCTCCAAAGGGGATTCAGACACCCTTTCGTCTTGGGAGATGCAAGACAAGCCTTCATTCCAGTCACTGCAGGGATATCCGGCCTTATTTCGAGTCAGGGCATCGCGGTGTCCATTCCACTTGAGGCCACAAACTCAGGGTCCCTCTCACATACCTAGAGCTGAGAGAAGCCTCCTCTTGAGGTGCTTGTGGTAAGGTGGTATTCCTCTGGAGTCGAAGCCAGGGAGTAACCTCTCATCTCGAGTTGATTTTTGGTCCACGGAGCTCTGTCGTGTTGCTACAGTGACCTCAGGATCCCTCTAGCCTTGAAACAGTGTTCTTGGTGTTTCTCTGGAGTGCCATGAAGGAAATCAAGGCTCCTTTCATGTGTGATGTGCAACACAGAATTGCTCTGCACGCAGTGCAGGGGAATCGGGCCTCATCTCGCGGCGAGGGGGAAGTCTCATGGTTTTTCTCGAGTTGCGGCGGGAACCTGGGGTATATTCTCGAGTTACGACGGGGATGGCCCTTTCACACACGTGTTTGTTCAGCCACGTCAGGACTCTTGCCTAGTTGCGAGACACAACTCGGCATTCTCCTCGAGGCTTGGCAAGGCAATTGGGACGCCTCTTCAGCTGAGGCGGGAGACCAAGGGTCCCTTTCCACGTGCCACAGGAATCCTGGGACTCCTATCAAGTTTCACGAGGAGTCAGGCATCGTCTCCTTTGGAGGCACTGATCTCCGCGTACCTCTGGAATTTTCAAAGGATGTGAGGCCTCCGGTCGCGATGAGGTGGGGAACTAGGTCTTTCTCTGTGGTCTCCACAGGGGATTCAGACATCCTTTCATCTTGGGAGATGCAAGACGAGCCTGCATTCAAGTCACTGCAGGGATATCCAGCCTTATTTCGCGTCAGGGCATCGCGGTGTCCATTCCACTTGAGGCCGCAAACTCAGGGTCCCTCTCACATACCTAGAGCTGAGAGAAGCCTCCTCTTGAGGTGCTTGTGGTAAGGTGGTATTCCTCAGGAGTCGAAGCCAGGGACTAACCTCTCATCTCGTGTTGATTCTTGGTCCACGGAGCTCTTTCGTGTTTCTACAGTGACCTCAGGATCCCTCTAGCCTTGAAACAGTGTTCTTGGGGTTTCTCTGGAGTGCCATCAAGGAAATCAAGGCTCCTTTCATGTGTGATGTGCAACACGGAATTGCTCTGCACGCAGTGCAGGGAAATCGGGCCTCATCTCGCGGCGAGGGGGAAGTCTCATGGTTTTTCTCGAGTTGCGGCGGGAACCTGGGGTACATTCTCGAGTTACGACGGGGATGGCCCTTCCACCCACGTGTTTCTTCAGCGACGCCAGGACTCCTGCCTAGTAGCGAGGGACAACTCGGGATTCTCCTCGAGGCTTGGCAGGGCAATTGGGACGCCTCTCCAGCTGAGACGGGAGACCAGGGGTCCCTTTCCACGTGCCACAGGAAAACTGGGACTCCTATCAAGTTTCACGAGGAGTCAGGCATCGTCTCCTTTGGAGGCACTGATCTCCGCGTACCTCTGGAGTTTTCAAAGGATGTGAGGCTATCGGTTGCGATGAGGTGGGGAACTAAGTCTTTCTCTGTGCTTTCCACAGGGGATTCAGACATCCTTTCGTCTTGGGAGATGCAAGACGAGCCTGCATTGAAGTCACTGCAGGGATATCCGGCCTTATTTCGAGTCAGGGCATCGCGGTGTCCATTCCACTTGAGGCCGCAAACTCAGGGTCCCTCTCACATACCTAGAGCTGAGAGAAGCCTCCTCTTGAGGTGCTTGTGGTAAGGTGGTATTCCTCTGGAGACGAATCCAGGGACTAACCTCTCTTTTCAAGTTGATTTGTGGTCCACAGAGTTCTTTCGTGTTGCTACAGTGACCTCAGGATCCCTCTATCCTTGAAACAGTGTTCTTGGGGTTTCTCTGGAGTGCCATCAAGGAAATCAAGGCTCCTTTCATGTGTGATGTGCAAGACGGAATTGCTCTGCACGCATTACAGGGGAATCGGGCCTCATCTCGCATCGAGGGGGAAGTCTCATGGTTTTTCTCGAGTTGCGGCGGGAACCTGGGGTATATTCTCGAGTTACGACGGGGATGGCCCTTCCACCCACGTGTTTGTTCAGCCACGTCAGGACTCCTGCCTAGTTGCGAGGGACAACTCGGGATTCTCCTCGAGGCTTGGCAGGGCAATTGGAACGCCTCTCCAGCTGAGGCGGGAGACCAAGGGTCCCTTTCCACGTGCCACAAGAATCCTGGGACTCCTATCAAGTTTCACGAGGAGTCAGGCATCGTCTCCTTTGGAGGCACTGATCTCCGCGTACCTCTGGAGTTTTCAAAGGATGTGAGGCCTCCGGTCGCGATGAGGTGGGGAACTAGGTGTTTCTCTGTGGTCTCCACAGGGGATTCAGACATCCTTTCGTCTTGGGAGATGCAAGACGAGCCTGCATTCAAGTCACTGCAGGGATATCAGGCCTTATTTCGAGTCAGGGCATCGGGGTGTCCATTCCACTTGAGGCCGCAAACTCAGGGTCCCTCTCACATACCTAGAGCTGAGAGAAGCCTCCTCTTGAGGTGCTTGTGGTAAGGTGGTATTCCTCAGGAGTCGAAGCCAGGGACTAACCTCTCATCTCGTGTTGATAAATGGTCCACGGAGCTCTTTCGTGTTGCTACAGTGACCTCAGGATCCCTCTATCCTTGAAACAGTGTTCTTAGGGTTTCTCTGGAGTGCCATCAAGGAAATCAAGGCTCCTTTCATGTGTGATGTGCAAGACGGAATTGCTCTGCACGCAGTGCAGTGGAATCGGGCCTCATCTCGCATCGAGGGGGAAGTCTCATGGATTTTCTCGAGTTGTGGCGGGAACCTGGGGTCTATTCTCGAGTTACGACGGGGATGGCCCTTCCACACACGTGTTTGTTCAGCCACGTCAGGACTCTTGCCTCGTTGCGAGACACAACTCGGGATTCTCCTCGAGGCTTGGCAAGGCAATTGGGACGCCTCTCCAGCTGAGGCGGGAGACCAAGGGTCCCTTTCCACGTGCCACAGGAAGCCTGGGACTCCTATCAAGTTTCACGAGGAGTCAGGCATCGTCTCCTTTGGAGGCACTGATCTCCGCGTACCTCTGGAGTTTTCAAAGTATGTGAGGCCTCCGGTCGCGATGAGGTGGGGAACTAGGTCTTTCTCTGTGGTCTCCACAGGGGATTCAGACATCCTTTCATCTTGGGAGATGCAAGACGAGCCTGCATTCAAGTCACTGCAGGGATATCCAGCCTTATTTCGCGACAGGGCATCGCGGTGTCCATTCCACTTGAGGCCGCAAACTCAGGGTCCCTCTCACATACCTAGAGCTGAGAGAAGCCTCCTCTTGAGGTGCTTGTGGTAAGGTGGTATTCCTCTGGAGTCGAAGCCAGGGACTAACCTCTCTTTTCGAGTTGATTTTTGGCCCAGGGAGCTCTTTCGTGTTGCTACAGTGACCTCAGGATCCCTCTAGCCTTGAAACAGTGTTCTTGGGGTTTCTCTGGAGTGCCATCAAGGAAATCAAGGCTCCTTTCATGTGTGATGTGCAACACGGAATTGCTCTGCACGCAGTGCAGGGGAATCGGGCCTCATCTCGCGGCGAGGGGGAAGTCTCATGGTTTTTCTCGAGTTGCGGCGGGAACCTCGGGTATATTCTCGAGTTACGACGGGGATGGCCCTTCCACCCACGTGTTTCTTCAGCGACGTCAGGACTCCTGCCTAGTTGCGAGGGACAACTCTGGATTCTCCTCGAGGCTTGGCAGGGCAATTGGGACGCCTCTCCAGCTGAGGCGGGAGACCAAGTGTCCCTTTCCAAGTGCCACAGGAATCCTGGGACTCCTATCAAGTTTCACGAGGAGTCAGGCATCGTCTCCTTTGGAGGCACTGATCTCCGCGTACCTCTGGAGTTTTCAAAGGATGTGAGGCTATCGGTCGCGATGAGGTGGGGAACTAAGTCTTTCTCTGTGCTTTCCACAGGGGATTCAGACATCCTTTCGTCCTGGGAGATGCAAGACGAGCCTGCATTGAAGTCACTGCAGGGATATCCGGCATTATTTCGAGTCAGGGCATCGCGGTGTCCATTCCACTTGAGGCCGCAAACTCAGGGTCCCTCTCACATACCTAGAGCTGAGAGAAGCCTCCTCTTGAGGTGCTTGTGGTAAGGTGGTATTCCGCTGGAGACGAATCCAGGGACTAACCTCTCTTTTCGAGTTGATTTTTGGTCCACAGAGTTCTTTCGTGTTGCTACAGTGACCTCAGGATCCCTCTATCCTTGAAACAGTGTTCTTGGGGTTTCTCTGGAGGGCCATCAAGGAAATCAAGGCTCCTTTCATGTGTGATGTGCAAGACGGAATTGCTCTGCACGCAGTACAGGGGAATCGGGCCTCATCTCGCATCGAGGGGGAAGTCTCATGGTTTTTCTCGAGTTGCGGCGGGAACCTGGGGTATATTCTCGAGTTACGACGGGGATGGCCCTTCCACCCACGTTTTTGTTCAGCCACGTCAGGACTCCTGCTTAGTTGCGAGGGACAACTCGGGATTCTCCTCGAGGCTTGGAAGGGCAATTGGGACGCCTCTCCAGCTGAGGCGGGAGACCAAGTCTCCCTTTCCACGTGCCACAAGAATCCTGGGACTCCTATCAAGTTTCACGAGGAGGCAGGCATCGTCTCCTTTGGAGGCACTGATCTCCGCGTACCTCTGGAATTTTCAAAGGATTTGAGGCCTCCGGTCGCGATGAGGTGGGGAACTAGGTCTTTCTCTGTGGTCTCCACAGGGGATTCAGACACCCTTTCGTCTTGGGAGATGCAAGACGAGCCTGCATTCCAGTCACTGCAGGGATATCCGGCATTATTTCGAGTATGGGCATCGCGGTGTCCATTCCACTTGAGGCCGCAAACTCAGGGTCCCTCTCACATACCTAGAGCTGAGAGAAGCCTCCTCTTGAGGTGCTTGTGGTAAGGTGGTATTCCTCAGGAGTCGAAGCCAGGGACTAACCTCTCATCTCGTGTTGATTCTTGATCCCCGGAGCTCTTTCGTGTTGCTACAGTGACCTCAGGATCCCTCTAGCCTTGAAACAGTGTTCTTGGGGTTTCTCTGGAGTGCCATCAAGGAAATCAAGGCTCCTTTCATGTGTGATGTGCAACACGGAATTGCTCTGCACGCAGTGCAGGGGAATCGGGCCTCATCTCGCGGCGAGGGGGAAGTCTCATGGTTTTTCTCGAGTTGCGGCGGGAACCTGGGGTATATTCTCGAGATACGACGGGGATGGCCCTTCCACCCACGTGTTTCTTCAGCGACGTCAGGACTCCTGCCTAGTAGCGACGGACAACTCGGGATTCTCCTCGAGGCTTGGCAGGGCAATTGGGACGACTCTCCAGCTGAGACGGGAGACCAAGGGTCCCTTTCCACGTGCCACAGGAATCCTGGGACTCCTATCAAGTTTCACGAGGAGTCAGGCATCGTCTCCTTTGGAGGCACTGATCTCCGCGTACCTCTGGAGTTTTCAAAGGATGTGAGGCCTCCGGTCGCGATGAGGTGGGGAACTAGGTGTTTCTCTGTGGTCTCCACAGGGGATTCAGACATCCTTTCGTCTTGGGAGATGCAAGACGAGCCTGCATTCAAGTCACTGCAGGGATATCAGGCCTTATTTCGAGTCAGGGCATCGGGGTGTCCATTCCACTTGAGGCCGCAAACTCAGGGTCCCTCTCACATACCTAGAGCTGAGAGAAGCCTCCTCTTGAGGTGCTTGTGGTAAGGTGGTATTCCTCAGGAGTCGAAGCCAGGGACTAACCTCTCATCTCGTGTTGATTCTTGGTCCACGGAGCTCTTTCGTGTTGCTACAGTGACCTCAGGATCCCTCTATCCTTGAAACAGTGTTCTTGGGGTTTCTCTGGAGTGCCATCAAGGAAATCAAGGCTCCTTTCATGTGTGATGTGCAAGACGGAATTGCTCTGCACGCAGTGCAGTGGAATCGGGCCTCATCTCGCATCGAGGGGGAAGTCTCATGGATTTTCTCGAGTTGTGGCGGGAACCTGGGGTCTATTCTCGAGTTACGACGGGGATGGCCCTTCCACACACGTGTTTGTTCAGCCACGTCAGGACTCTTGCCTCGTTGCGAGACACAACTCAGGATTCTCCTCGAGGCTTGGCAAGGCAATTGGGACGCCTCTCCAGCTGAGGCGGGAGACCAAGGGTCCCTTTCCACGTGCCACAGGAAGCCTGGGACTCCTATCAAGTTTCACGAGGAGTCAGGCATCGTCTCCTTTGGAGGCACTGATCTCCGCGTACCTCTGGAGTTTTCAAAGTATGTGAGGCCTCCGGTCGCGATGAGGTGGGGAACTAGGTCTTTCTCTGTGGTCTCCACAGGGGATTCAGACATCCTTTCATCTTGGGAGATGCAAGACGAGCCTGCATTCAAGTCACTGCAGGGATATCCAGCCTTATTTCGCGACAGGGCATCGCGGTGTCCATTCCACTTGAGGCCGCAAACTCAGGGTCCCTCTCACATACCTAGAGCTGAGAGAAGCCTCCTCTTGAGGTGCTTGTGGTAAGGTGGTATTCCTCTGGAGTCGAAGCCAGGGACTAACCTCTCTTTTCGAGTTGATTTTTGGCCCAGGGAGCTCTTTCGTGTTGCTACAGTGACCTCAGGATCCCTCTAGCCTTGAAACAGTGTTCTTGGGGTTTCTCTGGAGTGCCATCAAGGAAATCAAGGCTCCTTTCATGTGTGATGTGCAACACGGAATTGCTCTGCACGCAGTGCAGGGGAATCGGGCCTCATCTCGCGGCGAGGGGGAAGTCTCATGGTTTTTCTCGAGTTGCGGCGGGAACCTGGGGTATATTCTCGAGTTACGACGGGGATGGCCCTTCCACCCACGTGTTTCTTCAGCGACGTCAGGACTCCTGCCTAGTTGCGAGGGACAACTCTGGATTCTCCTCGAGGCTTGGCAGGGCAATTGGGACGCCTCTCCAGCTGAGGCGGGAGACCAAGTGTCCCTTTCCAAGTGCCACAGGAATCCTGGGACTCCTATCAAGTTTCACGAGGAGTCAGGCATCGTCTCCTTTGGAGGCACTGATCTCCGCGTACCTCTGGAGTTTTCAAAGGATGTGAGGCTATCGGTCGCGATGAGGTGGGGAACTAAGTCTTTCTCTGTGCTTTCCACAGGGGATTCAGACATCCTTTCGTCCTGGGAGATGCAAGACGAGCCTGCATTGAAGTCACTGCAGGGATATCCGGCATTATTTCGAGTCAGGGCATCGCGGTGTCCATTCCACTTGAGGCCGCAAACTCAGGGTCCCTCTCACATACCTAGAGCTGAGAGAAGCCTCCTCTTGAGGTGCTTGTGGTAAGGTGGTATTCCGCTGGAGGCGAATCCAGGGACTAACCTCTCTTTTCGAGTTGATTTTTGGTCCACAGAGTTCTTTCGTGTTGCTACAGTGACCTCAGGATCCCTCTATCCTTGAAACAGTGTTCTTGGGGTTTCTCTGGAGTGCCATCAAGGAAATCAAGGCTCCTTTCATGTGTGATGTGCAAGACGGAATTGCTCTGCACGCAGTACAGGGGAATCGGGCCTCATCTCGCATCGAGGGGGAAGTCTCATGGTTTTTCTCGAGTTGCGGCGGGAACCTGGGGTATATTCTCGAGTTACGACGGGGATGGCCCTTCCACCCACGTTTTTGTTCAGCCACGTCAGGACTCCTGCTTAGTTGCGAGGGACAACTCGGGATTCTCCTCGAGGCTTGGAAGGGCAATTGGGACGCCTCTCCAGCTGAGGCGGGAGACCAAGTCTCCCTTTCCACGTGCCACAAGAATCCTGGGACTCCTATCAAGTTTCACGAGGAGGCAGGCATCGTCTCCTTTGGAGGCACTGATCTCCGCGTACCTCTGGAATTTTCAAAGGATTTGAGGCCTCCGGTCGCGATGAGGTGGGGAACTAGGTCTTTCTCTGTGGTCTCCACAGGGGATTCAGACACCCTTTCGTCTTGGGAGATGCAAGACGAGCCTGCATTCCAGTCACTGCAGGGATATCCGGCATTATTTCGAGTAAGGGCATCGCGGTGTCCATTCCACTTGAGGCCGCAAACTCAGGGTCCCTCTCACATACCTAGAGCTGAGAGAAGCCTCCTCTTGAGGTGCTTGTGGTAAGGTGGTATTCCTCAGGAGTCGAAGCCAGGGACTAACCTCTCATCTCGTGTTGATTCTTGATCCCCGGAGCTCTTTCGTGTTGCTACAGTGACCTCAGGATCCCTCTAGCCTTGAAACAGTGTTCTTGGGGTTTCTCTGGAGTGCCATCAAGGAAATCAAGGCTCCTTTCATGTGTGATGTGCAACACGGAATTGCTCTGCACGCAGTGCAGGGGAATCGGGCCTCATCTCGCGGCGAGGGGGAAGTCTCATGGTTTTTCTCGAGTTGCGGCGGGAACCTGGGGTATATTCTCGAGATACGACGGGGATGGCCCTTCCACCCACGTGTTTCTTCAGCGACGTCAGGACTCCTGCCTAGTAGCGACGGACAACTCGGGATTCTCCTCGAGGCTTGGCAGGGCAATTGGGACGACTCTCCAGCTGAGACGGGAGACCAAGGGTCCCTTTCCACGTGCCACAGGAATCCTGGGACTCCTATCAAGTTTCACGAGGAGTCAGGCATCGTCTCCTTTGGAGGCACTGATCTCCGCGTACCTCTGGAGTTTTCAAAGGATGTGAGGCCTCCGGTCGCGATGAGGTGGGGAACTAGGTGTTTCTCTGTGGTCTCCACAGGGGATTCAGACATCCTTTCGTCTTGGGAGATGCAAGACGAGCCTGCATTCAAGTCACTGCAGGGATATCAGGCCTTATTTCGAGTCAGGGCATCGGGGTGTCCATTCCACTTGAGGCCGCAAACTCAGGGTCCCTCTCACATACCTAGAGCTGAGAGAAGCCTCCTCTTGAGGTGCTTGTGGTAAGGTGGTATTCCTCAGGAGTCGAAGCCAGGGACTAACCTCTCATCTCGTGTTGATTCTTGGTCCACGGAGCTCTTTCGTGTTGCTACAGTGACCTCAGGATCCCTCTATCCTTGAAACAGTGTTCTTGGGGTTTCTCTGGAGTGCCATCAAGGAAATCAAGGCTCCTTTCATGTGTGATGTGCAAGACGGAATTGCTCTGCACGCAGTGCAGTGGAATCGGGCCTCATCTCGCATCGAGGGGGAAGTCTCATGGATTTTCTCGAGTTGTGGCGGGAACCTGGGGTCTATTCTCGAGTTACGACGGGGATGGCCCTTCCACACACGTGTTTGTTCAGCCACGTCAGGACTCTTGCCTCGTTGCGAGACACAACTCGGGATTCTCCTCGAGGCTTGGCAAGGCAATTGGGACGCCTCTACAGCTGAGGCGGGAGACCAAGGGTCCCTTTCCACGTGCCACAGGAAGCCTGGGACTCCTATCAAGTTTCACGAGGAGTCAGGCATCGTCTCCTTTGGAGGCACTGATCTCCGCGTACCTCTGGAGTTTTCAAAGTATGTGAGGCCTCCGGTCGCGATGAGGTGGGGAACTAGGTCTTTCTCTGTGGTCTCCACAGGGGATTCAGACATCCTTTCATCTTGGGAGATGCAAGACGAGCCTGCATTCAAGTCACTGCAGGGATATCCAGCCTTATTTCGCGACAGGGCATCGCGGTGTCCATTCCACTTGAGGCCGCAAACTCAGGGTCCCTCTCACATACCTAGAGCTGAGAGAAGCCTCCTCTTGAGGTGCTTGTGGTAAGGTGGTATTCCTCTGGAGTCGAAGCCAGGGACTAACCTCTCTTTTCGAGTTGATTTTTGGCCCAGGGAGCTCTTTCGTGTTGCTACAGTGACCTCAGGATCCCTCTAGCCTTGAAACAGTGTTCTTGGGGTTTCTCTGGAGTGCCATCAAGGAAATCAAGGCTCCTTTCATGTGTGATGTGCAACACGGAATTGCTCTGCACGCAGTGCAGGGGAATCGGGCCTCATCTCGCGGCGAGGGGGAAGTCTCATGGTTTTTCTCGAGTTGCGGCGGGAACCTGGGGTATATTCTCGAGTTACGACGGGGATGGCCCTTCCACCCACGTGTTTCTTCAGCGACGTCAGGACTCCTGCCTAGTTGCGAGGGACAACTCTGGATTCTCCTCGAGGCTTGGCAGGGCAATTGGGACGCCTCTCCAGCTGAGGCGGGAGACCAAGTGTCCCTTTCCAAGTGCCACAGGAATCCTGGGACTCCTATCAAGTTTCACGAGGAGTCAGGCATCGTCTCCTTTGGAGGCACTGATCTCCGCGTACCTCTGGAGTTTTCAAAGGATGTGAGGCTATCGGTCGCGATGAGGTGGGGAACTAAGTCTTTCTCTGTGCTTTCCACAGGGGATTCAGACATCCTTTCGTCCTGGGAGATGCAAGACGAGCCTGCATTGAAGTCACTGCAGGGATATCCGGCATTATTTCGAGTCAGGGCATCGCGGTGTCCATTCCACTTGAGGCCGCAAACTCAGGGTCCCTCTCACATACCTAGAGCTGAGAGAAGCCTCCTCTTGAGGTGCTTGTGGTAAGGTGGTATTCCGCTGGAGACGAATCCAGGGACTAACCTCTCTTTTCGAGTTGATTTTTGGTCCACAGAGTTCTTTCGTGTTGCTACAGTGACCTCAGGATCCCTCTATCCTTGAAACAGTGTTCTTGGGGTTTCTCTGGAGGGCCATCAAGGAAATCAAGGCTCCTTTCATGTGTGATGTGCAAGACGGAATTGCTCTGCACGCAGTACAGGGGAATCGGGCCTCATCTCGCATCGAGGGGGAAGTCTCATGGTTTTTCTCGAGTTGCGGCGGGAACCTGGGGTATATTCTCGAGTTACGACGGGGATGGCCCTTCCACCCACGTTTTTGTTCAGCCACGTCAGGACTCCTGCTTAGTTGCGAGGGACAACTCGGGATTCTCCTCGAGGCTTGGAAGGGCAATTGGGACGCCTCTCCAGCTGAGGCGGGAGACCAAGTCTCCCTTTCCACGTGCCACAAGAATCCTGGGACTCCTATCAAGTTTCACGAGGAGGCAGGCATCGTCTCCTTTGGAGGCACTGATCTCCGCGTACATCTGGAATTTTCAAAGGATTTGAGGCCTCCTGTCGCGATGAGGTGGGGAACTAGGTCTTTCTCTGTGGTCTCCACAGGGGATTCAGACACCCTTTCGTCTTGGGAGATGCAAGACGAGCCTGCATTCCAGTCACTGCAGGGATATCCGGCATTATTTCGAGTAAGGGCATCGCGGTGTCCATTCCACTTGAGGCCGCAAACTCAGGGTCCCTCTCACATACCTAGAGCTGAGAGAAGCCTCCTCTTGAGGTGCTTGTGGTAAGGTGGTATTCCTCAGGAGTCGAAGCCAGGGACTAACCTCTCATCTCGTGTTGATTCTTGATCCCCGGAGCTCTTTCGTGTTGCTACAGTGACCTCAGGATCCCTCTAGCCTTGAAACAGTGTTCTTGGGGTTTCTCTGGAGTGCCATCAAGGAAATCAAGGCTCCTTTCATGTGTGATGTGCAACACGGAATTGCTCTGCACGCAGTGCAGGGGAATCGGGCCTCATCTCGCGGCGAGGGGGAAGTCTCATGGTTTTTCTCGAGTTGCGGCGGGAACCTGGGGTATATTCTCGAGTTACGACGGGGATGGCCCTTCCACCCACGTGTTTCTTCAGCGACGTCAGGACTCCTGCCTAGTAGCGACGGACAACTCGGGATTCTCCTCGAGGCTTGGCAGGGCAATTGGGACGCCTCTCCAGCTGAGACGGGAGACCAAGGGTCCCTTTCCACGTGCCACGGGAATCCTGGGTCTCCTATCAAGTTTCACGAGGAGTCAGGCATCGTCTCCTTTGGAGGCACTGATCTCCGCATACCTCTGGAGTTTTCAAAGGATTTGAGGCCTCCTGTCGCGATGAGGTGGGGAACTAGGTCTTTCTCTGTGGTCTCCACAGGTGATTCAGACATCCTTTCGTCTTGGGAGACGCAAGACGAGCCTGCATTCCAGTCACTGCAGGGATATCCGGCCTTATTTCGAGTCAGGGCATCGCGGTGTCCATTCCACTTGAGGCCGCAAACTCAGGGTCCCTCTCACATACCTAGAGCTGAGAGAAGCCTCCTCTTGAGGTGCTTGTGGTAAGGTGGTATTCCTCTGGAGTCGAAGCCAGGGACTAACCTCTCATCTCGAGTTGATTTTTGGTCCACGGAGCCCTTTCGTGTTGCTACAGTGACCTCAGGATCCCTCTAGCCTTGAAACAGTGTTCTTGGGGTCTCTCTGGAGTGCCATCAAGGAAATCAAGGCTCCTTTCATGTGTGATGTGCAACACAGAATTGCTCTGCACGCAGTGCAGGGGAATCGGGCCTCATCTCGCGGCGAGGGGGAAGTCTCATGGTTTTTCTCGAGTTGCGGCGGGAACCTGGGGTATATTCTCGAGTTACGACGGGGATGGCCCTTCCACACACGTGTTTGTTCAGCCACGTCAGGACTCTTGCCTAGTTGCGAGACACAACTCGGGATTCTCCTCGAGGCTTGGTAAGGCAATTGGGACGCCTCTCCAGCTGAGGCGGGAGACCAAGGGTCCCTTTCCACGTGCCACAGGAATCCTGGGACTCCTATCAAGTTTCACGAGGAGTCAGGCATCGTCTCCTTTGGAGGCACTGATCTCCGCGTACCTCTGGAGTTTTCAAAGGATGTGAGGCCTCCGGTCGCGATGAGGTGGGGAACTAGGTCTTTCTCTGTGGTCTCCACAGGGGATTCAGACATCCTTTCATCTTGGGAGATGCAAGACGAGCCTGCATTCAAGTCACTGCAGGGATATCCAGCCTTATTTCGCGTCAGGGCATCGCGGTGTCCATTCCACTTGAGGCCGCAAACTCAGGGTCCCTCTCACATACCTAGAGCTGAGAGAAGCCTCCTCTTGAGGTGCTTGTAGTAAGGTGGTATTCCTCAGGAGTCGAAGCCAGGGACTAACCTCTCATCTCGAGTTGATTTTTGGCCCACGGAGCTCTTTCGTGTTGCTACAGTGACCTCAGGATCCCTCTAGCCTTGAAACAGTGTTCTTGGGGTTTCTCTGGAGTGCCATCAAGGAAATCAAGGCTCCTTTCATGTGTGATGTGCAACACGGAATTGCTCTGCACGCAGTGCAGGGGAATCGGGCCTCATCTCGCGGCGAGGGGGAAGTCTCATGGTTTTTCTCGAGTTGCGGCGGGAACCTGGGGTATATTCTCCAGTTACGACGGGGATGGCCCTTCCACCCACGTGTTTCTTCACCGACGTCAGGACTCCTGCCTAGTTGCGAGGGACAACTCGGGATTCTTCTCGAGGCTTGGCAGGGCAATTGGAACGCCTCTCCAGCTGAGGCGGGAGACCAAGGGTCCCTTTCCACGTGCCACAAGAATCCTGGGACTCCTATCAAGTTTCACGAGGAGTCAGGCATCGTCTCCATTGGAGGCACTGATCTCCGCGTACCTCTGGAGTTTTCAAAGGATGTGAGGCCTCCGGTCGCGATGAGGTGGGGAACTAGGTGTTTCTCTGTGGTCTCCACAGGGGATTCAGACATCCTTTCTTCTTGGGAGATGCAAGACGAGCCTGCATTCAAGTCACTGCAGGGATATCCGGCCTTATTTCGAGTCAGGGCATCGCGGTGTCCATTCCACTTGAGGCCGCAAACTCAGGATCCCTCTCACATACCTAGAGCTGAGAGAAGCCTCCTCTTGAGGTGCTTGTGGTAAGGTGGTATTCCTCTGGAGACGAATCCAGGGACTAACCTCTCTTTTCGAGTTGATTTTTGGTCCACAGAGTTCTTTCGTGTTGCTACAGTGACCTCAGGATCCCTCTAGCCTTGAAACAGTGTTCTTGGGGTTTCTCTGGAGTGCCATCAAGGAAATCAAGGCTCCTTTCATGTGTGATGTGCAAGACGGAATTGCTCTGCACGCAGTACAGGGGAATCGGGCCTCATCTCCCGGCGAGGGGGAAGTCTCATGGTTTTTCTCGAGTTGCGGCGGGAACCTGGGGTATATTCTCGAGTTACGACGGGGATGGCCCTTCCACCCACGTGTTTGTTCAGCCACGTCAGGACTCCTGCCTAGTTGCGAGGAACAACTCGGGATTCTCCTCGAGGCTTGGCAGGGCAATTGGAACGCCTCTCCAGCTGAGGCGGGAGACCAAGGGTCCCTTTCCACGTGCCACAAGAATCCTGGGACTCCTATCAAGTTTCACGAGGAGTCAGGCATCGTCTCCATTGGAGGCACTGATCTCCGCGTACCTCTGGAGTTTTCAAAGGATGTGAGGCCTCCGGTCGCGATGAGGTGGGGAACTAGGTGTTTCTCTGTGGTCTCCACAGGGGATTCAGACATCCTTTCTTCTTGGGAGATGCAAGACGAGCCTGCATTCAAGTCACTGCAGGGATATCCGGCCTTATTTCGAGTCAGGGCATCGCGGTGTCCATTCCACTTGAGGCCGCAAACTCAGGATCCCTCTCACATACCTAGAGCTGAGAGAAGCCTCCTCTTGAGGTGCTTGTGGTAAGGTGGTATTCCTCAGGAGTCGAAGCCAGGGACTAACCTCTCATCTCGTGTTGATTCTTGGTCCACGGAGCTCTTTAGTGTTGCTACAGTGACCTCAGGATCCCTCTAGCCTTGAAACAGTGTTCTTGGGTTTTCTCTGGAGTGCCATCAGGAAATCAAGGCTCCTTTCATGTGTGATGTGCAACACGGAATTGCTCTGCACGCAGTGCAGGGGAATCGGGCCTCATCTCGCGGCGAGGGGGAAGTCTCATGGTTTTTCTCGAGTTGCGGCGGGAACCTGGGGAATATTCTCGAGTTACGACGGGGATGGCCCTTCCACACACGTGTGCGTTCAGCCATGTCAGGACTCCTGCCTAGTTGCGAGGGACAACTCGGGATTCTCCTCGAGGCTTTGCAGGGCAATTGGGACGCCTCTCCATCTGAGACGGGAGACCAAGTGTCCCTTTCCACGTGCCACAGGAATCCTGGGTCTCCTATCAAGTTTCACGAGAAGTCAGGCATCGTCTCCTTTGGAGGCACTGATCTCCGCATACCTCTGGAGTTTTCAAAGGATTTCAGGCCTCTTATCGCGATGAGGTGGGGAAGTAGGTTTTTCTCTGTGGTCTCCACAGGAGATTCAGACACCCTTTCCTCTTGGGAAATGCAAGACGAGCCTGCATTCCAGTCACTGCAGGGATATCCGGCCTTATTCCGAGTCAGGGCATCGCGGTGTCCATTCCACTTGAGGCCGCAAACTCAGGGTCCCTCTCACATACCTAGAGCTGAGAGAAGCCTCCTCTTGAGGTGCTTGTGGTAAGGTGGTATTCCTCAGGAGTCGAAGCCAGGGACTAACCTCTCATCTCGTGTTGATTCTTGGTCCACGGAACCCTTTCGTGTTGCTACAGTGACCTCAGGATCCCTCTAGCCTTGAAACAGTGTTCTTGGGGTTTCTCTGGAGTGCCATGAAGGAAATCAAGGCTCCTTTCATGTGTGATGTGCAACACGGAATTGCTCTGCACGCAGTGCAGGGGAATCGGGCCTCATCTCGCGGCGAGGGGGAAGTCTCATGGTTTTTCTCGAGTTGCGGCGGGAACCTGGGGTATATTCTCGAGTTACGACGGGGATGGCCCTTCCACCCACGTGTTTGTTCAGCCACGTCAGGACTCCTGCCTAGTTGCGAGGGACAACTCGGGATTCTCCTCGAGGCTTTGCAGGGCAATTGGGACGCCTCTCCAGCTGAGACGGGAGACCAAGGGTCCCTTTCCACGTGCCACAGGAATCCTGGGTCTCCTATCAAGTTTCACGAGGAGTCAGGCCTCGTCTCCTTTGGAGGCACTGATCTCCGCATACCTCTGGAGTTTTCAAAGGATTTGAGGCCTCCTGTCGCGATGAGGTGGGGAACTAGGTCTTTCTCTGTGGTCTCCACAGGGGATTCAGACACCCTTTCGTCTTGGGAGATGCAAGACGAGCCTGCATTCCAGTCACTGCAGGGATATCCGGCCTTATTTCGAGTCAGGGCATCGCGGTGTCCATTCCACTTGAGGCCACAAACTCAGGGTCCCTCTCACATACCTAGAGCTGAGAGAAGCCTCCTCTTGATGTGCTTGTGGTAAGGTGGTATTCCTCTGGAGTCGAAGCCAGGGACTAACCTCTCATCTCGAGTTGATTTTTGGTCCACGGAGCTCTTTCGTGTTGCTACAGTGACCTCAGGATCCCTCTAGCCTTGAAACAGTGTTCTTGGGGTTTCTCTGGAGTGCCATGAAGGAAATCAAGGCTCCTTTCATGTGTGATGTGCAACACAGAATTGCTCTGCACGCAGTGCAGGGGAATCGGGCCTCATCTCGCGGCGAGGGGGAAGTCTCATGGTTTTTCTCGAGTTGCGGCGGGAACCTGGGGTATATTCTCGAGTTACGACGGGGATGGCCCTTCCACCCACGTGTTTGTTCAGCCACGTCAGGACTCCTGCCTAGTTGCGAGGAACAACTCGGGATTCTCCTCGAGGCTTGGCAGGGCAATTGGAACGCCTCTCCAGCTGAGGCGGGAGACCAAGGGTCCCTTTCCACGTGCCACAAGAATCCTGGGACTCCTATCAAGTTTCACGAGGAGTCAGGCATCGTCTCCATTGGAGGCACTGATCTCCGCGTACCTCTGGAGTTTTCAAAGGATGTGAGGCCTCCTGTCGCGATGAGGTGGGGAACTAGGTCTTTCTCTGTGGTCTCCACAGGGGATTCAGACACCCTTTCGTCCTGGGAGATGCAAGACGAGCCTGCATTGAAATCACTGCAGGGATATCCGGCCTTATTTCGAGTCAGGGTATCGCGGTGTCCATTCCACTTGAGGCCGCAAACTCAGGATCCCTCTCACATACCTAGAGCTGAGAGAAGCCTCCTCTTGAGGTGCTTGTGGTAAGGTGGTATTCCTCAGGAGTCGAAGCCAGGGACTAACCTCTCATCTCGTGTTGATTCTTGGTCCACAGAGCTCTTTCGTGTTGCTACAGTGACCTCAGGATCCCTCTAGCCTTGAAACAGTGTTCTTGGGGTTTCTCTGGAGTGCCATCAAGGAAATCAAGGCTCCTTTCATGTGTGATGTGCAACACGGAATTGCTCTGCACGCAGTGCAGGGGAATCGGGCCTCATCTCGCGGCGAGGGGGAAGTCTCATGGTTTTTCTCGAGTTGCGGCGGGAACCTGGGGTATATTCTCGAGTTACGACGGGGATGGCCCTTCCACCCACGTGTTTCTTCAGCGACGTCAGGACTCCTGCCTAGTTGCGAGGGACAACTCGGGATTCTCCTCGAGGCTTTGCAGGGCAATTGGGACGCCTCTCCAGCTGAGATGGGAGACCAAGGGTCCCTTTCCACGTGCCACAGGAATCCTGGGTCTCCTATCAAGTTTCACGAGGAGTCAGGCATCGTCTCCTTTGGAGGCACTGATCTCTGCATACCTCTGGAGTTTTCAAAGGATTTGAGGCCTCCTGTCGCGATGAGGTGGGGAACTAGGTCTTTCTCTGTGGTCTTCACAGGGGATTCAGACACCCTTTCGTCTTGGGAGATGCAAGACAAGCCTTCATTCCAGTCACTGCAGGGATATCCGGCCTTATTTCGAGTCAGGGCATCGCGGTGTCCATTCCACTTGAGGCCACAAACTCAGGGTCCCTCTCACATACCTAGAGCTGAGAGAAGCCTCCTCTTGAGGTGCTTGTGGTAAGGTGGTATTCCTCTGGAGTCGAAGCCAGGGACTAACCTCTCATCTCGAGTTGATTTTTGGTCCACGGAGCTCTGTCGTGTTGCTACAGTGACCTCAGGATCCCTCTAGCCTTGAAACAGTGTTCTTGGTGTTTCTCTGGAGTGCCATGAAGGAAATCAAGGCTCCTTTCATGTGTGATGTGCAACACAGAATTGCTCTGCACGCAGTGCAGGGGAATCGGGCCTCATCTCGCGGCGAGGGGGAAGTCTCATGGTTTTTCTCGAGTTGCGGCGGGAACCTGGGGTATATTCTCGAGTTACGACGGGGATGGCCCTTTCACACACGTGTTTGTTCAGCCACGTCAGGACTCTTGCCTAGTTGCGAGACACAACTCGGCATTCTCCTCGAGGCTTGGCAAGGCAATTGGGACGCCTCTTCAGCTGAGGCGGGAGACCAAGGGTCCCTTTCCACGTGCCACAGGAATCCTGGGACTCCTATCAAGTTTCACGAGGAGTCAGGCATCGTCTCCTTTGGAGGCACTGATCTCCGCGTACCTCTGGAATTTTCAAAGGATGTGAGGCCTCCGGTCGCGATGAGGTGGGGAACTAGGTCTTTCTCTGTGGTCTCCACAGGGGATTCAGACATCCTTTCATCTTGGGAGATGCAAGACGAGCCTGCATTCAAGTCACTGCAGGGATATCCAGCCTTATTTCGCGTCAGGGCATCGCGGTGTCCATTCCACTTGAGGCCGCAAACTCAGGGTCCCTCTCACATACCTAGAGCTGAGAGAAGCCTCCTCTTGAGGTGCTTGTGGTAAGGTGGTATTCCTCAGGAGTCGAAGCCAGGGACTAACCTCTCATCTCGTGTTGATTTTGGTCCACGGAGCTCTTTCGTGTTTCTACAGTGACCTCAGGATCCCTCTAGCCTTGAAACAGTGTTCTTGGGGTTTCTCTGGAGTGCCATCAAGGAAATCAAGGCTCCTTTCATGTGTGATGTGCAACACGGAATTGCTCTGCACGCAGTGCAGGGAAATCGGGCCTCATCTCGCGGCGAGGGGGAAGTCTCATGGTTTTTCTCGAGTTGCGGCGGGAACCTGGGGTATATTCTCGAGTTACGACGGGGATGGCCCTTCCACCCACGTGTTTCTTCAGCGACGCCAGGACTCCTGCCTAGTAGCGAGGGACAACTCGGGATTCTCCTCGAGGCTTGGCAGGGCAATTGGGACGCCTCTCCAGCTGAGACCGGAGACCAGGGGTCCCTTTCCACGTGCCACAGGAAAACTGGGACTCCTATCAAGTTTCACGAGGAGTCAGGCATCGTCTCCTTTGGAGGCACTGATCTCCGCGTACCTCTGGAGTTTTCAAAGGATGTGAGGCTATCGGTTGCGATGAGGTGGGGAACTAAGTCTTTCTCTGTGCTTTCCACAGGGGATTCAGACATCCTTTCGTCTTGGGAGATGCAAGACGAGCCTGCATTGAAGTCACTGCAGGGATATCCGGCCTTATTTCGAGTCAGGGCATCGCGGTGTCCATTCCACTTGAGGCCGCAAACTCAGGGTCCCTCTCACATACCTAGAGCTGAGAGAAGCCTCCTCTTGAGGTGCTTGTGGTAAGGTGGTATTCCTCTGGAGACGAATCCAGGGACTAACCTCTCTTTTCAAGTTGATTTGTGGTCCACAGAGTTCTTTCGTGTTGCTACAGTGACCTCAGGATCCCTCTATCCTTGAAACAGTGTTCTTGGGGTTTCTCTGGAGTGCCATCAAGGAAATCAAGGCTCCTTTCATGTGTGATGTGCAAGACGGAATTGCTCTGCACGGAGTACAGGGGAATCGGGCCTCATCTCGCATCGAGGGGGAAGTCTCATGGTTTTTCTCGAGTTGCGGCGGGAACCTGGGGTATATTCTCGAGTTACGACGGGGATGGCCCTTCCACCCACGTGTTTGTTCAGCCACGTCAGGACTCCTGCCTAGTTGCGAGGGACAACTCGGGATTCTCCTCGAGGCTTGGCAGGGCAATTGGAACGCCTCTCCAGCTGAGGCGGGAGACCAAGGGTCCCTTTCCACGTGCCACAAGAATCCTGGGACTCCTATCAAGTTTCACGAGGAGTCAGGCATCGTCTCCTTTGGAGGCACTGATCTCCGCGTACCTCTGGAGTTTTCAAAGGATGTGAGGCCTCCGGTCGCGATGAGGTGGGGAACTAGGTGTTTCTCTGTGGTCTCCACAGGGGATTCAGACATCCTTTCGTCTTGGGAGATGCAAGACGAGCCTGCATTCAAGTCACTGCAGGGATATCAGGCCTTATTTCGAGTCAGGGCATCGGGGTGTCCATTCCACTTGAGGCCGCAAACTCAGGGTCCCTCTCACATACCTAGAGCTGAGAGAAGCCTCCTCTTGAGGTGCTTGTGGTAAGGTGGTATTCCTCAGGAGTCGAAGCCAGGGACTAACCTCTCATCTCGTGTTGATTCTTGGTCCACGGAGCTCTTTCGTGTTGCTACAGTGACCTCAGAATCCCTCTATCCTTGAAACAGTGTTCTTGGGTTTTCTCTGGAGTGCCATCAAGGAAATCAAGGCTCCTTTCATGTGTGATGTGCAAGACGGAATTGCTCTGCACGCAGTGCAGTGGAATCGGGCCTCATCTCGCATCGAGGGGGAAGTCTCATGGATTTTCTCGAGTTGTGGCGGGAACCTGGGGTCTATTCTCGAGTTACGACGGGGATGGCCCTTCCACACACGTGTTTGTTCAGCCACGTCAGGACTCTTGCCTCGTTGCGAGACACAACTCGGGATTCTCCTCGAGGCTTGGCAAGGCAATTGGGACGCCTCTCCAGCTGAGGCGGGAGACCAAGGGTCCCTTTCCACGTGCCACAGGAAGCCTGGGACTCCTATCAAGTTTCACGAGGAGTCAGGCATCGTCTCCTTTGGAGGCACTGATCTCCGCGTACCTCTGGAGTTTTCAAAGTATGTGAGGCCTCCGGTCGCGATGAGGTGGGGAACTAGGTCTTTCTCTGTGGTCTCCACAGGGGATTCAGACATCCTTTCATCTTGGGAGATGCAAGACGAGCCTGCATTCAAGTCACTGCAGGGATATCCAGCCTTATTTCGCGACAGGGCATCGCGGTGTCCATTCCACTTGAGGCCGCAAACTCAGGGTCCCTCTCACATACCTAGAGCTGAGAGAAGCCTCCTCTTGAGGTGCTTGTGGTAAGGTGGTATTCCTCTGGAGTCGAAGCCAGGGACTAACCTCTCTTTTCGAGTTGATTTTTGGCCCAGGGAGCTCTTTCGTGTTGCTACAGTGACCTCAGGATCCCTCTAGCCTTGAAACAGTGTTCTTGGGGTTTCTCTGGAGTGCCATCAAGGAAATCAAGGCTCCTTTCATGTGTGATGTGCAACACGGAATTGCTCTGCACGCAGTGCAGGGGAAGCGGGCCTCATCTCGCGGCGAGGGGGAAGTCTCATGGTTTTTCTCGAGTTGCGGCGGGAACCTGGGGTATATTCTCGAGTTACGACGGGGATGGCCCTTCCACCCACGTGTTTCTTCAGCGACGTCAGGACTCCTGCCTAGTTGCGAGGGACAACTCTGGATTCTCCTCGAGGCTTGGCAGGGCAATTGGGACGCCTCTCCAGCTGAGGCGGGAGACCAAGTGTCCCTTTCCAAGTGCCACAGGAATCCTGGGACTCCTATCAAGTTTCACGAGGAGTCAGGCATCGTCTCCTTTGGAGGCACTGATCTCCGCGTACCTCTGGAGTTTTCAAAGGATGTGAGGCTATCGGTCGCGATGAGGTGGGGAACTAAGTCTTTCTCTGTGCTTTCCACAGGGGATTCAGACATCCTTTCGTCCTGGGAGATGCAAGACGAGCCTGCATTGAAGTCACTGCAGGGATATCCGGCATTATTTCGAGTCAGGGCATCGCGGTGTCCATTCCACTTGAGGCCGCAAACTCAGGGTCCCTCTCACATACCTAGAGCTGAGAGAAGCCTCCTCTTGAGGTGCTTGTGGTAAGGTGGTATTCCGCTGGAGACGAATCCAGGGACTAACCTCTCTTTTCGAGTTGATTTTTGGTCCACAGAGTTCTTTCGTGTTGCTACAGTGACCTCAGGATCCCTCTATCCTTGAAACAGTGTTCTTGGGGTTTCTCTGGAGTGCCATCAAGGAAATCAAGGCTCCTTTCATGTGTGATGTGCAAGACGGAATTGCTCTGCACGCAGTACAGGGGAATCGGGCCTCATCTCGCATCGAGGGGGAAGTCTCATGGTTTTTCTCGAGTTGCGGCGGGAACCTGGGGTATATTCTCGAGTTACGACGGGGATGGCCCTTCCACCCACGTTTTTGTTCAGCCACGTCAGGACTCCTGCTTAGTTGCGAGGGACAACTCGGGATTCTCCTCGAGGCTTGGAAGGGCAATTGGGACGCCTCTCCAGCTGAGGCGGGAGACCAAGGGTCCCTTTCCACGTGCCACAGGAATCCTGGGACTCCTATCAAGTTTCACGAGGAGTCAGGCATCGTCTCCTTTAGAGGCACTGATCTCCGCGTACCTCTGGAGTTTTCAAAGGATGTGAGGCCTCCGGTCGCGATGAGGTGGGGAACTAGGTCTTTCTCTGTGGTCTCCACAGGGGATTCAGACACCCTTTCGTCTTGGGAGATGCAAGACGAGCCTGCATTCCAGTCACTGCAGGGATATCCGGCATTATTTCGAGTAAGGGCATCGCGGTGTCCATTCCACTTGAGGCCGCAAACTCAGGGTCCCTCTCACATACCTAGAGCTGAGAGAAGCCTCCTCTTGAGGTGCTTGTGGTAAGGTGGTATTCCTCAGGAGTCGAAGCCAGGGACTAACCTCTCATCTCGTGTTGATTCTTGATCCCCGGAGCTCTTTCGTGTTGCTACAGTGACCTCAGGATCCCTCTAGCCTTGAAACAGTGTTCTTGGGGTTTCTCTGGAGTGCCATCAAGGAAATCAAGGCTCCTTTCATGTGTGATGTGCAACACGGAATTGCTCTGCACGCAGTGCAGGGGAATCGGGCCTCATCTCGCGGCGAGGGGGAAGTCTCATGGTTTTTCTCGAGTTGCGGCGGGAACCTGGGGTATAATCTCGAGATACGACGGGGATGGCCCTTCCACCCACGTGTTTCTTCAGCGACGTCAGGACTCCTGCCTAGTAGCGACGGACAACTCGGGATTCTCCTCGAGGCTTGGCAGGGCAATTGGGACGACTCTCCAGCTGAGACGGGAGACCAAGGGTCCCTTTCCACGTGCCACAGGAATCCTGGGACTCCTGTCAAGTTTCACGAGGAGTCAGGCATCGTCTCCTTTGGAGGCACTGATCTCCGCGTACCTCTGGAGTTTTCAAAGGATGTGAGGCCTCCGGTCGCGATGAGGTGGGGAACTAGGTGTTTCTCTGTGGTCTCCACAGGGGATTCAGACATCCTTTCGTCTTGGGAGATGCAAGACGAGCCTGCATTCAAGTCACTGCAGGGATATCAGGCCTTATTTCGAGTCAGGGCATCGGGGTGTCCATTCCACTTGAGGCCGCAAACTCAGGGTCCCTCTCACATACCTAGAGCTGAGAGAAGCCTCCTCTTGAGGTGCTTGTGGTAAGGTGGTATTCCTCAGGAGTCGAAGCCAGGGACTAACCTCTCATCTCGTGTTGATTCTTGGTCCACGGAGCTCTTTCGTGTTGCTACAGTGACCTCAGGATCCCTCTATCCTTGAAACAGTGTTCTTGGGGTTTCTCTGGAGTGCCATCAAGGAAATCAAGGCTCCTTTCATGTGTGATGTGCAAGACGGAATTGCTCTGCACGCAGTGCAGTGGAATCGGGCCTCATCTCGCATCGAGGGGGAAGTCTCTTGGATTTTCTCGAGTTGTGGCGGGAACCTGGGGTCTATTCTCGAGTTACGACGGGGATGGCCCTTCCACACACGTGTTTGTTCAGCCACGTCAGGACTCTTGCCTCGTTGCGAGACACAACTCGGGATTCTCCTCGAGGCTTGGCAAGGCAATTGGGACGCCTCTCCAGCTGAGGCGGGAGACCAAGGGTCCCTTTCCACGTGCCACAGGAAGCCTGGGACTCCTATCAAGTTTCACGAGGAGTCAGGCATCGTCTCCTTTGGAGGCACTGATCTCCGCGTACCTCTGGAGTTTTCAAAGCATGTGAGGCCTCCGGTCGCGATGAGGTGGGGAACTAGGTCTTTCTCTGTGGTCTCCACAGGGGATTCAGACATCCTTTCATCTTGGGAGATGCAAGACGAGCCTGCATTCAAGTCACTGCAGGGATATCCAGCCTTATTTCGCGACAGGGCATCGCGGTGTCCATTCCACTTGAGGCCGCAAACTCAGGGTCCCTCTCACATACCTAGAGCTGA